>NC_092506.1:76646603-76960353 GCF_047511675.1 Marmota flaviventris
AGGCAGCCCTTCCCCTCTGAACATGTGCTGTGTGCCCTGAAGAAATGGGATCTGGTCATTGTTACTGATGGTAATGAAGCCCCCACCCTTTCCCATCCTAGGGAGTATTACTCTTTCCTATCTTGTTTACCTTCTACCTCACTAGAATTGAATCCTTTTCTGGGATATGTTATGAAAATCTCCTTAGTAAGGTTTATTGGGACTGGGCTGGAGAGGATAGAAGGAATGGGTGAAACAAAGCCCAGAACACCAAATCATTCTTAGGTATGGTTGAATTCAGATACATAAGGACATTTTTGAAACCAAGGTACATATTACCTCAGAGCCTCTTTTCAAAAATAATATCCACAGACAAGATGTTAATATCTGAAAACATAAAATTTCTCTTCTTCAAGAAAAAAAACTTTCTCATAAACCAGAGATTATTACATAAAACTCACCTTTCAAATATGTCCCCTAAGTCCTAAAAGGAAAAAAGAAAGAGAGAGTATTAATACTGTGTCCTTCTGTATCCTCTCTGGTACTGTGGTCCTTTAGTGTGTGTGTGTGTGTGTGTGTGTGTGTGTGTGTGTTTGTGTGTGTGTGTGTTTGTAACATTTTTTTTTCTCATTTTCCTCTGAAAAGTCACCTGAGTTCATGGTAATACCAAAGCCCACATTAAACATGGAAGACAGACTTGGTGAACGATGGAGCTTAGAAAGGGTCTTTCCAGTGATACAACAGGACCTAGGTTCCTGTGTCACTCATCTCCCAGTCTTAGTCCCAGGAGAGATCTGACCCCCTCTGACAGTTACAATTAACAGTGAGCTATTTGAAAAATAGTGCACTGAAATTATCAACAACTTCTGTTCATGCCTATTAGAGGGGAAAAGCTTCATCTGCTTTTGTGAAGAACAGAGGGTGATGATGGAGTTGGGAAACATAAACTGAATATTTCCTCAACAAAATTAACTTTCCCCTGATTACTGAGTTTTTGGATAATTTCTCTGTGTGTATAGTCATCTTAGTGACACAAGATTTTGTCTCATGTACCTTCTGCAAGACTTACAATCTCCCAAGATTACCAGAATATAGGGAAACAAGTGATTGGACAATGATGGGTGTAAAGGAGCTCCTGTCACTCAGCTGAGCACAGTGGGCTCTGCAGGCAACATTGCCCAGACAAGAATTCCTCTCTCTAAGGATGAACCCTCCCTGGTCACCTGGAGCAACTCCATGTCAGGCTTATGGCACATGTCAGACAGCTCCCTGTACATTTCCTTCAGCCTTTCCCTCTGTTGGGCCATTCTGATTTCACTGTCTCTGAGTTGTTGAAAAATCTCCTGTGCTTCTCTTTCTAGTGTCTTCAGTTGAAATCGCTCCTCCTCCAGGAGAAACTTATGCATCATGTGATATTGAACTTGGATCATGTTCTTCCTTAAGACTACATAGTCCTGTAGAGATATTCATTTAAAAAGATTACATTCAAAAACTTTTTTAAAGCTTCAAATATTATTGTCTTAGCATCAAGCAAATATTTCAAATACTTTTTGTCTCATGCTCACACAGTGTCTTAAATATTTACTAATCCTGTCTACCATTTTTTCTCTGTTTCTTGCCTCTCTCCTGTTTAAAAAAAAAATGTCTGAGGGGTCCCAGGCTATCTCCCTGTGATGTCTTAATGCGTTGTTTCCTCTTTTATCTAAATCTTCCTCCTTTTCTTTTGTTCCTTTGTCTGATTCTTCTAAATATTTTTCAATATTTATATACACACTGTATGAAACATTAAAAAAAGAACCTCCACATTGCTCGTAGTTAAAAATCAATATCTCTCCTCTCCTTCCAACTAACTAGTGCAATACTGTCTTATCCTCAGTGTCTGGGAAGATTTATCCAAACCTCCAAAGTTGGACAAAGAATACCAGTCATGCCTCATTCACACCCATATACTTGTATTCTTCACATTATCTTGTGTTGGCCAGTGTTTCATACTATTACCAGAAATCATTGCTTTTTTTTTTGAGATGAAAACACTATCCTTCAATATCAACTCAAATTTATCTGACAGCAACATTTTAATTAGCATAATGAATTAGCAACATTTTAATTAGAATAATGAAAACATTTTCAAACTTACCACAAAGGACTGACATTTGTTAATTTCTTCATTTAGATTATCTTGCATATCCTGGGTCATTTGCCATAAAGGATCCATTTTCTTTAGCAGTTTTTCCTGCAACATAACCATAGGCTTGAGTAATAGGGAAGATAGTTTTGTAGGTTTCATATTTTGTGTAATGGAATAAAATAGTGCTTGGTAATACAGTAATATTTAGTTTAAAAGAGTCAGATTTTTACAAATTAGTCTAAATTGATTTTACTATTTTAGATATTTGAAGCAAAAGAAAAAAAGATTTTGAAAGGAATCCATAGATAATAGATAATACAATCAATTTCCTGAGAAAGTAGTTTTTACATAACCTCACTATGTAAGGGTCCATCCTTCAGTAAAAGAAGCCCATGTTCCTAGTACTAGCCATCTGCTGTACTGCTGCCCCAATTCCACATATTTGGACATATATTTACTTCTTTATTTATTTTTCAGTACTGGAGATTGAAGCTAATGTTTCCCACAAAATAGGCAAGAATTTACCTGTGAGCTATATCTCAGACCCTTAAACAAATGAAAGAAGAACTGTGTCTTACTAGGTTGCCCAGTTTGGCCTCAAATTTGGGATCCTCCTGACTCAGTTTGCTGAATAGCTAGGATTATTGGCATAGCCACCATGCTCTGTCATTTAGACAATGTTTCTAGTGGAAATGTCCTTCATGAGCAGGAAATGAGCACTATGATTATAGTGTCCAATTGATCAACATTTAAACAGCATGTTTACCTCTTATGATTTACACTGAAACATCACCACCTCTACCATCTGCATTCTCAACTGCCTGATTATCATGGTTCTTAATTTCTCTCTTTGATCTGGACCCTACAGGTTCTAAGTTACTTCAGGCCCATCACTCACCCTGTACACTTCTGCTGCCCATGCCACTGGGCTGTAGCTGTGAACCGCATGTTCGGGTGAGTCAGAACAGGGTGAACAGAGCAGGCTCTTGTCCACCTCACAGAAGAGCCACTTTTTCTCCCCATGTGTCCTGCAGAGCTGCTCCCCAGACCTGCTGTCAGAGGGAGGTGTGGCCTGTCTGGCAAGAGAAGCCAGCTTCTTGAGCATGATGTTGGTCCTGAAGTCTGACTTCTCTACTATTTCTTTGCACTCAGGGCAGCACATTGGCATTTGGGCTTCTTCCCAGCAGAGAAAGAGGCAGGGTTGGCAAGAGGTATGTCCACAGTCTATGGTGACAGGTTCTAAGAGGTAATTCATGCAAATGGAGCATGTGAGTTCACTCTGGAAGTCTTGCAAGACATGGGAATCCATGTTTCTGAAATCAAAAATATAGAGGATGGAGTAAAAGAAAGAGGGAGAGGAGAGAATGTTATTCTTGTGTCTTGATGATGGTATAAAAACAATAAAAAGTCTTTGGTCAGTCCTGATTGTTCACTTGAGTCATGCCTAATCTTTTATTAACTTTTTGTAAGACAAACCTGGATATGTAGGCTGAGTTTCCTCTATGACACAAATGACAAAATGAGATGAACATGATCTTTATTTTTTAAAAAAAACAACTTTCTTATTCATTTGGGCAAGTGTAATATTGGGACAAAGAAGTTTTAGGATGATTCTAGACTTACTTACATTAGCTGATTTTTCCAGATGCCCATCTAGGATCTCTCTCTCTCACTCTCTCTCTCTCTGTTTTTTTTTTTTTTTTGTCTCTCTGACTCAATGATGGTAACAAACATGGAGACAGTTAATCTTTATGCCAAATGTCTATGATCTCTGCCTCTCTACCCATAGATGGACTTTTCTAAAAGACAATTAAAATTAAGCATAATTCACTTGAAGATGGCTTGACTTAATCACTGTTGGGTTCAACTTCCATCTTCTGAAACTACAAACAGTTGAATTTATGCAACTTAATTGAATAATATATTTTAAAAAATAAAATGAAGTGAGGTTTATCAACGCATGCCTCTTTTCCCAGCTATTTGTAGGCTGAGGGAAGAGGATTGAAAATGTGAGGGCAACCTCAGGAATTTATTGAGATCCTGTCTCAGAACAAAAAATTAAAAAAGGGGTTGAGGATGTAACTCAGTTGTAGAGCCATCCTGTGTTCAATCCTTATTACTAATAAAGAAATAAATTATGTTTTTAAATTGAAAATTAGAATGTAATACTGGGGATGTAATCAGTAGTAGAACACTTGCCCAGGACTTGTAAGATCCAGAGTTTTAGCCCCAGGACTGAAGTGGAAATAAAAAAAAATAAAAAATAAATTTTTATTACTTCTTATTAAAGAAAATAATATTTACCAGAATCAGTTCTTACCATCAGAGTGCCTTTATATAATGAGATGATGAGTATGCATGCTACAGTAGTTATTAGCAACAATTAACCCATTGTTATTTATAACAAAATCAACTAGAGAGCCCAGTGCAGTGGCACATGCCTACTATCCCAGGTACTGGGAAGTCCGAGGCAAAAAGAAACTAAGTTCAAGGCTAGCCTAGGTACCTTATTGAGATCACATCAAAACAGGCTGTAAACAGGGGAACATTAGCCCTGGGTTCAATCCCCAGTATAAAAAAGTAGTGAGAGAGAGAGAGCATAAGTTAACAATGGTGCTTTCCTCTCCAGAGACTACCCTTCAGTTTAGAGATCATTGATCATGATGAAGCATGATCAATTCGTCTAATTTCTACTATTTTTCTCTACTGATCAAATTTCTCACTGGGAAACTTCTACAAGTCTGTTTCATCTACTGGACTATTTTCAAATCTAGTTTGGAAATTGGAGATTTTAAAGGGATAGCAAATAGGACTTTCACATGAAGGGTTTTACAATCAAATCTAGATCTTAAAATTCTAAGCCAATCATGGTGGCACATGCCTTTATCCCAGTGGCTCTGGAGCCTGAGGCCAGAGCATGGAGAGTTCAAAGCCTGCCTCAGCAAAGGAGGCACTAAGCAATTCAATAGGACCCTATCTCTAAATAAAATACAAAATATGGCTGGTGATATGGCTCAATGGATGAGTGCCTCTGAATTCAATATCTGGTACCCACTAAGAAAAAAATCTAAATTGATGTGCATAAAAACTATTACATGTATAAAATATACTGAATATTTTAAGCAATTTATGGATTCTAAAATTTATAAAACTGCAGAAATATTTCATTTCATACCTGCAAAATCAAATAAAACACAAGGTAATAGAATAAAAATTACTCAGATCACTTAGCAGAAACCAATATTTTACAAATAGTCTAATTATATATGTATATACATGTACTTATACACACTCACATACACACAGTATATATAAAACAGAAAAAAACAAAGTAGGTTTTTTACTTGGAAAAAGCCCAATTAAGTTGAAAAGTAAATTCAAACCATTCTTAGGAAAGAAAGTAAACTTAAAAGGCTTTCTTCTAATTTCCACTCACCAGAGTCTGCTCTAAGAAAACTCACGTCTGGAAGTAAGTAAAATTTGTCTGTATCACAGTGTCAGTAACACTCAGGTCTCCAAAGCTCAGTAGCTGAGAATTCAGTCTGCTCCTTAAAGGTACCTTAGAGGAAAAAGCATTCTCAAGAGAAACGCCCTCCATAAATACCTGGAACTCACCTAAAACCACACCCACTACAGATTACCTCCTCTAAAAGTTGTGAATCATACTATGAGATTACAATGATTAGATTCATACAATAGAGTAAACAACTTTGATGAGATTTGGGGTCAGACACGAGAAAGTTTCCTTGAGTTGAGTTTGCAAAGAGACATTTTAACTGAAAAATTGTTTTATTAAATAATAGTTAGTTTTAAAACAACAACATCTCAATTAAAAAAAAAATGATTTCTTCCTCTACTGATGTTTAAAGTTTGAAAGTTTGAATTCCTCTGCTAATATTTAAAGTTTGAAATCTCTGATTTATTTTAATTCTTGCTTTTTGGTTACTTCCTTCTTCTCTCTCTCTCTCTCTCTCTCTCTCTCTCTCTCTCTCTTTTGTTTTGGTGCTCTTTTCCACTGAACCAACAGTGGAAAAAATAGTTTGGCATGGTGGTTGCATTGGACCTCAGCTATGGAAATGTACTTCAGTGGTAGAACATCATCAAATGTATTAAGGAAATAAGCCTCCTCAAACCTGCACTAAATTTTGGGTGAATTTTTTCTAGTCAATTAAAAAAATATTTAGTTAACCAAAAGCAGACCTGTGGCAGAATTAAGTTTAGGAATTTCTTTTGTTATAAACTGAGACGGAGCTTGGCAGTGGGATAGACGTAAAATGTGAAGCTCATTCAGTTTGTGTTTCTTTGGCATCTACCAAAGATCTTTTTTTTTTTTATAAAACCCAAGTGTCATAGGTAATTTCATAAAGAGAAAAATCTGCCCAAAATATGATGGATTGGCTTTTAAAAAATTGCAGATAAGAAAACAATAAGATACACACACACACACACACACACACACACACACACACACACACACAGAGAGCTATATTGTACTAAGAAAAATGAAGTAATAGAAATCAGCATGTTAGAAGAATAAAGAATGATTCTACTACCATTAAAGCATCAGAACTATTCTTCACTATTTTTCCTGTTCTCAATTATTTTTCTTGTTCTCAATTGTTTGATTATTTTTTGTTTGTTTTTTTAGGGTATTGGAAACTGGTGCCAGTGTTGCTTTGCCACTAGGCTACATCCCCAGCCTGTTAAAGTTATTTATTTTGAGACCAGGTCCTTGTAGATTGCTTAGAATCTCACAAAATTGCTGAGTCTGGCTTCAAACTTGCAATCCTCTGACTCAGCCTATTGAGTTGATGGAATTAAAGGTGTGTAGCACCAAGCCAATTTCTAGTCCTAGAGCTTAAGTAACACCCTGGTTTCAGGTTTTTAGAGATGGAAAATATTAATGAGAAGCTTAATAAAGTGCTTCTATACTTGATTTTCTGAATTAACCCCAAGACATAGTTACATGACTAGGTAGTCTTGAGCTCTTTATTCTCTCCAAGCTTAGTTGTTTAGATTTTGTTTTGCTTTTTTTCAAGCTTAATTTCTTTTTTGAAAAATTAATTTCTCCAAAAGTTTAGCACTTTCAGAAAAGTGTTATGAATATTAAAAGAGCCAGGATTAATGCATTACCTGGGGCACAATAAGCACTCTAGAAAATTTTAGCCGTCATTAAGACAGAAAAAAATCCTAAAAAACTTTTAAAAAATGCTCACCATCTCTAGCAGTCAGAGGAATGCAAATTAAAACCACCCTAAGATACCATCTCACTCCAGTAAGAATGGCAGCCATTTTGAAGTCAAACAACAACAAGTGCTGGTGAGGATGTGGGAAAAAGGGTACACTTGTATATTTCTGGTGGGAATGCAAATTGGTGTGGCCAATTTGGAAAGCAGTATGGAGATTCCTGGGAAAGCTGGGAATGGAACCACCATTTCACCCAGCTATTCCCCTTCTTGGACTATTCCCCAAAGACCTTAAAAGAGTGTATTATAGGGATACAGCTACATTGATGTTCATAGTAGCACGATTCACAATAGCTAGACTGTGGAACCAACCTAGATACCCTTCAATAGATGAATGGATAAAAAATGTGACATTTATACACAATGGAATACTACTCAGCACTAAAAAATGACAAAATCATGGCATTTGCAGGGAAATAGATGGCATTAAAGCAGATTATGCTAAGTGAAGCTAGCCAATCCCTAAAAAACAAATGCCAAATGTCTTCTTTGATATAAGGAGGGCAACTAAGAACAGAGCAGGGAGGAAGAGCATGAGAAGAAGATTACCATTAAACAGGGACAAGAGGTGGGAAGGAAAGGGAGAGAGAAGGGAAATTGCATGGAAATGGAAGGAGACCCTCATTGTTATACAAAATTACATATAAGAGGAAGTGAGGGGAAAGAGGAAAAAAAGAGAGAGAAATGAATTACAGTAGATGGAGTAGAGAGAGAAGATGGGAGGGGAGGGGAGGGAAGGGTGGATAGCAGAGGATAGGAAGACAGCAGAATACAACATACACTAGTATGGCAGTATGTAAAACATGGATATGTAACAGATGTGATTCTGCAATCTGTATATGGGGTAAAAATGGGAGATCATAATCCACTTGAATCAAATGTATGAAATATGATATGTCAAGAGCTTTGTAATGTTTTGAACAACTAATAAAAAACAAACAAACAAAAAGACAGCAAAAAATCCGAAAAGACTTTAATATCATTTATTTACAGATACAACATTTGTTATAAAATGTACAATCACTTTATAACAAAGAACTAGAGCAACATTTCTTATTTGATTATGGCAACAAAGACCCCTGGAAATGGTCCTGTGAGGTATTTATGAAATGGAATCATTCTTTTATGATTATGAATCTGAATCTCCCCATACTGAGCATCTGTGGGGCAGTGAACCTCTGTTGTCAGTGCGGATGGACTGCTCACTCACACACTCTCCAGAGGGGAAAATGAGAATCAAATAACCCAAGGGCAAAGAATTGTAATCTGCTTTAACAAAGAAGGTACAGTGCTCTGGCTCTGAGTGAGGCACTTTTCTCAGGATTGGCAGTTTGTCTTGGTGGAGAATCAATAGACTTGAATGGCAGTTACTTAGGGAGCTGAATTCAATATACTGAATTAATGCTTAACCTAGACCCACTTAACCTAGAGCCTTCTTTTGTCAACACCTATGGATGACTGAGCACTAAGCACATAGTCTTTGATTTAAGCTGCAATACAAACATTGTCTACTGGGTGTCAGGGCAGCTGTGCAGTAAATCTGTCTGTTTTTCCATCACTGATTTTTGGCTTGTTATGATATTAACTGGATTCAGTTATCAGGACCAAAAACAAATAAGCAAGTACATATATAAATGCTCTATTAGTTCAAAGAAGTGGTGCATTCCCTCAAATTTCATGATTAAATTAATATCTACTGGAAATTGATCATTTATTGTGGGCTGCTTTCAGTGTAATTGAAGATTTTTGTTGGTTAGTATATATGGAGAATTTAGCCATTGTCCAACATGGTGAGTATATTTAATAATAATCCATTGTGTGTTTGGAAAATAGTATGGCAGTGGATGTCAAGAATTTTATTTATTTATTTATATATCATATATACATATATACCAAGGATAGTATGGCAGTGGATGTCAAGTTTGTTTGTTTGTTTATTTATTTATTTCTTTATACATACATACATATATGCATACAGCCATACATACCAGGGATAGAACCCAGTGGGACTGAACCACTGATCCAAATCCCCACTTTAAAAAAAAAAAAAATTAAAACAAGGAATGTATTACTGAGCATTCTTTAGGGCCTCACTGTGTTACTGAGGCTGACTTTGAACTTGTGACTCTCTGGCATCAGCCTCTTCAGCAGCTGTGATTATAGGCCTGCACCACCATGCCTGGAGGATGTTAAGTATCCTTATTACAAAATAGCTCTGCAATGAATAGGTTATGCATAGATTAATTAGATAGGTTTGATGATTTCACAATGTGTCTGTACTACAAAGTATCATGTTTACATGAGTTTATATGATTTTATTGGTCAAATAAAAATATAAGGTTAAATTTAAAAGTTTTCTGAAATAGATTATGTAACACTGTGCTGCATTTGATTTTGACATCCTGCATGCAAACAGTTGCTGTAATGGCACTGTGGCTCAGCGAGCCTATCCGAGCCCGCGCACTGTAAGCTTCAGGTGGGAGAACCTGGGAGAGCTCACTTCAGGAGATCAGCGCTGCTGGACTGCTCTTCTTGGTTAGAGCTGCAGAAGGAAATTTATTAAGGAGCAGCCCTAAATTAGGACCCAGTTCTGTGTGAAAATATGCAAATTATTGTCCATTGTTGGCTTCTGCCATCCACCCACCTGCAACTTCTAAACAATCTTGATTTCAGGGTCTCTGAATCTAAGATTTATCAGAAACAAACAAACAAATAATATCAGGGTTTGAGGAGAACATTTCCAGGCAACAAGTCAATTTTTTTCCTCATTGGTATGGTGGCAGTAGATTCTAGTGAGGAATGTACCCAGTTGGTGTTAGTTGGAAGTGTACCCAGGTGGTTTTAGTTGGAAGACTAAAAGATCAGTGAAGAGTTCAAAGGAAAGTGAAATAAACCTGAACCTTTCTTTTCTCTTTGATATCAGATCCATCTTGAAAGGAACTTGGGTACATTGTCTCAGGAAATGTGGTCCTTATTTCATAGGCAGAATTAAAAGTCCGCTTTACAAGTTTTGAAAACTCTACGTGAACCATCATTGCTTTCTTCCAAACAAAGCAAACACTGATTTAGATTTTACTTTGCAATTACACAAGAACGAGAAACTAATTCATCGGAATTAAAAAAAAAATACTGAAAAACAGAATAATAAAATTAAATCCTTTTACTCTCAAAATCCCTACAGCAACTTTATAAATACTTTGGGAAAATACATAGTAGGTTCTTTTTTCTTTCCTCCTCCTCCTCCTCCCCCCCCTTCTCCTTCTTCTTTTTTTTTTTTTTTCCTAACTCTGGGGTGTTTTCCCACACAACAACAACATCCCAGCCCTTTATTATTTTAAAACTCAATTATTTATTTTATTTTACTTTATTTTATTGGTACTGGGAATTGAATCCAGTGGTACTTTAAAACTGAGTTACATTCCCAACACTGCGAGTGTGTAAACACACACACACACACAAATATATATATATATATATATATATATATATATATATATATATATATATATATATGTAATAATGAGCAAATTACAGGTGTCACAGCTGTGCACACCTGTAATTCCACCACTTGGGAGACTAAGGCATGAGGATAGGAAGTCCAAGGCCAACCTGAGCAATTTAGACTATATAAAAAAACAAATATTAATAATGATATATATATATATATTTCTTTTTTTTCTTATTTTTAAATTCTAAGACAGAATTTAGTGAACTTTCTTTGATCCTCACTAACCTGCATAGGCTAGCCTCAAATTTGTGGTTCTCCTGTCTTGGCCTCCTGAGTTCCTGGGATTACATGCATGTGCCACAACTCTTGCTCAGAATTTCTTAATAAATACAGATTTTCATACTTTATAGAGGAGTGGATGCTGCTAGAAAATTTGATTTAGAATTGGAAATAAAGTCTTGGTGTTTGACAATTATGGACCCCTGAATGCAGATGTGCTTTTCAAATCCAAGATCATTTCTAGAAAACACAGTTGTGAATACTTACCAGTTTGTAAATTGTATATGTACACCTGTATATGTTGGAGGACTAAAAGATCAGGTACAAATTCTCATTCCTTCTAAAACCCTTGCATCCCCACAGCTGAATCTTGGTTTGAAGTATGCCAGGAAGGGAAGCACCAGATTTAAAGATCAAGTTTGGTAGAGTGGCAATATGATTTTATTCTTTTGAAAACATTATTTCTAAAAATCAGTAAATAAACAAACTTTCTCACATTTTTTCCATTGATCTTTAAATCTGGGTGCCTCCCCTCCTGGTATACTTCTCACCAAAATTCAGCTGTGGGAATGCAAGGGTTTTAGAAGGAATGAAAATTCATACCTGATCTTTTAGTCCTCCAACATACACATATGTACATATACAATTTATGATCTGGTAAGTTTTCACAACTGTGCTTTCTAGGAATGATCTTGGATTTGAAAAGCACAGCTGTACTAGGGGTCCATAATCCTCAAAAACAAAGACTTTATTTCTAATTCTAAATCACATTTTCTAACAACATCCACTCCTCTGTAAAATATGAAAATCTGTATTTATTAAGAAGATCTGAAGCAGAATACAACAGACACTAGTATGGCAATATGTAAATCAATGGATGTGTAACTGATGTGATTCTGCAATCTGTATACGGGGTAAAAATGGGAGTTCATAACCCACTTGAATCAAAGTGTGAAATATGGTATATCAAGAACTATGTAATGTTTTGAACAACCAACAATAAAAAATTAAAAAAAAAGAAGATCTGAGCAAGAGTTGTGGCACATTTCTGTAATCCCAGGCACTCAAGAGGCCAAGAGAGGAGAACCACAAATTTGAGGCCAGCCTCTGCAAGTTAGTGAGGATCAAAGAAATTTATCTAAATTCTGTCTGAGTATTTAAAAATAAGAATATATTTTATATAATATATATATATATATATATATATATATATATATATATATATATATATATATTTTACTCACAAACAAGGCTGGGAATGTAGCTCAGTTTTAAAGCACCCCTGTGTTCAATTCCCAGTACCAATAAATAAAATAATTGAATTTGAAAATAATAAAGGGCTGGGATGTAGTTCAGTAGGAAAATATCCCTGAATTAGGAGAAAAAAAAAGTAGGAAATAAAAAAGAACCTACTATGTATTTTCCCAAAGTATTTATAAAGTGGCTGTAGAGGTGTTGAGAATAAAAGGATTTAATTTTATTATTCTGCTTTTCAGTATTTTTAAAAAATCATGATGAATTAATTTCTGGTTCTTGTGTAATTGCAAAGTAAAATCTAAATATGTGTTTGCATTGTTTGTGAGAAAACAATGATGGTTTATGTAGAATTTTTGAAACTTAGAAAGCTGACTTTTAATTCTGCCTAGAGAAATAAGGACCACCTTTTCTGAGAAAATGTACCCAAGTTCCTTCCAAGGTGGATCTGAAATCTGATATCAGAGAGAGAAGAAAGGTTCAGGTTGTTTCACTTTCCTTTGAACTCTTCACTGGCCTTTTAGTCTTCCAACTAAAACCACCTGGGTACACTTCTATCTAAAACCAACTGGGTACACTCTTCACTGGTATCTACTTCGAACACACAAATGAGGAAAATATTGGACTTGTTACCTGGGAATGTTCTCTCAAACCCTGATGTTATTTGTTTGTTTGTTTGTTTGTTTCTGATAAATCTTAGATTCAGAGACCCTGAAATCAAGATTGTTTAGAAGTTGCAGGTGGGTGGATGGCAGAAGCCAACAATGGACAATAATTTGCATATTTTCACACAGAACTGGGTCCTAATTTAGGGCTGCTCCTTAATAAATTTCCTTCTGCAGCTCTAACCAAGAAGAGCAGTCCAGCAGCGCTGATCTCCTGAAGTGAGCTCTCCCAGGTTCTCCCACCTGAAGCTCACAGTGCGCGGGCTCGGATAGGCTCGCTGAGCCACAGTGGCATCATAGAAGCTGTTTGGATGCAGGACATCAAATCCTGGGTCCAGCTAAAGGGTGCGAGTTCTTCCTGCGCTCTGCATGCACTTCGACTCAGGAACTCATCCTTCACACTGTCCTCCCTGCTCTGCTCTGTTCTGTGTTTGAAAATTTCGAGTCCTTTCATGCATCAGATGGAACATTTTTTCCTGTGTTGGAAATTTTTGATATCATTTGCCCATTTTAATTAAGTCCTTGCTTTGAATGAACTCTTTAAATATTGAACGATCTCAGTCTCAAAATAGGTTGTATTGTCTTCTAAGTTGTGCACATATCAACAAGTCATTTCTATATACATGAAAGAATGGGCTTAGGGAATGTATTCAAAATTCCATATTCAATAGGGAAATGTATTCGAAATTAAGACTTGCAGGGACCTCCATGGTTCTGAATATTCTGGCTGTGTCTAACTTTATATCCTTCATTTATTCCACTCTTGTGTCAGTTCACTCCACACTCAATGGTTCAGTTCAGTCATTTGAACTTACACTTTCTCCCACTTGATTATCCCTGCCCACCACACCCTAATCATGTTTCATCTCTAAAGTCAGATTTTTTTTCTTATACTAATCAGGATAAACTCTTCAGCATTTATGATCACAGTAACAGTATTTTCCTTCATAATACTCAACCTTATTGAAGGTAAGTGATTATTCCTTACCCTATGTATTCAATGCCTTGCTCTAGAAGTAGATATTTGCTCTTTCATGAGAGCAGTTAGTTTTCATAGAGTAGTCTGCCTTTTTCATGGTCTGTCCTTAATGCCTAGAATATGTTGTTACTAAATAAGGAATAAAAGAATGCATTCCAATTTATCAGTCACTGAATAAAATACATACTAACCAATAAAAGACTTCAATTATAGTGAAAACAGCTGACATTAAACTCTCAATTTCCATTAGACATCAACACTTAATCATGTAATTTGATGGAGTGATACACTTCTTTGAACTAATCCAGCATTTATATATGTATTTGTTTATTTACTTTTGGTTCTGACAATTCCCTTTCCCAGGAGTACTAACCACTGATCCATGTTCCCAGAACTATTTCTATTTTGTTTTGAGACAGGGTCTCCTAAATTACTTAGGGCCTGGCTAAATTGCTAAAGTTGGCCTGGACTGTACATTCCTCCTGCCTCAACTCCCACAGTAGCTGAATTATAGGCAGAGGCTGTCATGCTTAAACATTAATATTTTAAGAGCCATATAGGGTGGGTATCATAGTGTGTGCCTGTAGTTCTAACTGAAATGAGCACAGGAATTAGAGGCTACCTGAGCAACACAGTGAGGCACTATAAAATTTTTTTCTTTTAAAAAGCAAATGAAGGGCTGGGGATGTGGATGAAGTGGGAGTGCACTCGCCTGACATGCCAGTGGCGCTGGGTTATATCCTCAGCACCACATACAAATAAAATAATGATGTTGTGTCCACCAAAAACTAAAAAAAATAAAATAAAATAAAATAAATATTACATAATTCTCTCTCTCTCTTTCTCTCTGTCTCTCTCAAAAAAAATCAGATGCAGCACAGTGTTACATAATCTATTTCAGAAAACTTTTACATTTAATCTTATATTTTTATTTGACCAATAAAATCATATAAACTCATGTAAACATGATACTTTGAAGTAGAGACACATTGTGAAATCACCAAACCTATCTAATTAATCTATCTATAACCTATTCATCACATAGCTATTTTGTAATAAGGATACGTAACATCCTCCAGGCATCGTGGTGCAGGCCTATAATCACAGCTGCTGAAGAGGCTGATGCCAGAGAGTCACAAGATCAAAGTCAGCCTCAGTAACACAGTGAGGCCCTAAAGAATGCTCAGTAATACATTCCTTGTTTTAATTTTTTTTTTAAAGTGGGGATTTGGATCAGTGGTTAAGTCCCAGTGTGTTCTATCCTTGGTATGTATGTATGTATGATGTATATATAAATAAATAAATAAATAAATAAACTTGACATCCACTGCTGTACTATTTTCCAAACACACAATGGATTATTTATTAAATATACTCACCATGTTGGACAATGGCTAAATTCTCCATATATACTAACCAACAAAAATCTTCAATTACACTTGAAAGTAGCCCACATTAAATGATCAATTTCCAGTAGATATTAATTTAATCATGAAATTTGAGGGAATGCACCACTTCTTTGAACTAATACAGCATTTATGTATGTACTTGCTTATTTGTTTTTGGTCCTGACAATTGAATCCAGTTAATATCATAACAAGCCAAAAATCAGTGATGGAAAAACAGACAGATTTACTGCACAGCTGCCCTGACACACAGTAGACAATGTTTTTATTGTAGCTTAAATCAGACTATGTGCTTAGTTCTCAGTCATCCATAGGTGTTGACAAAAGAAGGCTCTAGGTTAAGTGGGTCTAGGTTAAGCATTAATTCAGTATTTTGAAATCAGCTCCCTAAGTAACTGCCATTCAAGTCTATTGATTCTCCACCAAGACAAACTGCCAATCCTGAGAAAAGTGCCTCACTCAGAGCCAGAGCACTGTACCTTCTTTGTTAAAGCAGATTACAATTCTTTGCCCTTGGGTTATTTGATTCTCATTTTCCCCTCTGGAGAGTGTGTGAGTGAGCAGTCCATCCTCACTGACAACAGAGGCTTACTGCTCCACAGGTGCTCAGTATGGGGAGATTCAGATTCATAATCATAAAAGAATGATTCCATTTCATAAATACCTCACAGGACCATCTCCAGGGGTCTTTGTTGCCATAATAAAATAAGAAATGCTGCTGTAGTTCTTTGTTATAAACTGATTATAAATTTTTAAGAACTTTTTTATTTGTAAATAAATGATTTTAAAGTCTTTTAGTATTTTTTGCTGTCTTAATGACATCTAAATCTTTATAGGGTGCTTACTGTGCCCCAGGTAATGCATTAATCCTGGCTCTTTTAATATTCATAACACCTTTCTAAAGTGCTAAAATTATGCAGAAATTAATTTTTCAAAAAGAAATTAAGCTTGAAAAAAGCAAAAGAAAATCTAAACAATTAAGCTTGGAGAGAATAAAGAGCTCAAGACTTCCTAGTAACATAACTATGTCTTGGGATTAATTCAGAAAATCAAGTATAGAAGAACTTAATTAAGCATCTCATTAATATTTTCCATCTCTAAGAACTTGAAACCAGGGTGTTACTTAAGACTGAGGACTAGAGATTGGCTTGGTGCTACACACCTTTAATTCCATCAACTCAATAAGCTGAGACAGAGAATTGCAAGTTTGAAGCCAGACTCAGCAATTTTGTGAGATTGTAAGCAACCTATTAAGACCTTGTCTCAAAATAAATAACTTAACAGGCTGGAGATATAACCCAGTGGCAAAGCACCACTGGGACCAGTTTCCAATACCTTAAACAAACAAAAAATAAACAATTGAGAACAAGAAAAATACTTGAGAACAAGAAAAGCACTGAAGAATAATTCTGAAGCTTTATTGGAAGTAGAATCATTCATTATTCTTCTAACATGCTGATTTCTATTATTTCATCATTTTTAGTACAATATGGCTGTGTTTATGTGTGTGTGTGTGTGTGTGTTTGTGTGTGTATCCTATCATTTTCTTATCTGAAAATTTTAAACTTCAATCCATCAGATTTAGGGCAGATCTTTCTCTTTATGCAATTACCTATGACACTTGGGTTTTATAAAAAACAGATCTTTGGTAGATGCCAAAGAAACACAAAGTGGATGAGCTTGAAAGTTTACATCTATCAAACTGCCAAGCTCCATCTCAGTTTTTAACAAAAGAAAGTCCTAAACTTAACTCTGCCACAGGTCTGCTTTTGGTTAACTAAACATTTCTTTAATTGAGTAGAAAAAAATTTATCCCAAATTTAGTGTAGGTTTGAGGAGGCTTATTTCCTTAATACTTTTGATGATATTCTACCACTTAACTACGTTTCCATAGCTGAGGACAAATGCGTGTACCACCATGCCATATAATGGTTTTCACTGTAGGTTCAGTGGTAAGGAATACCAAAAAAAAAAAAAAAAAAAAAAAAAAAAAAACAAAAAACAAAAGAAAGAAGTAACAGAAAAGCAAGAAATCAAAATCAATCAGATATTTCAAACTTTAAACACCAGTAGAAAAATAAATCAATGTTTTTTTAATTGAGATGTTATTGTTGTAAAACAAAGTATTATTTAATAAAATAATTGTTTCAGTTAAAATGTCTCTTTCCAAAACCTAAATAATGTGAACTTTCTTCTGACCCTAAATCTCATCAAAGTTGTTTACTCTATTATATAAAGCCAATCACTGTGATCTCATAGTGTGATCCAGCACTTTTAGAAGAGGTAACCTATAGTGGGTGTGGTCTTAGGTGAGTCTCAGGTATTTAAGTAGGGCACTTCTCTGGAGAATGGTTTTTTCTCTAAGGTTCCTCTAAGGAGCAGCCCAAATTTTCAGCTGTTGAGCTTTGGAGACCTGAGTGTTAATGACAAATTTTCCTTACTTCCAGACGTGAATTTTCTAAGAGTGGAACTCTGGTGAGTTGGATACTTAGAAGAAAGGCTTTTCAGTTTACTTTCTTTCCTAAAAATTGTTTCAATTTACTTTTCAACTGAATTCGGTTTGACCAAGTTAAAAAAAAAAACCTACTTTGTTTTTCCTGATATATATATATATATATATATATATATATATATATATATATATATATACCTTTTTAAAAATATTTGTTTCTGTAAAGTGATCTGAATAATTTTTATTCTATTACCTTGTGTTTTATTAGATTTTCCATGTCTGAAGTGAAATATTTTTGCAGTTTTATCAATTTAGAACCCATAAAATGCTTAAAATGTTCAACCTATTTTATTCATGTAATAGTATTATGCACATCTATTTAGATTTTTTTTAGTGAGTACCAAGTATTGCATTCAGAGGCACTCATCCATTGTGCCATGTCACCAGCCATATTTTGTATTTTTTTTTAGAGACAGGGTCCTATTGAGTTGCTTTGTACCTCGCTTTTGCTGAGGCAGGCTTTGAACACTCCATCCTCTGGCCTCAGGCTCCAGAGCCACTGGGATTAAAGGTATGTGCCACCATGGTTGGCTTAGAATTTTAAGGTATAGATTTGATTGTAAAACCCTTGATGTGAAAGTCCTATTTGCTGTCCCTTTAAAACCTTCAGTTTGCAAACTAGATTTGAAAAGTATCCCAGTAGATGCAACAATATTGTAGAGGTTTTCAAGTGCGAAGTTTGATCACTAGATAAAAAACTAGAAATTAAGATGAATTGATCATGCTTCATCAACACATCTCTAAACTGAAGGGTAGTCTCTGGAGAGGAAAGCACCATGGTTACCATTGTAAATTAATGCTCTCTCTCTCTCTCTCTCACTGTCACCAATTTTTTTTTTTTTTTTTTTTTTGGTATTGGGGATTGAACTCAGGGCTAATCTATCACTGTGTTACAACTCATTTTGAAACAGCCTCACTAAGGTGCCCAGGCTAGCCTTGGACTTAGTGTCCCTTTGCCTCAGTCTCCCCAATAGCTGGAATAGTTGGCATGTGCCATTGCACTGGGGTTTCCTACTGATTTTATTTAAATAACAATGGATGAATTATTGCTGATTATTACTGTAGAATGTGCATCAATCTTCTGAAAATATGAAGGCACTCTGATGTTCAGAACTGATTCTGAGAAATATTATTTTCTTTAATGAGAAGTAATAGAAATTTTCTTTTTAATTTCCTATTCAGTCCTTGAGCTTAGACTCAGGACATTACAAATGCTGGGCAAGTGTTCTCCCACTGATTACATCCCCAGAATTTATATTCTTAATTTCAATTTAAAACTTAATTCATTTCTTATTGATAATTAGGATTGAACACAGGGTTGCTCTACAACTGACTTACATTTGCAACCCTTTATTTTTTATTCTGAGACAGTATGTCAATAAATTGCTGAGGCTGGCCTCACACTTTTAATCCTCCTGCCTCAGCCTCCAAAATAGCTGGATAAGAGGTGCATTGATACACCCCACTTTCATTTTCTTTTTTGAAATATATTGTTTAATTATGGTTAGAAGCATAAATTCACTCGATTGTAGTTTCAGGAGTTGTAAGTTGAAGCCAACAGTGATCAAGTCAAGCAATCTTCAAATGAATTAAACTTAATTTCAATTGTCTTTAGAAAAGTACATCTATGGGTTGAGAGGTGGAAAGCATAGACATATGTCATAAAGACTGTCTTTACATTTACTATAGTCATTGAATCAGAGAGAGAGAGAGAGAGAGAAAGAGAGATTGATTTTACATGGGTATCTGGAGCAAACACCTAATGTAAGTAAGTCTGAAATCATCCTAAACTTTCTTTGTGCCAGTATTAAACTTGCCCAAATTAATGAGAAAGTTGTTGTTTTTTTTTTTAAATCTAGATCAAGCTCATTTCATTTTGTCATTTGTGTTATAGAAGAAACTCAACCTGTCGATACATTTTTATATCTAGATTTGTATTGCAGGAGGTTAATAGAAAGATTATGCATGACTCAACTGAAAAAGCAGTGACCAAAGCCCTTTTATAATTGTAATTTTCTCATCAAGACAGAAGGATAACACTCTCTTCTCTCCCTCTTTCCTCTCGCTCCACCCTCTATATTTTTGGTTTCAGAAACATGGATTCTCATGCCTTGCAAGACTTCCAGAGTGCACTCACATGCTCCATTTGTATGAATTACTTCTTAGAACCTGTCACCATTGACTGTGGACACACCTTATGCCAACCCTGCCTCTACTTCTGCTGGGATGAAGCCCAAACACCCAGGTGTTGCCCTCAGTGTAGAGAAATAGTTGAGAAGACAGACTACAGGACCAACACTGTCGTCAAGAAGCTGACCTCTCTCGCCAGACAGGCCAGACCTCGCTCAGACAGCAACTCTGGGGAGCAGCTCTGCAGGACAAATGGGGAGACAAAGGGGCTCTTCTGCGAGGTGGACAAGAGCCTGCTCTCTGCACCCTGCTCTGAATCACCTGAACACGCGGTTCATAGCTACAGCCCAGTGGCTTGCATGGCGGAGGAGAACAGAGTGAGTGATGTAACCTGTAGGGTCCAGATCAAAGAGGAGGATGAAGACTCGTGATAATGAGGCAGATAAGCATGCAGATGGTAGAGGTGGTGATGTATCCGTGAAAATGTGCTGTATAAATGCTGATCAATTTGACACTAAAATCATAAATAAGTTGAATGCTCATGAAGGAAATTTCCTCTAGAAATATTGTCCAAAAAACAGGGCATGGTGGCTATGCCAATAATTCTAGCTCTTCGGCAAACTGAGGCAGGAGTATGCTAAGTTTGCAGCCAACCTGGGCAGCTTAGCAAGACACTCTCCTTCTTTTCTTTTTTTAAAGGGCTGGGATATAGTGCAGAGGTAAATTATTGACTACTATGTGTGAAAAATTTTTTTCAGTATCTAGTACTGAAAATCAAATTAAAAAGTAAATATATTGTCCAAATGTGTGAAATTGGGGAGCAGTACAGCAGATGGCTAGCACTAGGAACATGAACTTCTGTTACTGAAGCCTAAACCCTTTTATAGTGTGACTATATAAAAACTGCTTTCTCAGAAAATGGACTGTATCATTTATGGACTCTTTTAAAAATCTTATTTTTTCTTCTACTTTACCCAATAGTAAAATTAATTTTGACTATTTTGTAAAAATTGACTCTTTAAAACACAAGATTATTATTCTCCCAAACACTGCTTTATTCTAGCACATAAAAGATGAAACCTACAAGACTGTCTTCCCAATCACTAAAGCCTATGGTAATTTTGCAGGAGAAAATTGTAAAGAAAATGGATCCTTTATGGCAAAAGACTCAGGAGATGCAAGATAATCTAAATAAAGAAATTAGAAAATCTGAGTCATTTGTGGTAAGTTTGAAAACGTTTTATTTTTATGCAGATTAAAATGATGCTATCAGCTGAATTGGAGCTAACATTGAAGGATAGTGTTTTCCTCTCAGACAAGGCAGTGACATCTAGTAATATTACAAATGTAGTGACCAACACAAACTAGTGTGAAGAATGCTAGTATAAAGGGTGAATGAGGCATGACTGTTATTTCTTGTACAACTTTGGAGATTTGGATAAATCTTCCCAGACACTGAAAATAAAACAGTCTTAGTTCTAGAGTTGGAAGAGAAATAGATTTTCAGCTATGGGCAAAGTGGAGTAGTTTTTAAATTCACAAAGCAGTGTGTATATAAATATTTTAAAATATGTAGAAGAATCAGACAAAGGAACAAAAATAAAAGAGAAATTGAGGAAAAGAAGAAATAATTCATTAAGAACACTGAAGCTGCATCATAGGGAGATAGCCTGGGATCTTGATTTAATCAGGAGAGAGACAAGAAGCAGAAAGTCCAGTAGACAGTACTAGTAGACAGTACTTTGCAGGCATCAGGTGGAAAGTATCTGAAGTACTTGCTTGATGCTAAGACAATAATATTTGAAGTTTTACATTTTCTTTTGAATGTAATCTTTTTTAATGAATATATCTGCAGGACTATGTAGTTTTAAGGAGGAACATGATCAAAGTTCAATATCAAATGATGCATCGGTTTCTCCTTGAAGAGGAGAGATTTCAACTGAAGACACTAGAAAGAGAAGCACAGGAAATTTTACAGCAACTCAGAGACAGTGGAATCAGAATGGCCCAACACAGAGAAAAGCTGAAGGAAATGTACAGAGAGCTGACTGAGTTGTGCCACAAATCTGACATGGAGTTGCTCCAGGTGACCAAGGTGGGTTCTTCCTGAGAGAGAGGAATTCTTGTCTGGGCAATGTTGTCTGCAGACCCCACTGTGCTGAGCTGAGTGACAGGAACTCCTTTAGACCCATCATTGTCCAATCACTTGTCTCTGTATATTCTGGTAATCTTGAGAGACTGTAAGTCATTTAGAAGGTAAACAAGACAAAATTCTTGTATCAATAAGACTATGATACCCACAGCAAATTATCCAAAACTCAGTGATCATAGGAAAGTTAATTTTGTTGAGGAAATATTCAGTTTATGTTTCCCAACTCCATTATCACACTCTGTTCTCCTGCCCAAAAGCAGCTGAGGCTTTGCCCCTCTCTTAGACAAGATGTACAGAGTTTGTTAATCACTTACAATGCACTATTTTCCAAATAGGTCACTGTTTAGTTTTAATTTTCAGAGATGGTCAAATCTGTTTTGGGAACTAAGACAGGAGTCGAGTGACACTGGAAACTAGGTCCTGTTGCATCAGTGCACAGATCCTTTGTAAGCTCCATCCTTCTCAGTGCACATCAAGGCTGTCTTTCACATTTAGTTTCGGTTTTGGTATTAACATAGTCTAACGTGATTACTCAGAGAAAAAAAATGTTACACACACACACAAACACTCATATACACACATACACACACACACACAGGCAACAAAGTACCAGAGAGAATGCAGAAGAACAGTGTTCACTTTATTAATATTATCTCTTTCTTTTTTTCCTTTTAGGACTTAGGGGACATATTTGAAAGGTGAGTTTTATGTATTAATCTCTGGTTTATGAGAAACTTGTTTTTATCTTGAAGAAGATACATTTTTGTTTTCAGTTATTAACATCTTTGTCTCTAGATATTTAATATTTTGTTTGAAAAGAAGCTCTGAGGTAATATGTTCCTTGGTCTCAAAAATGTCCTTTTGTGGCTGAATTCAACTATACCTAAGAATGATTTGGTGTTCTGGGTTTTGTTGCACCCATTCCTTCTATGGACTCCAGCCCAGTCCCAATAAACCTGACTAAGGAGATCTACACAAGGTATCATAAAAAAGAATCTAATTCTAGTGAGGTAGAATATAAACAAGATAGAAAAGAATAATACTCCCTAGGATGGGAAAAAGAGGAGGGCTTCATTACCATAAGTAACAATGACCAGATCCTGTTTCATCATGGCAAAGCCCTTTTTCAGAGGGAAAGGTCTGCCTGAGACCCCTCAGGATCAGTGCTACCAGGCTGTACTAGATTCCCTCCATGGGCAGAGATGATCAAAGTTGCTCTCTCAAGGATCTTTCCCATTTATAAACCAATGACTGTATCATTGGTGACCTCTGTGGACCAAAGTCCCAAAGGTTGAACAATCTGCTTTCTGTAAGATATCCAGGATATTTGTATTTCCCAATGTTGATTCAGGAATACAGGGAGGGGATGACAATCCATTTTTTTTTAAGTTTGATAATGTTTGAGAAAAATAAAGACTGGATATTAGTATGTTTAATTTAGAAAATAGTATTATACAATCCCAAGAGTGTTGAATAAAATGTATACCTAATTCACCAACATGGGCAATTTCTACAATATCTTGGATTAAAAGTGGTAATTTTGTAATGATTTTGTGTTTGATCTTTGGTTTGAAAGTGTACCCGATGTCATTCTTTATAGAATCAAGTTGCTGGAGATGCAGAAGCTCCAGCCAGTGAACCCAGAGCTCTCTTCATTACACATCACTGGAATCTTGGATATGCTGAACAAGTTCCGAGGTAGGAGTGGGCCCTCCGGCAGTCAGGTTCAATTATTTTAGTAGGTTCCTCAAAAAAGATGCTTTACGTTTTTAATTTTCTGAAATGAAAACATTTATATCTTCTTTCCCTGTCTAGTCATAATACAATGATCAAGACCACATTGGTTAACTTGTAGTGCAGATACATATTTTATTTCTGATACAGACAGTACAAGAGATGGAATATTATTGGTGTTTTGTGGCTATTAAGCAATGCAATGCTTTCTTCTCAGAGCAGCCATCAATATTTTGTGTTATTGCAGTTTATTCTAATTTTGAAGATTTAAATATGATTTTGGTGGTTTTCAATCTATTATATATTCCAAGTGCATATATGATGTGCAATGAGCAAACAATAATTACTATTTATAAAATATAAGTTTTTAATGAACCAAAAAATGACTAAATTTGTCATAAATAGAACAATTTTAATACCATCAGATGGATTTCAAAGCAACTAAAAGGTAAGTGATCTTTGAACATGACCCAGACATGTTTGTGCCCCACTAGAGAAGAGGTCTAGATATCAGAAGGCTGAAATCCAACTTTAATTGAATGTATGGTCTCAGTAGATAATGTAAGTCAGAGATTCTTTTCAGTAAAGGGTACAGATGTTGCTTTCTCTCAAATTATTTGATGTGTGATAATGAAGCGGGCACAATCATAGCAAAGTGATATCTATTTATTAATGGTATTAAAAACAATTCAAGAAGAGATTTCTACTAAAGAAAAAAGGACTTTTGGGTTTTTTTCTGAAACAAACCATCCAAAAGTAAATATTAAATCACCCTTCATACAGCACAGAATGCCTTCAGTTTTCTTTTGATTGCCAAGATAATTTAAAGATTTCTGGGTGCTAATGAGGGCATAGGAACCATTCTTCATACATGATTGAGTTTGAAATCTCTCTACTCTCTACAGTTTCTTTTAGGAGGAGTCAATAAAGAGATTGATTAGGTAGATAATGTTTGCCCAAGGCAAATGCAGACACCATTTACTGATCTGATTTTTTATTTTTTATTGCAGTACACAATGGACTTATTCAAGGATGGGCCAATCGCTATATGAGTCTTCCTGATGAAGTTAGAAATAGGATATTTGGAGGTGATGGTGCAACTGAAAATCCCCAGACACTGGAGAGTTATGTTATATGGGATGTTGAGGCCTTTAAATCTGGTAAACACTATTGGGAGGTGGATGTGGGGAACACCTCCAACTGGATTATAGGTGTGTGTAAAGATTTTACAAGTGACAGTTTTGAAGGTAAGAAAGGTTTTGTCTTATTTTCCTCGAAGAAGAACAATCACTGTGTTCTCTCCACCAACTCCCCATCCTTAATTCATTATTTGCAAAGGCCTGCAGGTCGAGTTGGAGTATTTCTTGATTATGAAAATGAGACTATGAGCTTTTATGATGTTTGCCAAGGTTCCCTCATTTACAGTTTCTTTTCTTCCTCCATCATATCCCCTCTAACTCCTTTTTTTGTCTTTGGTTCTCCATAAAATTGAGGTTTTCCTAGGCATGGTTTCACATGCCCTTAATCCTTGCTACACAGGAAGCTGTGACAGGAGGACCACAAGTTTTGAGGACAGAATGGACATTTAAAAGAGAGATAAAACTGGGGGTCAAAGGACAGTTGAAGGCCAGTAGTAGATCACTTTCCTAACTTGTGTGAGTCTCTGTGTTCATCCACAGTAATGAGAAAAGAAAAAAAAATTAAAAATGAAAGAAAAAACTGAGAAAATTCAAAAAACTATGATAATTCATTGGTGAATGCCCAAGTCTGAAGATACAGTGTTCTTGGGAGTTTCTCATGTTATGTTACATGCCTACATATGATGTCTGGGGGTCTGTTTTAACTTAAGGAAGTATAATCATTTTATGGCCATAAATTGTGATAACCACATTGAATTTATAAATTTGTTCATTAAATTTTATTTTAATAAAGTGTTGTGAAACCACCATTATATGATTTGAGGTTATTTTTCAGTCTCTTCAAAAAAATTCAATATCAACATTAACTTCCCATTCATTCCCACTTCACACTACCTGGAATTCTCTTCACTGTTTAGGTTTTTATGGATTTGTGTATTTCAGAAATTTCATGAAATTGATATGTGTTGTTTTTGTATCTTAGTATAAAACTTTCAAGGCTCATCAACAATGCAAACTATGTGTTTAATGTACTTTTTTAAATCAAACCTGTGCAAATGCTTATCAAATTGATATTTACTTATTGCCCCTAGACTCTAAATTCCAAGATCAGAAGGGTAGTACTACCATGCCGCAGTCTGGCTGGGCACAAAATCAAGAGCCACCACACAGCTTGTAGATTCAAACAGCAACTCTTTATTCCCGAACTCACACCAGCCGTCTACAATCACGTTCTGGGGAAATCCACGTTCTCTGCCCAAATCCACCACCACTGGGCTTCTGTCTCCCAAAAAATACTGTCTGAATCCCGTGAGAACTCAAGGGGAACTCAGGCAGCAGGATACGCCCTAATCCCAGCAGGAATAAATTTAAAACCTGGAACGCCCTAAACCCGGATTATCCTAAACCAGGAACACCCTAAACCCAGATCCGCCCTGGTCCTTGTGCAAGGTCACCTTAGATGCAATGTCACTGCAAAATGTCCTATTTTCACGAGTCCTTCCACTAAGCAACATGGGGTATGCTGGCAAGGAAATTGTCATACCTACTTGGCTAATGGCTCCCAGCACTACCATATTCTTATTATCCAAAATGCAATTCTTAGAAGGTAATACATGATACAAATGGAGTGAAAGTGTGGATTAATTAACCAATAAAAGTTATATCAAGAAATACCAGGATAGCGTTAAAAATACTTCCCAAAATGCAGCTAACAAGGGAAGAAAATACTAATAAATAATTATAATAAAAGTCAAGTAATAGGTGATTTCCAGATTCATAATCTTCTATGGGCTGGATCTGAAAGTCCCTGAAAGGGCTATGGGTTTAAAGGCTCCTTCCTGAGATGTGCTGTTGGTTCAACAGTTATACAACCTTGGTGGTATGCAAGATGAAAAAGGGTTTCCCAGGTGGGTGGCCCAGTACCATGAGTAGACCCATTGAGACAGAATTGCAGACAACTGAGAAGTTTTGAAGATGGGATGCAGATTTTTGTCTTGGCAGTCAGTCAGATCCCTGAGCCCTCCTCAACTAAGCAAGTCTGTTCACTTTCTTACAAATCCACATCCAATGAAGAAAAACGTGCCAGTTCAAAGTGGTTGCGTTTTGTTCCAAAGGAGAAGGCATCCACACCTCACCTTTGGTTTCTCCTGTTCCCTGTGGCGCCCCCCACCGCTCCGCCAGGTGACTGTTATGCCCCATACTCGAGAATAGAGGTGAAAAATAGAAGCACGGGTAAGACTGAGGTGGAATCTGAGCTGTTGTTCCAAGAGGACCACCTAGAGGAAGGAGGTTCAGGTTATTCAAATATGGAGCAAGAGGGTGATGACCAGAAACGTGTTTGGAGGGTTAAACTGAAAACACTATGTGTTGTGTTAAGGAGGAAATGGATTTGCTCGCACACCTCACAATGGATGAAATCTGGCACTACTGGGATAACGAAGCCATTCCACCTTCAGAAGATTTCTCAGAAGAAGCTGAAGTCTTATGTCATACATAGGGCCAGCCTTCAGAGTGTCCTGAAATTGGCCACCTTATAAGTCTTGTTTGCATGTGGAGATTTTTATGCAAACTTGTAGACCATGGACATCCCTTTTGTGATCGCATTTGATCACTAGAAACATAACATTAGACTATGGATGTGAATGTAGCCATATGCCCAAGCGCGACTGATTTTGGAGCCCAGGGTGGAAGAGCAATTTTGAAAGAGTAGCCTTGGCAGTTGCGGAAACTGAATGCTAGGGGGCACACAGTTACTTTGAGTTGGAAAAACGAATCTCATTTTTAGCCTTTTTGTATCACATGTGTTCAGCTTTCTCTTTTTAACAGATCAGAAAGGATATGTGAACTGCATAATTTTTAGAACCCCCCCTACACACAGAAACTATATTTTGAGTGATTTATAACCGCATTAAAAAAAAACAGTGTCAACAATGTAATTTTGTAATGACTTAGAAAACGGTGAGGGATGGCAATGAAAACATAATCTCCAATTTATGATCGGAAGAGCTGCAGATGAGAAATATAACTTACAAAACTTATGTTTCCAAAAACATTAAACTGTTACTTTTCTTTGAGGATGCACTCTATTATATGGAAAAATTAATATATATATATATATATATATATATATATATATATATATATATATGGCTTACCGTTTTTTACTTAAATTTTGTCATCAACTCTTCCACTAAAATAAGCCTTAGGTGAGATAATTAGGCCTCATCACCATGTTTAAAACTTATGAGAGCTTTTTATTAATCATTCTTTTAGTGGTGATGGGAATTAATTATACTCAGTTCCACCAGAACCCACTGCTCCCTAGATTTAGTACTCCACTTATGAGCTCAGCCTGAGTCTTTTCTGTCATGCCTGGTGAGTGGCACACACCTGTAATCCCTAGCAACTTGGAGATAGAGGTAGGAGCATTGCAATTTCAAAGCTAGCCTCCACAAATAAGCAAGGCTCTGAGCACATTTGTGAAACCCATTCACAAATGTGACTCAGTAGTGAAGTACCCCTGGGTTCAATCCCTGCTACAAAAAAAAAAAAAAAAAAAAAAAAAAAACAATCATTTATCCAACATTCACCTTATGAAACTTATATATTCTGTTGTTCTCTCAAGAACTGTTCAGAGAGGAATACTGTATGAAAAAACAAGCCTTCATATAATTAAAAATACAATATTTGATTTTGGTACTTTTACCAACAATCAGTTGATTTTAGATGTCTGTGCTTATGTCTGGGTCCTCTCTTTTAATCCATAAATTATTTTCTTGATGATTCTAAGGAAAAAAAAATGAACTCATCATTTCTTTGGGAATAAGGACATGCAATCCTTTTAAATGAATATCTCTGCAGGACTATGTGTCTTTAAGGAAGAACATGATCCAAGTTCAATATCAGATGATGCACCATTTTCTTCTTGAGGAAGAGCAATTTTAACTGGTGACACTAGACTGAGAAGCAAAGGAAAATTTTTAACAACTCAGGGACAGTGAAATCAGAATAGCCCCAAAGAGGGAAAGGCTGAAGGAAATGTAGAGAGAGTTGAATGAGATGTTACACAAACCCTAAATGGCATTGTTCCAGGTGAGGACAGAGGATCCATCCTCAGAAATGGGAATCCTTGTTTGAGCAATGTTGCTTTCAGAGACCACTATGCTCAGTGGAGGGACATGTGCTCCTTCATACCCAACCCTACATTGGGTCAATCACTTGTTTCTTTGTCTTCTGGTAATCTTGGGGAATATTTTTAGTAGCTAATAGAGGCTAAAATATTTTTCTCTGTGTCCAGGAGACTATTCATACAGAAAACTCTGGCTAAGGGAATATTAACTTCATTTTTTTAATCAAATTATGTTACCTAATTTACTACCATCTGTTGTCTGACCAGAAATCAATTTCTGAAGACACTGAGAATTCATCCATGCCTAAGCAAAGTTGCAGAATTTGTAACCAATTCCCATGCTTTCTGCCTTTATGTGATTCCCTGTTTGGTTTTACTTGTTGCCAGTTTGGTCAGACCTCTCCTTGAGAATAAGACTATTAGATGAGTGACGCTGGGTTCCTGGGTCCCATCACCTCAGTGCACAACTTCTTTCTGAGCTCCCTCACTCTCAGTGCACACCAAAAATGTCTCTCATGGGCTATTTTAGGTACTCTTACCAATAAAAGCTCTGATTGCAATTTAGAAGGAAATAAGAAAAAGTACTTTATTAAAACATAAAAGTAAAACTAAAGAAGCAGAAGTGCAGAATTCTCCTGATTAACATTATTATTTTTTTTTTCTTGAAGGAATTGAAAAGCATATAGAGGGCTGGGGATGTGGCTCAAGCTGTAGCGTGCTCGCCTGGCATGCGTGCGGCCAGGGTTCGATCCTCAGCACCACATATAAACAAAGATGTTGTGTCTGCCGAAAACTAAAAAATAAATATTAAAATTCACTCTCTCTCTCTATAAAAAAAAGAAAAGCATATAGAAAAGGTATTTTTACGCTTTGATCTCTGATTTTTGAGAAATTTGTTTTCTTGTTGATAGTGAAGATATATTTTGAATTATTAACATCATTCTTTGTGGCTAGTTAACAATTTGTCTGAAAATAAGCTGTGAGGTAATAGGTTATTTGATTCACAAATTTCCTTCTTATGTGGATGAATTTAAATATACTTATTCATTCTGGGCTTTGTTGGACACATTTGCATTGTCCTCTCCATTCCCACCTAAACATAAAAAGAGATTTGTTCACAGGCACCTTAAGGAACACATAGGTTTGAGAAGAAGAAGGTGAAAACAAACAACAAATAAACAAACACAAACACATACAAACATACACACAAAGAAACATTCCCTAAGGATGGGAACCGGGGTGGGGGTGGGAGTTCTTCACCATGGTAGCAATATCCAGATCTTACATGCCCTAGGTATAGGGAGAACACAGAGTGGAAGGGTTGCTAGAGAACCCTCAGGATCAGGGGTGCGATGCTGTACTAAATCCCTTCCATAGGCAAAGATGATTAAAGTCTCTGATCCAAGGAACATTCCCCTTTAGTAATCAATGACTATGTCATTGTTGACTTATGTGGACTGAATTCCCAAAGGCTAAACTTTCTGCTTTCTGTAACATAGCTAGGATCTTTGTATTTTCCAAGGTCCATTGAGAAATACAGGAAGGAAATGATATTCAATAATTTTAGAAGTTGGATAATGTCAGAGAAGAATGAAGGCATTATATTTTGATATAAATTAAGCTTACAAAAGCCATAACATTTCTTATATCTCCAGGAGTTTAGAATAAAAAATATAACAAATTAACCCCAAATGGAAACATTCTGGCATTTTTTACAGAACTGTGTTGTTGCAAATTCAAATGCCTCAGCCAGTAAACCAGGAGCTCAGTTCAGGGTACATCACTGGAATCCTGGGCATGCTGAATAGTGTCAGAGGTAAGAAACAGTCCTCTTGCAGTCAGGCCTCAATTTCATTCTTTTTTATTTATTCTAATTTGTTATATATGACAGCAGAATGCATTTCAATTTATGTTACACATACACAGCCCCCTTCATTTTCAAAACGCTAGAACAACTAGGGATATCAGGAACATATCACAACATTGTAAAAATATCCATACTAAGCCTCAGGGTAACATCATTGTAAATATATAAAAATAAATAAATAATAAAACCAAAAACCTTGGGATGTAGCTTTGTAGTAAAGAACTTCTGGATTCAATACCCAGTACTAAAAAATATGATAAAAGTAAAATAAATTCACAGATTAAATGAATGATTCATCCAGATTTTCTTATCTAAAATATTTTGTAGATGACATTAGCTTTCTGGATCTTTCTCTAGTTTCCCAAAATCAAAGTCTGAAATTGACTAAAAACTCTGTAAGTTTCAAACCTTAAAATCTAACTCATGAAATTGAAAGGTATCACTTTAAATACTCCATCTAACAATGAGTATTTTTGAGTAATTTAGAAGATTAAATTTTAGCATTTTGTGTATACCTGTACACAAACATCTACATAAATATACAAATAGCATAATATTAAGTACTTGAATTATGTGTGGATCCTACGATAAAACAATACAATTATAATGTGTATTGCACCAGCTAAAAAATTACAGATTATCTGATGACAGTTATTTTCTGAATGCTCACAATACATATCAATCAGGTTCTACAGAAAATAGAGCAAAAAATATTAATCCAAAGAATATACAGAAAAATCTACAAATGAACAAAAATTAAGTTTAAAGTAATCATAGAATTTCTAAGCACTAAATTTTTAATTTGAAAACAACCCATCCTGGTGTGGTGACACATGTGTGTGATCCCAGTAATTCTGGAGGCTGAGGATGAATGATTCCAAGTTTGAAGCCAGCCTCAACAACTTAGTGAGACCCTAAGCAACTTAGCAAAATCACAAAAAGAAATTTAAAAAGGGCTGGCTATGTAGTTCAGTGTTATAATGTCTCTAGGTTCACTTTTTAGTACAAAACAAGCAAACAAAACAAAACAAAAAACAAACCTATCCAGAGAAATTATTTTGTGAAAATTTTGCATTTACCTGTGGGTATTGGTAATGGGTTTTTCCACTGTCATTCAATAAGAAATCTGTTAAAATCTACTTAGTTGTTCACCTAATGGTTGCACTAAGCTTCAGAGCTATCCACAGTCCAGCCAAATCCAAACCCAGTAGCTCTGGAAAAGAACAAAGCTGGTCATTTATAAAAGGTTTTATGGTTTCCAATGACCACACCCATTTCATCAAAGTATAGATGTATGGGATTAGATTTTCCAATGGCAGACACACCCTGATGTCAATGATTGTATTAAAAAACCTTAACATACTTAATCAAGTTACCAAATCCAATCTCTAGCAGGAAGCCATCCCTTAAATTAATGTACGCAAACCACAATTTGTTATATGTAATAATAAATGAGCACCTAGGGAGGCTGAGGCAGGGGATCATGAATTCAAATCAGCCTCAGAACCAGTGAGGCAGTAAGCAACTCAGTGAGAGCCTGACTTTAAATAAATACAAAATATTAGCTGGGGATGTATTTCAGTGACCAAGTGCCCCTAAGTTCAATTAGTGGTATCCCCCAAAATAAATTAAAAAAATCAATATCCCAAACAAAAATGTCATATCTGTTTTTAGGAAATTCTATTCCAATCTCTTGTTTTATCCTATTATTATTCCTAAACCTTGGTTTTCTGTTTGAATCTGTATTAGTTTCTTCCCTTTATTTCTTTTTAGAACACTTAGGCAGTTTGCAACCAAATGCTTTTAAAAGGGTGACTTGATCATCTCATTCCTAGTATCAGTGGGAATAATTCTTAACAATTGCAATCCCATTGTTTACAAATTATATACAATTGCTTAGATATGTCATGTTTTGTCTTGTTTTATTTGTTTGTTTAATTTTGTTTTGTTTTTGTATTTTGGTACTGAAGATTGAACCCAGAGGCACTCTACAACTGAGCTACGTCAGCAGCCATTTTTATATTTTATTTTGAGACTGAATCTCCCTAAATTGACCAGGTTTGCCTAGAATTTGAGATCCTTCTGCCTCAGCCTTCAAACTGAGATTATAGGCATGTGCCACTGAACCTACTTATGTTTGCTCTTTTATATTTCTAATAAAGCTGAACATATTTTCTTAAGTTCAATGGAAGGTGTTCATCTTAGTTTTTTGGGGGTGTGTTTTATTTTGGGAGGCATTTGTTTTAATATATTCATACATGTACACAAAAAACAGTACAATTTGATCAATTTCATTCCCCAGTATCTCCTTTTTACATCTCCTACTTTCCCTTTCCCTTCTTATGCCACTTGTTATATATATATATATATATATATATATATATATATATATATATATATATATATATATAGTCTGTTTGTTTAATTTGTTCTAATTGGTTATACATGGCAGCAGAATGCATTTTGATATATTGTACACAAATGGAGCTTCTCATTCTCTGGTTGTACAGATGCAGAGTAACACAAGTAGTATTATCATACATGTATATAAGGTAATAATATTAGTCTGTCTCATTCTACCATCTATCCCCTCCCCTCACCTCTCCCCTCATTCTCCTTTACATAATCCAAAATTCCTTCATTGTTCCCTGCCTCCACTAGTCCACTATGGATCTGTGTCTGCTTATCAGAGAAAATATTTGGCCTCTGGATTTTGGGGATTGGCTTATTTTACTTAGCATAATATTCCCCAGCTCCATCCACTTACCTGCAAATGACACAATTTCATTCTCCTTTAAGGCTAAGTAATATTCCATTGTGCATCCACATTTTCTTTATCCATTCATCTGTTGAAGGGCATCTAGGTTGGTTCCATAATTTAGCTATTGTGAATTCAGATGTTATAAACATTGATGTGGCTGTATCACAGTAGTATGCTGATTTTAACTCCTTTGGGTATAAACTAAGGAGTGGGATAGCTGGGTGAAATGTTGGTTTCATTTCAAATTTTCTGAGGTATATTCATACTGCTTTCCAGATTGGTTGCACCAGTTTTCAGTCCCAACATCAATGTATGAATGTACATTTTCCCCCACATCCTTGCCAAAAAAATCGTACTGCTCATATCACTCTCAATTGTATGGATTTTGGTGAAGCTCCTCCTTTTTAGAATCAGCCACATAGGAAGGACCATTAACCCTGTTTCCTTGGCTTACTCCACAGATTTCAACCATCTCAGCTGCATGTCAATTATTTCTTCCCTTTCTATTCTCTTCTCTCATTTTAAGGCAAAAATAAAAACCACCAATAATTTAGATTAGAAATTTGAATAACCATATGCACCCTTGGAGAGCATTTGTGCTTTTAACCAACAGAAATCATACTATTTATGAGAGCCCAAAAAACTACTAGGGTAAAGTATAATGAATGAAGGAAGTGAGGAAATTCTCTTCTATGGCATGGTAAGAATAAACTGTTTATATTAAGACTTTTTATTGCCAGATATGGGATGGTGCCCATGTGTAATACCAGCTTCTCCAGACACTGAGGCAGCAGAAGCCCAAGATTGAGGCAAACCTGAGCAACTAAGTGAGGCCTTATGTCAAAACAAAACAAAACAACAACCACAACAACAACAACAAAAAAACCCTGGGGATGTAGCTCAGTGGTAGAGTGCTTTCCTAGTATATGTGAGGCTCTGGGATCAATCTCCAGTACTGCAGGGAAAATAATAATAATAATACCCCCAAATCCATTTTATTGGCTTTTATTTTTGAATCCTCTAGTTGGCTAGAGTTTAACATCTAATATTATATTGTATATAATGATATAAAGGCCTGGGAATGTTTTGTAATCAAATTGATTAAAAGAGGAAGAAGAGAATGCAAAATAGATTTTCATTTCATTCCCTAATGTTCTGATTCTTTTAATATCTTCATCTACTACTAACATTGGATTTATATACTATCCTTGGTTTGTCTTGATAGCATATTAGTTAAAGTCAGGATTACCAAAGTTCTAACTTTCTTGATTATCTGTTAACATGTGTATGTATGTCATTTCTGCTTGCTCTCCATTTGTCCTTTAACAACTCAATATCAGGCAAAGGGTCAATGGACCCATGAAAAGGAAATCCTTTTGATGTGGATGCACTTTTTTTGTAAAATTTGAGGAGTTATGATTACAAACAGAAATATATTATTTGGAGTGGGATGGTGATGACAAGGGAGTTCACCACCTCCTGTATAAATATTTCAGAAATTTTGAATCAGTAACCAGAGTGTGGCAAGCCTAGTCCAGGTCTGAGTGGGTTTGGGTTTTCTTTTGCATTATTCCCAGTCCAGCTTTCTCTTGTGATCTCATGCATCTGATTCTCTACTTGGCTGATATCTTTAGATGCATTCTGAGCACATTTTCAGATTTCAAGGCAATCTTCTTCCTCCTCTTAATCATCATCATTAACTTCACCATCCAAGAAATGTTCTGTCCTCTACCCAGAGAGGCTGCAGGGAACCCATCTCAGTTTAAGGAAGATGCAGAGAGCCAGATTGGATCACCTGGAATGGGGAAGTGCTGAGGACCCTAAATGGTCATACTAATGTGCTGAACCCAGTGGCCAATTTTCAGTAATCCCTGCAAGCCCCCTTGTGCCCATGAGCCTGGAGAAATTGGCTGTGTACTCTCCTTCCTGGTTTGAGTCCATGGACAACACTGAATTTCCAGTGTCAGGGAAGATAAGCACTGATTTTGGTATCATGGCCCTCCAGTGTGTTCTCTAGCCCTGGCAAGCTGCAGGACTCAAGCATTTTGCTGTTGTTTTCATTCTCCATTCTCTGGTTAAATCCAAAGGTGCAGTAATTGGGACAACAGGATACCCAAGGACAAGGCAGAAGTCCTGTGGCCTTGCAGAGAACCAGCTTCCTCTGTAAGTCTCAGTGGTGGTTCATCGTTTTGAATATTTCAGTGGTTTAAGATCACAAATTCTTAACCCAATCCCCTCTTCAATGGCACAAAGTGCACAGAGAGAATGGAGGATTCCGTTTAATCCTAAAGTTGTGGATAAACTTGAGCCAGTGCAAATCACCAATGGCTCCTTGTAGTCCCCTTATCCCCAACCCTAAGACATTTAGCATTCATGATTTCTCCAGTTCACATAAGTAATGTTCCCAGTAAGCAAAATTTCTCACCATTATTAACAGGAACACAGGAAAACTTCAATTCATGTCTTCCCCTCAGAATAAGACAGCTACCTCAAACATTTTCTCATCTCCAGCATCCCCTTACTAGTTAAATTGAATAGTTAAAATCAACCCTTTGGGGGCTTACACTGTCAAACTCCATTCCCCAAGGATAGCTGATTTACTTGAATCATTTCCTAAATCCAAAAACTTGTGATAGAATTACAGGTTAGATGCTGGAGCTGATTTCTGATCTCCAGTTACACATACCAGATTTCTTTGTATGAAGTAGAAAAGTAATGATCTGGGGGTGGCAGCATCATATAATTTAGGATCCTGTGCACTCCACATGCGAATCTGGATGGATAGAATGATGGACAGATAGATGGACATAGTAGATAGATAGAGATCTATATCAGGGATTCTTGAATGAAGTATTTTTTGAGCAAGGACAGGTAGAAAGAGTGTGGGTGGGGTGTGTTGCAGTAAGAACTAAAAGAGGATGTTTGAGGAGGAGAAGATCAGGAAAGAGTACAGGAATTAACTGTCAGGAACTGCTTGAGGTGAATAATCACAGTTGACCTAGTGAAGTGGGGTCAGAGTTTCCAAGAAGAGGACTGTCAGGATGGCTCAAATGTAATTCTTCTAGGATTGAGACTGCAGTCAACAACCTCATTATAATTGTATGACCAAGGTAATTTCTTGAATTTTAGAGGCCACTACTAAAAATAAGGTCTATTATTTTTTGAAAGGTCCTTTCTTTAGAATCTTTGTAAGTATAAATGAAAATGTTCTCTATTCTAATTGTCTTTATGAAATTAGTCTTTTTAACTTTTATGAGACAAGGATTGTCAAGATAGCTTTTCTAGGATCCTCAAACTAGAGCTAAGCTGTTGTGAAGATGCCAATATTTGACATCTTACTTTTTACCTTCTATTTATTCTGTTTCTTTCTTCCACTTATTTTCTAAGAATATCTTCTATCTCTGATTATTTCACACCACCTCCATTTAATATGCATTTTACTCTTCGTACCTTTTTTTTTTTTTTTGCATAGAGAGATTTGTTGTGGAAAGTTTTTAGGGCTAGTTATGTGTGAGAATTATACTAACCACATTGTCCCAATCCTTTCACGTGTTATCCTGGACTTCTTGCACATTGGAATGAACCCTGACCCTACTAAGCTGTTGTTAAATTTTCCCTCCACACTTTTTGATGAATCCTTGTTGCTGACTTTTGACATTTCACATCTGCCAGATGTTCTGTTATGTTCCTGTGCTTCATCCTGAAAAGTTTCTGGCAGTCCATGGATCTTGTAGTTATCTTTGGTTTGCCTGTTCCTGTACCCATTTTGGCATTTTGGAGAGCATGCTGTACTCCAGTTTTGTTATAGACATGGTTCATAAGCTTTGATTTTGTTAACTTTATTTTTCTTTTTATGTTTCTTTACCTATTTGAAAATATTTTAAAAGTACTCTACATCTTTTTTTTTCAGAACTCCCACATATAACTACTATAAACATATGAATCAATAATTCTTACAACTTGGATCTTAATGTTTTTAGCACATTTAGTATCTACAAGTTGTGCACAAGAGATGACTAGGATAAATAAATTGTAGAAATTGTTATCCAAGTTTGGGGAAGTTAGTTGCCACTGTCTTCATATCACTTTCAATACTTCTCTCCTAATTAACATTTATTTGATTAAGTAAAAACTGTGTTAATTGCCTTTTTGAAAAATTTTGAACATTTTTAAAAATACAGGGCACTTTCTACAAAGTGCTATTGCTATTGTGGATAAGGCTCTCTTGTTATTGTCTTTGTGTTTATGTATGCTTCAATAGTACATTTTTAAAAAGTTTTCGAGTACTACTTTAGGTCAAAGTTGAGAGAAGTAGCAGGGCTATAGTTATTTATGACATATCCAGTAAAGAGATAAAATTGTTCATTTTAATGTAATTTATTTTTTTATTTATTATGTGTTACTTTAATATTTTTTGTTGGAATTTAAAAGGAATGTATGTGATGGGTAGAATAAAGGAAGAAATGGTGGTAGGAATCAACCTAACGTTTTCTGGGAGATAAGCACTTTATAAACATAAAGTATAATCTTATATCAAATGTAATTATAATTTTATGTCTAATTCATGAATGTATGAGTTAAGAAACAGATAAGCAAAGAGCTGATTCTTGTAAGCAATGCCATCTTTTTATAACAGCAAATTTAGAAGTTTAGGGTTTTGGATTACAGTATTGTACTTCATTGAATGAATAATGCTGCCTCTTAGTGTGTGGTGATGTCAGCAATGTTATTTTTATCTCTGCATCCCATATAGTGAGGTCAAGGTTTAAAAATCAATAGATGCTAAATGAATTCTAAAATGCATTATTTAAAAATGCATGTAGAGCTCCATTTGAAGTCATACATCTCACTTTCTTTTTTTTTTAATTTTTTATTTGTTTTAATTAGTTACACATGGAAGTACAATGACCTCAACATACCATACATTTGAATCAGATGGGACATAATTTGTCATTTTTCTGAGGGTAGAGGTTACAGAATCACATTGGTCATGCAGTCACGTATATACACACAGCAACAATAATGTCTATTTCATTCTACTATCCTTCCAGAAACACATCACTTTCTAACCTCTGCTATCAGCGTTACTCCCACCTTGTGCCTTGCAATTTAAAGTGCTTGCCTTGCATGCATAATACTGGTTTCAATCCCTAGTACCACACACACACACACACAAAAAAAAAAAAAAAAAAAAGTTCGTGTAATGTATGTTCACAACCATGGTAAAATTCTACATTAAATGAAAATACAAACAGCACATCCCCTATCCCCCACTTTACAACACAAGAACATCAAAATTTTCACTTATTGCGTATAATTTCACTTTTTTAAAGAAAGGCTGGTTAACATGGAGAAGACTCTAGTCTCATTGTATTTATTTTGCATATATGTAACAAAACCATTAAAGATCTCCTAAATACTCAAAAAAAAAAAAAAAAAGTAAAAAGATTCAGGTATTTCTCTGATGGTGCAGATCAGTGATAGAGTTCCTGCCTATCAAGCATGAGGCCCTGAGGTAAATCTTCAGCAGAGAGTCAGCTGAGAGGGCAGAGAAGAAATGCATATAAATGAGAAACATATCTTTGATTATTTATTTATTTATTGCAGTGCATGGAACAAAACCAAAACCTCACATATGCTAAGCAGGTGCTATACCACTGAGCTCTATCCCCAACTAGGGTCTGTTAATTTTATTTTTTCAAATTTAGTGTCAAGATTGGAAATAATGGACTCAATCTGCAACAGCTTTTTTCAAATAAATTCAATATGTTAGCCATCTAGAATTTATATAGAATAGTCTAAATTCTCAAAGGGTGTTAAGAAAACAAAAATATATTTATATACAACATACTGCTGAAACTGCCTTTAAGACTCTATAGACAATACAACTATTAGTCATTTTTTTTTTTGGTGCCAAAACCTTGTGCATTATTTTCATTTTTGTTGATTTGATTAAAATTCAGAACAGTATTCAATAAATTTTTGTTTAATAAAATATGATAGAAGAGTCTCCACTGTGCAAGATAATTAATATAAATATGCAATTATATACAAAATGAGTCTTTTATAGACCTTTGTCTTTAAAATAACCTCATCTTCTCTTGTCAAAAGGGAGGCCATCAGTTGGCAAATTCTATTTCCTCCTCCACTAGTCTATCATCTCTACTTATTTTGTGTTTAACAAGCTGCAAAACTTAAAGAAAGTTTAATTATAAAGAAAATTTCCTAAAATTACACAAGAGCCTGGCAGCCTTTTGACATTCTTCCTAGACATCATATTTATGATTGTGTGTTGATGGAGAAGAAGCAAGGGAAACATACTAAATACAAAGAGGAAGGATGTGGGCTGTTGGGTACTTAGTTAACAAGGAAAAACACAACATGCTGAAAAACTAAGCAGGATTTAGATGTAGGATGAATTCTGAGTTTCTGACATGTCTTGATAACAAATTTGAACTCAATATAATTATGATAGATCAAAGCACCAGGTATGGTGAGTTAAGGACTAAGAAAATACACACATTCCAATGAAAGAGAAAGCAGCAAATGAGACTAAGAAGGTAACTTCAGGAAACTACAGTTTATGGTATTTAAAGCAGAGCAAAGCCTGATGAGTGAAAAACAATCAGTACATGAACTTTACCATAAATAAAAATTCTTTAAAGTTCCTCTCTCTGTCAGTGCAGCCACCATCTACTCTGAGGACAGGGTAGTGGCACTCCATGTACCTAGTGAAGGGGTGAGCCCAAGCAGTGCAAGGGCCACAAGCATATGCAGAGCTCATCATCTGCTACAGCATTTACTTCAATTGCAAGAGGAAGAACACCTCCAACTTCAAGAACAAACTTCGGGAACGAAAAGAAAAGCAGAAGTTTGCCCAGGAGAGAGTGGGTTTTCCAAGTTACAGGATCTTAAAAATTCTGAAGCTGTTCATAAAGTCTTCCTTGAAGAAATACAGCTTGGTGAAGAGTTACTACCTCAAGGCAAACTTGAGAAAGCTGCAGACCATCTGACAAATGCAATTGTTGTGTGTGGACAGCTGCCTCAGTTGCTGCCTGTGTTAACAGCAAATTCTTCCACCACAGGTGTTGCAGATGTTGCTAACCAAGCTCCCAAAGACTAGTCACAGAGTTTTAAGCACTCAGAACTTGGTTGAAGATCATGTGAAATGAAAAACAAATGCTGAAATGATAAAGTCTCACTGAAAAAGATTTTTAAAATTCTTAACTTTTCAATTTCATAATTTAAAAGTTAAACAGCTCTGGGGGGGGGGGGGATGGCAAATATGGTTGTGATAGAATGTCCTTCACTGAAATCTACCAAAGTTAAGGTTTACTTTGCATAGACCCATTTGTTTATCTTTCCCTTTGAAAAATGTATCTTCGTAGAGAATCTTTTTTCATTTAATATACACACTGTGAGTCACAAATATACCATTAAAATATACATACTACAAAGCATTTATTAGGTTAAAAACACCCAGATCTCAGTTTGAAGATAAGCAAGAAAAAAAGATTGTAGAAGATAGCTGAAGTATAGACATCTTTTTAAGTCAGTACATTTTACTGTAAATCAGAAAACTGCACAAAACTTGATCTTTGTGAAAACCAAGCAGTATAATCTTCGTGAGACCATTTTTTTATTACATCTCTTGTTCACATGGGGTGGGCTGCTATGCTCTATTAACACCTTTACCTCTGGTCTATGTAACAATCTTGAAATATTTTATTTAAATTAGTTAGTTTAATGTGTTCAAGGTATTTTTCTTCTGCTTTCATTAGTATTTTCAAATTGATCTTTTTAAAAATTGCATAATATCTTGTTGATTTTCACTGAAAGTAAATAGTTCTATTACTATTCTATAAACTAGTCTAAAACCTAATATTTAGTTAACTGGGATGTTCATATCTCTAAACTCACATCTGGTATTATTAGGAGACAAATATTTTAGGCCTCTTTCTCAGGTACCCTCTGGGGTTGTGGTCCTGAACCTTTAAACAATGCTTCCTGCTGGTGACACAGCATGCTTTAGAAGGGTGATGACCTGTACAAACAAGCTAGTTAATGAGTTATACTGGTAGCTTCCAAAAGCAGTGTGGTGATGACTGGCCAGAGTTTGAACACAGGCAAGAAATAATCCTCTGGTGAAGCTGAGAGTAGATAGAGGGTCAGAGAGAGAATAGAGGCATGAAAGGGGAGGAGCACATAGCCCAGCAGGAAAAGAATGTGTCCAGAGAAATGAGGGCTGGCTGGAGGAGGGACATCTTAGATTGACCATATTAGTAGTGCACCATGATCTAGGTATCACTGGATTCTGTGAAGAAAACTGTCTTCATTCCAGCATTAGAAAAGGCAGTGAGTGATAAAGAGCATTTTCTTGTTTAAATGATAAGTTTGGAGCTTCAAAAGTAATTACCTTTCCTTTTTCTTTTTCCTTGTTTCTTTTGCTTGCTTTCTTTCTTTCTTCCTTTCTTTTTTTGCACCAGGGATTAAACCCAGGAAGCACTTAACCACTAAGCCAAATTTTCAGCCCTTTTGATACAAGATCACTCTAAGTAGCTTAGGGCCACATTAAGTTGTTGAAGATGACTTAGAACTTGGGATCCTATTGCCTCAGATTTCTGAGCCACTGGGATTTCAGGTGTGTGCCATTATGCTGGCTAACAACTACCACTTTTGAAAGATACCTCTGGTTAAAAACAGAAGTCAGCTGTCTTTTCCTCAGAAACATGATTGCTGAACCCTCCTCATTCCTATCTTGCGTTTTACTTAGTGGTGGAACCAGGAAGTCCTGATGCTAGACAAATGATACTCAGGAATTGAGAATAAAGGAATTCTACATTTAAGTAGCTAAGTAGCATCTTGAATGCCATGAGTTGACATTGCACACTTATATACAAGTGTGCAAAATATGATAGTTAACTTTTAAAACCACAAATTTATTATTTAAAGAAGAAAATGATCTTGATCACTTACTGCCTCTTCTACTGCTGGAGTGAAGTCAGTTTTCTTCACAGAGCCCAGTGATACCCAGCTCACAGTGCACTACTTTGAAATGAAACCTGTATTTGGGCATATGATATACATCTTTGGAGAAAGATCAAATGTTTCATTTTAATTTGCACTTACAGTGAAAGGCCAATTAAAATATAGACCATCCTGGGGGTAGGAGTGCTTCTGTGAACAAATAACTGGAACTATGTTTATATTTTAGTTGAGGTATATAAAATTTCCTGTAGTGTGCATGATAGGCAATCAGTAAATGTTTGATTCCTCTGATATTTTACCATCTTCTACCTGTCTTTATGACCATTTCAAATTGATGTAGGGATCTTAGAGTTAATGAAATTCAGAAAAGATAATGAGAAGATTGGTGTATCATATGGATAACATACCCAATCCTCTTCACTTGCAATGAAAAAAAATTTTTTCTTTTTGCTTGTGCCCTCAGTTGTTTACAAGAAATTCTTCTATAGCTTGGCAGTCTTATGACTCCCTTTTTCGGACCCATATTATGATTGTGTATTGAGAGAGCAGGTCACATTCCCTGTGTTGATGGAGAAGAGGGGAAGAGATTACACTGAATGTAGAATGGATAGGATGCGGACACTGTGTGTGTGTGTGTGTGTGTGTGTGTGTGTGTGTGTGTGTGATCATTGTCAAAGAAGAACTTATATGAACCAAAATTATTTTGTATTCTCTTTACCCTCTTGGATTTACTAATTCCTTAAGACTCAGCTCAGTCATCACTGGAAGAAGGGGAACCTGCTTTTCCTAAGTTGTGCTACTGGGTATTCAACCCAGGGATGAATTTGGAATCCTTATGCCTCAACCTCCCAGAATAACTTAAATTACAAGCATGCACCCCTCTACTTTGATGTTAGTTACTACTTTGTAAAGCTAACCACTTATTGAAACATCTCATTAATGTAATCTTTTCCATATAACAATTCATTATTAGTTATATTCAGTTAATTGCTAGTTGGTAACTTATTTAGATATAAAAAATTTGTGTAGATGAAATATATCTTTAAAAATATGTTGAAGCTACCAAGTGTGGTGACACATGCCTGTATTCCCAGAGAATCAAGAGACTGAAGCAGAAGTGTCCAAGCTTTGAGGTCAGCCTCAGCAACTTAGTGAGACTCAGTATCAAAATAAAATACGAAAAGTGCTGATATGAAGCTCAGTGGTTAAGTGTGCCAAGTGCCCCTGAGTGTAATCTCTGGTATTTTGTAAAAAAAAAAAAAGAAAGAAAGAAAACAAATCTTATATAACAAAATAGTCTTTGTTCATATGTCATCTTTTGAATCATGATATCTTTTGACAAATTTAAGTTTACTCAAATTGCTTTCAACAAGATTATTACTTCTTTTTTTTTTTTCATTTTTGTGCCTTTGTCATATTTCCAAATTCAAAATCAAATCAGGATGCCAGACAATTGAATCTGTACTTTTACTTTTCTCAAATTACCCACAATAAATCATTGGTATTCCAATTTTCAATTCTAAAGGCTGGTAGAAATTTGGCAGGAGTGAAAGGATTTAAATGGCCAGGAGGAAAGTGAAGATGATAAAGGATTCTAGATAATAATAAAAAAAGGGCAGACATTTGTGAGAAGAGAAAAATTTATGTTCAAATAGTATGTTAAAATATCATTAGATTTGAAAATAGAGAAAGTTTTATAATAGAAATTTAAATATAACATTTCCTATGGGGTATATTTGAGAAATCACACAGAGAGTGGGAATGTTATTCAGTGGTAGAAAGATTGGCCTGGGTTCTATCACCAGGGCCAGAGAGAGAGAGAGAGAAAGAGAAAAAACAGAACTAAGTGTATTTGTCATGTATTAAGGAGATAGGTAAAGGAATTAAATGGATCAAGGAATGGACTTGACCTTTTGTTCTTATGATACTCTATCCTGCATAAACCTAATCAGGATGGGGCTTTAACATCTCCATATAATATAAAGGTTTCCTGAAGAAAAATAAAAGAATATATATATCCTCTTCAGAGGCACTTGAAGTTAGCTAGACTGTGGAAATCTCAGGAGATTGCAGCTGTTGTCCAGAGAGCCCAGAAGACACAGAACCCCTAAGCCACTTAAATGAATTTTCTTGCAACCACTAACAAGACCAATTATAGAGTCTTCAGGTGAGTACAAAATTCTCAGTAAATGAACTCATACTTTTTCCCTCACTTTTTTTTCTAAATTCACTTTCAGAAGGCTTTACAAATAGGTGCTGAAGCATATTTAATAAAAATCATGTAAATATTTTTAGTTCATGCTTGAGCTACAGAATTTTAAACTATCATTGTTTTGAAATGCGGAAGTTAATATATTTTATTTTATGTTCCCTGTGTGTCTGAAAACAAATCAAAACAAAACAAAACAAAACAAAACCTTTTGATGTCATGTAGTTCTATTTTGAGAGTGGGATCTAAGCTTAATTGTAAAACACTGAAGAATTCATAGAATGCTGTTTTCTGAAACTTCAGGTTACAGCTTTGGTCTATGAAGTATCCAATGGAAATCCAGAATCTGGTGATGGCTTTGGAAAGATGACATTGGTGAAATAAAGAATGAGGTGCCAGAAATGGGAGGGTTTTCAATATCCATTCTGGTTTAAAAAGGGGAATTTTGATGACCTCCACTCATTCATTCTAAAAGCACAGTGTATTTATTGTAAAATGCCAGTTGCCTTTTAAACACAGTTTGCATACTTCCAAATGTGGATGACCTTTTGGATAATAAGTCTGATATGATTGTGGATGTGTTGTTCTCAAACACTTATTTTCAATATTAATTTTATAAATCTCTTTTTGAATACAAAAACTCAGAATATATCCTATGCTTTTTTTTCACTATCACATATAAAATAGTTGGAGGTTTGAAACAAATGTTGTGATTTTTTTCATTGCAACCATTTTTCAGAGTAAGTTGTGACCATAAACAAAATGTAAGGGATTGTGTTTTTCATTTGTTTCTTTACTTTCTTGGGTGAATGTTATTTTATCTCAGTTACTCTCTCTGTCCTATGATTAAGTTTGTTTTTATTTTCATTTTTCAAAGGACATTGATGTAAGAGGTATTACACCAGAAAAGTCAAGATTGGTAAGAGGATAGTAGCTACCAGATCTGCCATGTATTTAAGTTTTCTTAGGTAATAGATGTACTGAAGAGACTATAGAATGGGGTAAAATTTTCATTGAGACTTCAAAATAATAAACAGAAAGACAACTAAAACTGTGAATGCTATAAATCTCCTGAAACTTTGCTGTTTGAAAGGAAATATGGTCTGATTCTCTAGAAAATATTTGTTTCCAACTCTAGGGTCCTGAAGCATTTGTCAGTCAGTTACTGATTACAGGCTCACCTTCTACCCATAGAAAACAGTTGGAGGCATGTCTGGGGTGTTCATTGGATTATTTTGTATTATTTGCAGCTCCTTATCTGCAGCTTTAGTGATACCTGTTTGGGTTGCCCTTAAAAAGTGGCCTTAATTAGGGCACTACAGAAGGGAATTCCTTTCCCTTTTAGACAGTTATCTTCCTTTTGTCATATTATTCTGTCTCCAGGGCATTTTTTTTTATTTTATCTGGAGCTTTTTGAATGAGTAGTGTTATTGATGTATGTTATTTAAGGGAGGTTCTGCTAAGATTTGGCAGGAGCATCCAGGTTTAAAGAGATTGAGATTTCAAATACTGCCAGTGCAGCATATAAAAGGAAGCATAAATTTTATTTTAGAAGTAGATAATCTTCCATTTATGTTGTTAAGTCTAAACTACTTAAGGAATATATTGCAGGTGAGGTTTATTTTTTTATTAAACCCTAATGAAAGAAAGTAATGTTTTTGCTCTTTCACTTTAGAAATACAGTATCACACATACTACAGGACTTCTAAAAATAATTGATCTGCTGAGTTGTGAGACTGAAGAATTTTAAACTCTTGTTGAGATGTTTGCACAACTGACACTTTGTCAGTGACCCAGGGAGAAATCTCAAAATATCATGATGTCACAGCTAAGGCCTCTGCTCAGACAAAAACATCCTGAGACTACTGAAAAAAATATAGAGAATAATGTCCAATATAATGATAGCAAAGTATTCAACACAATCCTATTACATCTGGACTGGGAAAAAATATATAGCTTTTTAGCATTTCTCTTCAGAAATGTATAAATGTAAATGGGTTAGAGTTTTCTTGTAAATTGAGGAAGTTGCATATATTGAATGCATTAGTTCTGGAAGTCAAAGAATCTTTAAAAAAAATCTCATGAAAGGCAAAAAAAAAAAAAAAAAAAAAATTGAGAAATATCCAGACTTCACCCCCCCAAAATCTTGACTGCTTATGTCCAGTTTTACAAAGAGAAGGAGGCCCAGTATTTCCAAGTGCATGAGATAAACAACAAGGAGTTGACCAAGGTCCTATCTGAGAAAGAAAAACATCGCCCAGAACAAATCAATCAGAAATACATTGAAGATTTCCAGAAGGAGAAAAGTGAGATTGAAGAAAAACTGGTTCAATTCAGAGAAAAACACCCTGATCTAGCCCAGGACTCCAAGACATCTGATGTCTACAAGAGGTGCCAAACCCAGACCCCAAAGAGACAAGCTATGATTAGCATATGAACATGACCAGGACAGGAAGCCCAGATTCCAAGTTGATATCAATAGACCAGTGGTCTCCATCAGCTGAAAGAAGAGAAGCAGGGTCTGAAGTCTCCATGGAGTGATTCATTGGAGATTTCTCACATGCCATCATCTATCATCATTTCCTCACCAGGATCAAAACAGAACAATAAGGAAGGGTTTGACGAGGAAGAAGAAAGTAACTCCTTAGTTTCAAGCAGTGGAGATGAAGATGGAAGTGGTGGGTCTGAGGGCAATGATTCTAGCTTGCTTATCTTTCTCAGGGGAATCCTCAGACAGACTTCATCTGAACTTTATTTATATTCTAAATTGTTATGGTCCTGCCTGAGAAATATACACAATAAAAGGAAGATGTCCAGGTTGGAAAGAAGGGAGTATGGTGCAGTAATTTCTACACCAAGTTTGTAAACCTGGGAAAGGAAGATCCTTCTGAAAGAATCGGTGGAAGTGTTACCAAGTGGAATTACACCAAATTAAGACTCTAAGAATACAGAATGAGATAATTGTGCTTTGGAATGCACACAGAACTAGACTGAATATTCTTGAAGTAAGTTCTGCTTTCACTTTCTGGCTTCCAGAGATAGTAGAGGGGACACCCATAAACTTGTCACTCACTCCTTCTATGAAATTGTCCCTCAGGATGCTTGCACTGAATCTGGAATTAGAGATATTGGATGGTAGTGGATAGAGTAGGTGCGTTAAGAAAATTGACCATCTCCTAGTATCTCTCTCCCATATGAAATTGGACAGAGATATGCAGGCAGAAATATCTCTATGTGTATATTACCTCCTAGTTCTCAATGAGACTTTGATCACTAATTTTTAAAAATGGAAATTAAAATTTAAAAAACACCTCATCTATTTTGTCTAAACAAACTCATCCTTGGAGTCAAAATTTTATAACTTTGAGAGCAGTTCTTATAAGTGATGCCTGAATTTATTCTGAGCAGAAGCTTCAATTTCTTCCTATTGCCCCAGGTGAGTGAATCTCACCTTTCATACTCAGGATAGATAATTACACAGATATAGACATGATAAATACACTACTTTGATTTATCTTTTTTGACTTCGGCTTATGCACCAATATACGGAATATATTATTTTCATTGTCTTGTGTTTTTGAATGTATATGTAAGCCTAGGACCTCCTTTCATAATTTCTCCCTTGAATATTCCTTGCTATTTTCATTTTTGTCCTCATGAATGTTAGTATCATAATAGTTGAATCATATTTGTATGAAAAACATTGAGTTTTCAGTGTTCAAATTGTTCTGAACTTTAACAATTATTTTCAGATAATAATGGTATTATTTACAATTGCTGAACATCTGCTGCCTTTTCACTACTAAATATGTTGCATGAATATCTAGAACAATGTTAAGTAAAAGCACTAATATGATCCTGATTTTCAAGCTAAGTCTTAGTGAATTTTTATCCATGAAAATCATGCTGATATACACATTTGAAATAAATGAGGACATAGTAAGATATTGTATTTTTTCTTATTATTAATCAGTTTGAATATATAGTGTTTTCTAATTTGCTGATATACACATTTTAAATAAATTAGGACATAGTAAAACAATGTATTTTTTCTTAATATTAATCAGTTTGAATATATTGTGTTTACTAATTTGCCAAATTCCTTTTCTCATAGAATGACTTTTTCTTATTGTATTAGGCAAGATTTTCCACAAAAGTAGAACTCACAGACAGAGATGACTTCATTATGAGGAACTGGCTCAAATAGTTATGGAAGTTGAGAAGTCACATGATCTCCTATATGCAAGCTGGCCACTATATAAAACTGGTGCTATAATCCAGTCTGAGTCTGAAGACCTGAAAACCAGTAAAGCCATTAGTATAAATCATAGTCCAACGTTAAGAGAAATACAATGAGATTTCTTAGCTCAGACAGTTTGGCAAGAAATGGTAAAACCTTCCATCATTTGCTTTTTGTTATATGTAGTACCTCAGTGGTGAGGAAGAGGTTCATTCATTTGGGGTAGGTAAACTACTCTACTGATTCCACTGATTCAAGTTGACACATAAAACTGTCACACTTAGTATTATTAGTAAAGAAACTGAGTTTTGAGTAACATGCCTAGTGTTATTCCTTTGTCACATTCCATAAATGAACCCCTTTGACTTTAAAATTATGAGTACGGCTTATGCAATTCGTTCAGGTACTCTTATGTTGGTAATATGATATTTAGACACTGCTTCTGAATATTAAACTTACTACCTCTTATTTTTCACATTTCATAATCTAGATTTGTATTGATACACCCCATACCACTAAGTAATAAGATTTAAGGGAAATCTGACATGTACTAAATATTTACCTAAATCCCAAGGATGTCTCTCACTGTCTTCTCTAGAAAAATTTTTAAAAATGTAAATAAATAAAGGGAGAAAAATTTCTCACCAACTCTTCCATACACAGAGTCTGGACTGGATTAGCTTGTACCCTCTTTTACTTTGCAGGAAATGGGATAAAGTATGGAATAACAAATATACAAGTGTTCCCCTAAGTGCTATATGTTCACAGCACTCAAACTACCAGAGGAGGGGCAGGTTCCCCTTCTTCCAGTGATGACTGAGCTGAGTCTTAAGGAACTAGTAAATCCAAGAGGGTAAAGAAAATGCAAAATTGTTTTGTCTCATATAATTTCTTCCTTGGCAACGATACCACACACACACACACATACAAAAAAAAAATGTACACATCCTATCAATTCTACATTCAGTATTATCTTCTCCCCTCTTCTCCATCATCACAGTTAATGTGACCTGCTCTTTCAATCCCTGGTACAAAAAATAATTATAATAATTGAAGGAAATAATTAACCTTGTTCTCTATTCCACACTATATTCCCCTACAGTTCCAGTTCTGTCTAAATTTTCTTCTTCTCTTTCAAAATTGTACTCCTTATGTTTTCTCTATTAAGGATATCCTTAATTTAAACTTCCAGCTTAAACCAAAGACATCCTTGTAAATTTTTGAGTTCTCAATTTTAGGCTTTTGAGGTCTTAAAAAACATATGCAGTAGGTAATTGACCTCAGTCTTTTATTTTCCACGCAACTTTTCTTTTTTTTTTTTTTTTAATTTTTTATTGTTGGCTGTTCAAAACATTACATAGTTCTTGATATATCATATTTCACAATTTGATTCAAGTGGGTTATGAGCTCCCATTTTTACCCCATATACAGATTGCAGATTCACATCAGTTACACATCCATTGATTTACAAATTGCCATACTAGTGTCTGTTGTATTCTGCTGTCTTTCCTATCCTCTACTATCCCCCCTCCCCTCCCCTCCCCTCCCCGCCCCTCTTCTCTCTCTGCCCCCTTTACTGACATTCGTTTGTCCCCCTTGTATTATTTTTCCCCTTCCCCTCACTTCCTCTTGTATGTACTTTTGTATACCTCTGAGGGTCTCCTTCCATTTCCATGCATTTTCCCTTCTCTCTCCCTTTCCCTCCCACCTCTCATCCCTGTTTAATGTTAATCCTCTTCTCATGCTCTTCGACCCTACTCTGTTCTTAGCTACTCTCCTTATATCAAAGAAGACATTTGACATTTGTTTTTTAGGGATTGGCTAGCTTCACTTAGCATAATCTGCTCTAATGCCATCCATTTCCCTGTAAATTCTATGATTTTGTCATTTTTTAATGCAGAGTAATACTCCATTGTGTATAAATGCCACATTTTTTTTATCCATTCATCCATTGAAGGGCATCTAGGTTGGTTCCACAGTCTAGCTATTGTGAATTGTGCTGCTATGAACATCGATGTAGCAGTGTCCCTGTAGCATGCTCTTTTTAGGTCTTTAGGGAATAGACCGAGAAGGGGAATAGCTGGGTCAAATGGTGGCTCCATTCCCAGCTTTCCAAGAAATCTCCATATTGCTTTCCAAATTGGCTGCACCAATTTGCAGTCCCACCAGCAATGTACAAGTGTACCCTTTTCCCCACATCCTCCCCAGCACTTGTTGTTGTTTGACTTCATAATGGCTGCCAATCTTACTGGAGTGAGATGGTATCTTAGGGTGGTTTTGATTTGCATTTCTCTGACTGCTAGAGATGGTGAGCATTTTTTCATGTACTTGTTGATTGACTGTATGTCCTCCTCTGAGAAGTGTCTGTTCAGGTCCTTGGCCCATTTGTTGATTGGGTTGTTTGTTCTCTTATTGTCTAATTTTTTGAGCTCTTTGTATACTCTGGATATTAGGGCTCTATCTGAGGTGTGAGGAGTAAAGATTTGTTCCCAGGATGTAGGCTCTCTATTTACCTCTCTTATTGTATCTTTTGCTGAGAAAAAACTTTTTAGTTTGAGTAAGTCCCATTTGTTGATTCTAGTTATTAACTTTTGTGCTATGGGTGTCCTATTGAGGAATTTGGAGCCCGACCCCACCGACTGTAGATCGTAGCCAACTTTTTCTTCTATCAGACGGCGCGTCTCTGATTTGATATCAAGCTCCTTGATCCATTTTGAATTAACTTTTGTGCATGGCGAGAGAAAGGGATTCAGTTTCATTTTGTTGCATATGGATTTCCAGTTTTCCCAGCACCATTTGTTGAAGATGCTATCCTTCCTCCATTGCATGCTTTTAGACCCTTTATCAAATATAAGATAGTTGTAGTTTTGTGGATTGGTTTCTGTGTCCTCTATTCTGTACCATTGGTCCACCCGCCTGTTTTGGTACCAGTACCATGCTGTTTTTGTTACTATTGCTCTGTAGTATAGTTTGAAGTCTGGTATCGCTATACCGCCTGATTCACACTTCCTGCTTAGCATTGTTTTTGCTATTCTGGGTCGTTTATTTTTCCATATGAATTTCATGATTGCTTTCTCTATTTCTACAAGAAATGCCGTTGGGATGTTGATTGGCATTGCATTAAACCTATAGAGAACTTTTGGTAATATCGCCATTTTGATGATGTTAGTTCTGCCTATCCATGAACAGGGTATATTTTTCCATCTTCTAAGATCTTCTTCTATTTCTCTCTTTAGGGTTCTGTAGTTTTCATTGTATAAGTCTTTCACCTCTTTTGTTAGGTTGATTCCCAAGTATTTTATTTTTTTTGAAGATATTGTGAATGGAGTGGTTGTCCTCATTTCCATTTCAGAGGATTTGTCGCTGATATACAGGAATGCCTTTGATTTATGCGTGTTGATTTTATATCCTGCCACTTTGCTGAATTCATTTATTAGCTCTAATAGTTTCTTTGTAGACCCTTTTGGGTCTGCTAGGTATAGAATCATGTCATCTGCAAATAGTGATAATTTAAGTTCTTCTTTTCCTATTTTGATGCCTTTAATTTCTTTCGTCTGTCTAATTGCTCTGGCCAGTGTTTCGAGAACTATGTTGAACAGAAGTGGTGAGAGAGGGCATCCCTGTCTTGTTCCAGATTTTAGAGGGAATGCCTTCAATTTTTCTCCATTCAGAATGATGCTAGCCTGAGGCTTAGCATAGATTGCTTTTACAATATTGAGGTATGTTCCTGTTATCCCTAGTTTTTCTAGAGTTTTGAACATAAAGGGATGCTGTACTTTGTCGAATGCTTTTTCCGCATCTATCGAGATGATCATATGGTTCTTATTTTTAAGTCTATTGATGTGGTGAATAACATTTATTGATTTCCTTATATTGAACCAGCCTTGCATCCCAGGGATGAATCCTACTTGATCATGGTGCACAATTTTTTTGATGTGCCTTTGTATCCGAGTGGCCAGAATTTTATTGAGGATTTTTGCATCTAGGTTCATTAGAGATATTGGTCTGTAGTTTTCTTTCTTTGAAGTGTCTTTGTCTGGTTTAGGTATCAGGGTGATGTTGGCCTCGTAGAATGAATTTGGAAGTTCTCCCTCTTTTTCTATTTCCCGAAGTAGCTTGAAAAGTATTGGTATTAGTTCCTCTTTAAAGGTTTTGTAAAACTCTGCTGTATACCCATCCGGTCCTGGGCTTTTCTTAGTTGGTAGTCTTTTGATGGTTTCTTCTATTTCCTCAATTGATATTGGTCTGTTTAGGTTGTCTATATCCTCCTGACTCAATCTGGGCAGATCATATGACTTAAGAAATTTATCTATGCCTTCACTATCTTCTAATTTATTGGAGTATAAGGATTCAAAATAATTTTTGATTATCTTCTGTATTTCTGAAGTGTCTGTTGTGATATTGCCTCTTTCATCCCGTATGTTAGTGATTTGAGTTCTCTCTCTTCTTCTCTTCGCTAGCATGGCTAAGGGTCTGTCGATTTTGTTTATTTTTTCAAAGAACCAACTTTTAGTTTTGTCAATTTTTTCAATTGTTTCTTTTGTTTCGATTTCATTGATTTCAGCTCTGATTTTAATTATTTCTTGCCTTCTACTTCTTTTGCTGTTGTTTTGCTCTTCTTTTTCTAGGATTTTTAGATGAAGTATGAGATCATTTATTTGTTGGTTTTTTCTTTTTTTAAGGAATGAACTCCAAGCAATGAATTTTCCTCTTAGAACTGCTTTCAATGTGTCCCATAGATTCCGATATGTTGTGTCTGTGTTTTCATTAATCTCTAAGAATTTTTTAATTTCCTCCTTGATGTCTTCTATAATCCATTGATCATTCAGTAACCTATTGTTCATTCTCCAAGTGATATATTCTTTTTCCTTCCTTCTTTTATCGTTGATTTTCAGTTCCATTCCATTATGATCAGATAGGATGCATGGTATTATCTCTACTCCTTTGTATTGTCTAAGAGTTTCCCTGTGACATAATATATGATCTATTTTTGAGAAGGATCCATGTGCTGCTGAGAAAAAAGTGTAACTGTTTGATGTTGGGTGGTATATTCTATATATGTCAATTAAATCTAGGTTATTAATTGTGTTATTGAGTTCTATAGTTTCCTTATTCAACTTTTGTTTGGAAGATCTGTCCAGTGGTGAGAGAGGTGTGTTGAAGTCTCCCATGATTATTGTATGGTGGTCTATTAGACTCTTGAACTTGAGAAGAGTTTGTTTGATGAACATAGCTGCACCATTGTTTGGGGCATATATATTTATGATTGTTATGTCTTGTTGGTGTATGGTTCCCTTGAGCAGTATGTAGTGTCCCTCTTTATCCCTTTTGATTAACTTTGGCTTAAAATCTATTTTATTTGATATGAGTATGGATACTCCTGCTTGTTTCCGAAGTCCATATGAGTGATATGATTTTTCCCAACCTTTCACCTTCAGCCTATGTATGTCTTTTCCTATCAAATGCGTCTCCTGTAGGCAGCATATTGTTGGGTCTTGTTTTGTGATCCATTCTACTAGCCTGTGTCTCTTAATTGGTGAGTTTAAGCCATTAACATTTAGGGTTATTATTGAGATATGGGTTGTTCTTCCAGCCATATTTGTTTATTTATGTTACTAAACATGGTTTGTTTTCCACTTTGATTATTTCCCCCCCTTTAGTGTCCTACCTCCCACTGTTGGTTTTCATTGTTATTTTCCATTTCCTCTTCCTGTAATGTTTTGCCAAGGATGTTTTGAAGAGATGGTTTTCTAGCTGCAAATTCTTTTAACTTTTGTTTATCGTGGAAGGTTTTAATTTCATCTTCCATCCTGAAGCTTAATTTCGCTGGAAACACAATTCTTGGTTGGAACCCATTTTCTTTCAGTGTTTGAAATATGTTATTCCAGGATCTTCTAGCTTTCAGAGTCTGTGTTGAAAGATCAGCTGTTATCCTGATTGGCTTACCCCTAAATGTGATCTGCTTCCTTTCTCTTGTAGCTTTTAAAATTCTCTCCTTGTTCTGTATGTTGGGCATCTTCATTATAATGTGTCTAGGTGTGGGTCTCTTATGATTTTGCACATTCGGCGTCCTGTAGGCTTCTAGGATTTGGGGTTCTGTCTCATTCTTCAAATCTGGGAAGTTTTCTCGAATTATTTCATTGAATAGATTGCTCATTCCTTTGGTTTGAAACTCTGTTCCTTCCTGTATCCCAATGACTCTTAAATTTGGTCTCTTGATGTTATCCCATATTTCTTGGATGTTCTGCTCATGGTTTCTTAACAGTCTTGCTGAGCTGTCTATGTTCTTTTCAAGTTGATATACTTTATCTTCATTGTCTGATGTTCTGTCTTCTAAGTGTTCTACTCTGCTGGTAGTATTCTCAATTGAGTTTTTAAGTTGGCTTATTGCTTCCTGCATTTCTAGGATTTCTGTTTGTTTGTTTTTTATAACCTCTATTTCCCTGTATAGTTGATCTTTTGCTTCTTGGATTTGTTTATGTAATTCATTGTTGAAGTGATCTTTCATTGTCTGATTTTGCTGTCTGATGTCTTCCTTGAGACTCCAGATCATCTGAAGCATGTATATCCTGAATTCTTTATCTGACATTCCATCAGCTGCAGCTATTACCTCTTCTAAAGTTGAGTTGACCTGCAATGCTTGTGGTCCTTTCTTTCCTTGTCTCTTCATACTGTTCGCGTTCCTTTCTTCTTGGTGAAACTGTTGTGCTATTGAATTTTCCCCCTATATATTTATATTGGTCTTGTATAGTTGCAAAGTCTCCCTCGCAGGCACGGGCGGCGGCTCTGCCCCTCCGCCAATTGGGGCAATGTGCCTACCACGCCGGCAGGCCGCTGGGCCTGCTCTGCCAGTCGGTAGCAGGTCCGCCGTCCTTGCAGGCGCGGGCGGCGGCTCTGTCCCTCTGCGGGCCGCTAGGCTTGTTCTGTCGGTGGTCGCAGTTCTGCCTACTTTGCAGGCGCAGGCAGCGGCACTGCCCCTCTGCAGGCCTCTGGGGCTGTACTGCCAGTGGGTCGCAGGTCCGCCTACTTTGCAGGCGTGGGGGGGGGGGGCGGCTCTACCCTTCCTCAGGCCACTGGGCCTGTTCTGTCTCTCGGTTGCAGGTCTGACCTGTTCTGATGGTGGTCTCAGTTCCGACTACCTTGCAGGCGCGGGGGGGAGGGGGCGGCTCTGCCTCCCAGCAGGCCGCTGCTCCTCTTCTGCCGGTGGGTCGCAGGCCCGCCTACCTTGCAGGAGTGATTGGAAGCTCCGTCCCGCCGCGGGCCACTGGGCCTTTTCTGTCGGTGGTCACCCTTCCCCTACCTGGCAGGCGAGGGGGGTGGGGGGCGGCTCTGCCCCTCAGCAGGCCGCTGGGCCTGCTCTGTGTTTGGTCCCAGTTTCCTCTACTATGCCGGCGCAGGGGTGGGGGCGGCTCAGCCTCTCAGCAGGCGGCTGCTCCTCTTCTGCCAGTGGGTCGCAGGCCCGCCTACCTTGCAGGAGTGATTGGAAGCTCTGTCCCGCCCTGGGCCACTGGGCCTTTTCTGTCGGTGGTCACCCTTCCCCTACCTGGCAGGCGAGGGGGGTGGGGGGCGGCTCTGCCCCTCAGCAGGCCGCTGGGCCTGCTCTGTCTTTGGTCCCAGTTCCCTCTACTATGCCGGCGCAGGGGGAGGGGGTGGCTCAACCTCTCAGCAGGCGACTGCTCCTCTTCTGCTGGTGGGTCGCAGGCCCGCCTACCTTGCAGGAGTGATTGGAAGCTCTGTCCCGCCCTGGGCCACTGGGCCTTTTCTGTCGGTGGTCACCCTTCCCCTACCTGGCAGGCGAGGGGGGTGGGGGGCGGCTCTGCCCCTCAGCAGGCCGCTGGGCCTGCTCTGTCTTTGGTCCCAGTTCCCTCTACTATGCCGGCGCAGGGGGAGGGGGCGGCTCAGCCTCTCAGCAGGCGACTGCTCCTCTTCTGCCGGTGGGTCGCAGGCCCGCCTACCTTGCAGGAGTGATTGGAAGCTCTGTCCCGCCCTGGGCCACTGGGCTTCCACGCAACTTTTCAAAGGAAAAATCAGAGGAATCAAAAACAGGAAATTAAATCTCATAAAATCTTAGAAAATAAACACTAAAATATTTTCTCATATTTTTAATTGTTATATTATAGTTGTACATCAGTAATTTAAAAATATATATATTTTATCTGTTAAATAAAATGGATAAGAGTCCACTGATTTGAACTAGTCCTCAACAATTCAAACCAAAATAGATCCACTGGTGCTAATATTCCACAACACTAAATGAAGATCAAACTGTTCATTGGTCCTTTTGAGAAACCAGGAGGGAATGACTAATTACCTAAATAGGCCAGTTTTTGTCAACATAGTAAGAGAATGTTTTGTGTTTTAATCCTTAGAAGGAAAGCAAGGTGATGCTAACCAATTCATATTGTCTTATCCCCTTCCTTAGCTTCTGCTGAAACAACAGTATAAAAACTATTGTTCTGTCAGATCTGTCATAGTGCCTCTATATTTTTGTGATTTATTTTATTTGTGCACCCCTCTATTTATAAACAAGATGAAATTCATGAGTTGAAAATAAAGCCAATTATATTATTTAACCAAATTTGTTGAAAATTTGTTTTTCAATGAATCCAAAGAAAAGTCTTAATTAAATTTAAAAGTATTTATTTGAACAATTATAACTAAAACAGAGCAATGCAAAATAAAATAAAAGCAGTTATCAATCAGACAATCCCTAGAATTAAAACAAATTCAGGGAACTCCAGCCTAGGTCTTGTACTAATAGCATTTATAGAAACTGGAATTGAGATATAAAGACAATTTCATTCATTCATGGGTTACAGAGGCTTCTGTGATTAGTTGACATTGGATACTGTGGTTAAACACTGTAATAAGTTGGTCTGTTAGTCTTTCTTATTTATTTATTTATTTATTTAATTATTTATTTTTTATTCTGAGAATTGAACCCCTCTCAAGCCACTGGGATTATCAACATGCATCACAGCACCCAGGTTGGTTTGTTAGGTTTAGAGTGGGAGCTCTGTCCAAATCAGTAGTTTTCAATGAATTTTAAATTAAAGACATATTTAGAGATATAAGGTAGGAAAAAGGGTAATATGAAAATTGGACCCCAATCACACACATGCAACATAGTTTAGCTGGAAACCAAAATAACATTTTCTGATTTGAAAGTACTACAGTTTCCATCATCTAGTAACATTAACACATAATCTTGAATGATTGGTCATTAGCAATGAATCAAGGTGAATATGAGAACAGAACAGTGGGAAGATGTTTCTCCAAGTCCACAGTTCCCAGCCACAGTTGGAGACATAAACTGGATACTGTTGGTAACATTGAGGGCTCAAGGGCAGCACTTCATGTATGTTGTTGTAGTTACTTTGCTTAATTTTGCTACACACAATTTTATTTTAGCTACAGTATTTGCCAACTCAATTAGTTTCTTGACTGACTATTTTCCACAGCATGTCCTTCATATTTTTAGTTTTTTAGCATTGTATCATCAGTGATTTTCTTTTTCAATTTGTAACTCTCCCTCTTACAATTTCATCTGCTTTTTTTTTTTTATAACTGAAACATGCTATCTTTTCTACATAGGTTTCTATTCTTATTTCTATGAAGAATTATACTTTTGCCAAAAGAAAAAGAAGTATGAATAAACAACAAGAAAAGCCTTGTATATTTTATGTAAATAGCGAGGTTTCCAGTGTTCTCACCTAGATTTCACTTCGCTGTTTTATAACTAGATTATAATAATTGTTACATAGGTCTATAAAAATGAAAGACAGTAAGAATATGTAATAGGCTAGGAGCAATGGTACACCCCTATGATGCCAATGATTTGGAAATATGAAGCAGAAGGATCACAAAATTAAGGCCAACCTCAGAAGTTTAGGGACATACTATCTCAAAATAAAACAAACAAACAAATAAAGCACCAAAGATATGGCTCAGTGGCAGGGTGCCCTGACTTTAATCTCCAGTACCACAAAATGCTTTACAAAAAAGTAATTAAGTATTTTCAGGAGCATCATTGGGGTAAGATATTCTTTTAACAATGGCTGAAAAAAATTACCAGGCAGATATATAATTTTTCCTGGGGTACATCTTCCCTAGTGCCATCCCCCACATCATTTCCTGCAGCCACCACAAGGGAAGTAGCTTCCCTCTGCTGGGCCCTTCCCCCCTGAAATGCTGTTTCACTCTTAATCAAGAGCTTTGTGGTCAGCCACCTATGGATTGAAACCTCTGAAACCAAACTCTGAGACTCAAAAATGCTTTTCATCCTCTAAGTCGTTCTTGTCAGAAATTTTGGTTACAGTGAGGGAAAAGTTCAATAAGATACTTAGCTATTAAAGGACTCTGTAAAATAAACAGGAGGGGGAGAGAGAGAGAGTCAACTATAAAATCTAGTGGTATAGAGAGTAAGAATAAGGGAATATTTCTGAAAAGAATTTTCATAATTTGGAGAATTGTTCCTGTTTTAGTTGACCACTTAAGAGAATAAAAACAAGTAAACTGTTTCTTAACATATGACCCTCACTTACTCAGACAATAAATAAGGGAATGTTCAACACATCACCAAGGTTGAAAAACAGAATTTAATCTTGAATTGTACTCACTCCTAATTGAAACTCAAATTATCCTCACATCCTTGATTAAAGATTACATTACTTTCAGCTTGGTGCAGTGGCCCACACCTATAATTCCAGTCACTCTGGAGACTAAGTCAAGATGATCATAGTTCAAAGCCAGCCTCAGCAAACTACCGATTCCCTCAGGAGTTTAGTGAGACCCTATCCCCCGCCCCCCCCCCCCCCGCCCCCCAAAATAAAAAAGTCAAAAGGACAGAGGCTGTGGTCTAGTGGTTAAATGCTCTTGGGTTCAATCCCTAGAATTAAAAAAAAAATACCTTATTGAACTAAACATGAACTCTTTTGAGTGTTTATTCTATTGTAATGACCATTTTTTTCTTCTATATAAATAAAATCCCTGTCATTGTGAATGCAGCATATTCAGAAATATCTTGCAGGTGGGTGTGTCATAAGGATGAACTTGAACTTATAGGATGAAAACAGATATGCTGTGGAAAACACCAAGACTTTTCCCAATTCAGGCCCCCTTCGTCATGATATTTTTCAGCTTTCCTACTGGATGGCACATGGCAACAATTTGCCCATTTTTGCATCCACAGATAAAAATCCAGTTGTTGAAAATCTTTCTTTTGACTATCTCCTATATTTGGAGAAAAAAGTGAGAACAACACACTTTCCAATTCTTTAAAATTGCCTTCTATGTTAAGGCAAATTGGCCTGTGCCCTAACAGATCCCATAAGAGGCTTCAACTTATGAGTGTCTGTGAGAAACAAACCCTGAGGCCACATGTTCACATCTGTAATCCCAGTAACTATTTACCTCATTCCAATGAGAATGGAAATTATCAAGAATACAAAACAAATAACAGCAAATTCTTGTAGGAATGTGAATAAAGATAATATTATACACTTTGGTGAGGATGTAAATTGGTTTTTTAAATACAAAGGAACAACAATGCAACCCATAAATTATTGAAGTAAATTAATCATCAAATTAATTCCAAGGGATGTACAAAGTTAAGAAAATAGCAGTCTAATCATTTCTAGGAAAGAAAATTATATCACTTCACAGAAAATAAGTTTATTTTGCTTATAATTGAAGTTCATATATTTGCTTGCTTTGATATGGGAAAGTAGGAGGAATTGCTCTTCTGTACACTGACCTAAGAAATATGTCTGTGGGCTCACCGATACCTGCTGCAGAAGTAATAATATGAAGATTGTGTATGGTACTGGCAGGCTTCAGAAATCTTCCAGCTAGTCCAAAAGGCACTCTGTGGGTTCTGGAGAAGAATGAGTTGGGCTCTTCAAGGTTTTTTGTTTTGTTTTGTTTTTTTGTTTGTTTTGTTTTTAATTGGCCCTAAAACCATACCCACTTTCTCTAAGAGATTGCTTTCCTTGGAGCTTGGGCTAGATGCTTGAATGGATGATCCATTAGGTTTGTCCAAAAAAAAAAAACAAAAAACAAAAAAAACTGATTTAGCTCCTTGGCTAATCTCCATAAACAATCTTGTAAAAACTTCCTCTCATCAATAGCCACTGATTTTACAACACTTGAAACTTCATAGGACAATGTTCAATGTAATTTTTTGGATTTTTTTTATTTTTTGTTTATGAAATGACAAAAATAAAGTGTCATAAATTTATGCTTTTAGCGAGCATTTTGGGAAACTTGGAAATGTTTTGCTTCAGATTGGCTTTAATTCTATCCTGTCTTGTAGAGTGTTATACAGTTATCCATTTGTTTATTATTTTTTTAAATTTTAATCCAAGAATATCTTTGATCCCTCTCCACACTGGAGATTTCTCTAGCCCTCACATTCCAGATTTAGCTTCCCAAGGCTCCATCAAGGGAAGGAATTTGATTTGGCAGTGCCTGACCCGTTTCAAGAGTACATGGGAGAAAGGCCAAGATTATTCCTTGCTCAGTGAACTTTGTGGGGTAATTTAATGTGTAATTTACATTATACTTATTTATTTATTTGTTTAATTTTTATATAGTCTGAGTTGCTCAGGCTGGCCTTGAACTTGATATCTTCCTGTCTTAGTTTTCCAAGTGGTGAAATTACAGGTGTGCACAACTGGGACTGCTGTAATTTGCTTATTATTACAAAAAGGAAAGAACAATGGAAAAATATGAAATAGTTTATTTACTGAATTTGAGAAATAGTGTTTTAAACAGAATTAAATCATATTGCCATTGTACCAAACTTGATCTTTAAATACAGATGCCTCCCTTTTCCTGGCATACTTCACACCAAGATTCAATTGTGGGAATACAAGGGTTTTAGAAGGAATGCAAATTCATTCCTGACCTTTTAGTCTTCCAACATACATATATGTATATATACAATTTATGGTCTGGTTAGTTTTCACAACTGTGCTTTCTAGAAATGATCTTGGATTTTAAAAGCACAAGCTGCACTCTGGAGTCCCATAATTGTTAAACACAAAGGCTTTATTTCCAGTTCTAAATCAAATTTTCTAGCAGAATCCACTACTCTGCAAAGTACAAAAATCTATTTATTAAGAAAATCAGAGCAGAAGTTGTGGAACAAGCCTGTAATCCCAGCCACTCCCTGACTAAGTCAAGAGAACCACAAGTTTCAGACCAGCCTCTGCAATTTAGTGAGTGCCAAAGAGATTGAACTAGATCCTCTCTTAAAATTTAAAAATAACACACACACACACACACACACACACACAGAGCTGGGGATGTAACTCAGTTCTAAATCACTCCTGGGTTCAGTTCCCAGTAGCTAAATAAATTGATTAATTAATAAAAAATTTAAAAAGATTAAATTGAAATTTAAAGTAATAAAAAGCTGGGATACATATAGTTCAGTGGTAAAACACCCCAGGGTTGGGAAGAAGGAAAAAAAAAAAAGTAAGAAGAGGAATGAAAGAAAAAGAACCTCCTATTATTTTTTTTCCAAAATACTTATAAAGTTCCTGTAGGGGTGTTGAGAATAAAATGATTTAATTTATTTTTTAAATTTTTTTGGTATTTGAAAAAATTCTGATAATTTCTGGTTCTTGTGTAATTGCAAAATAAATTCTAAATATCTGCTTTTTTTTCCGGAGAAAGCAATTGATGGTTTTCAAAGCTTGTAAAGCTGACTATTAATTCTGTCTAGAGAAATCAGGGCCACCTTTCCCTGAGAAAATCTACACAAGTTCCTTCCAAGACGGATATTAAAGCTGATATCAGAAAGAAAGGAAAGGTTCATGTTTGTTTCACTTTCCTTTGGACTCTTCACTGGTATCTACTGCCACCAAATGAGAATTAGATTGGATTATTATATGGCAATGATCTCCACAAATCCTGATGTTACTTTTTTTTTTTTTTTTTTCCTGATCAATCTTAGAACCAGAGACCCTGAAATCAATATTGTTTAGAAGTTGCAGGTGAGTGGATGTCAGAAGCCGACAATGGACAATAGTATGCATATTTTCACAAAGAACTGGGTACTAATTTGGGGCTGCTTCTAATGAATTTCCTTTCATGGCTCTAACCATGAAGAGCAGTCCAGCAGCGCTGCTCTCCCGGGTTCGCTCACTTGAAGCTTATGGCGCGCGGGCTCCGCTGGGCTTGAAAAGCTAGGATTGTGGAGCCATCTCAGTTGTTTGGATGCAGTATACTAAATCTCCACTAGAGGGCGCGAGGTCTGCCCGCGCTCTGGCGCACCTAGATCCGGAACCCATCCTTCGCACTGTCCTCCTTGTTCTGCTGTTTTTTGTTTGAAAAAATTGATTCCTTTCATGCATCAAATGGAATATCTTTTCACGTATTTGGAAAATTTTATATCCATTGCCCATTTTAATTAATTTGTTGTTTTGTACGAACTCCGAATATTAAAGAATCTCAACAGGCTGTATTGTCTTCTAGATTTTGTATACATCAGCAATCCTGAGAACAGTGTCCCACTCAGAGTCAGAGCACCATGAGGTCTTTGTTAGAGCAGGTCATAATTCTTTGCCCTTAGGTCATTTGATTCTCATTTTCCCCTCTGGAGAGGCTGTAAGTGAGCAGACCAGCCACACTGACAACAGAGCTAAAGGCACCAGAGATTCTCATCATAGGGATATTCAGATTCATAATCACTAAAGGATGATTCCATTTTATGAATACCTCACAGGGTCCCAGTTGCTAGAATCAAATAAGAACTGTTACTCCAGTTCTCTGTCATAAACTGATTATGAAATTTATGACAAATTTTGTATCTGTAAATAAATAGTTTAAAGATCTTTTAGGATTTTGCTGTCTTAATGACAGCTAAAAATTTGTAGGGCGCTTACTATTTTCCAGGCAATGCATTATTTCTGGCTCATTTAATATTCATAACACTTTCTGAAGTGCTAAAGTTAGGAAGGAATTAAATTTAAAAAAGAAATTAAGCTTGAAAAAGAAAAAAAAATAAAAAATAAGTTTGGAGAGAATAAAGAGCTTAAGACTAGCTGATAATGCACCTAGGTCTTGAGATTAACTCAGAAAATCAAGTATAGAAGCATTTCATTAAGCTTGTCATTAATACTTCCCTTTTCTGAAAACCTGCAATCAGGGTGTTACTTAAGACTGAGGAATAGAGATGGGCTTGGTGCTACATGCCTTTAATTCGGTTGACTCAATAGGTTGAAACAGAGGATTTCAAGTATGAAGCCAGACTCAGTAATTTTGTGAGATTCTAATCAACCTAGAGAGACCTGGTCTCAAAATAAATAATTTTAACAGGATGCAGATATAGCCCAATGGCAAAGCACTATTGGGACCAGTTCCCAATACCCCTAACAAACAACAAAAAAGAGTCAATGAATTGAGAACAAGAAAAACACTGAAGAATAGTTCTGATGCTGTATTGGAAGTAGAATCATTCATTGTGCATCTAACATGCTGATTTCTATTACTTCATCATTCTTAGTAGTATATGACTAGGAGTGTGTGTGTATGTGTGTGTGTATATATATATATATATATATATATATATATATATATATATATATATATATATATAATTTTCCCTATCTGCAATTTTAAAAAATCAATTCGTCAGATTTATGACAGATTTTTCTCCTTATGAAATTACTTATGTCACTTTTGTTTTATACAAATAGATTTTTGGAAGAAAGCCGAAGAAACACAAGTTGGATGAGCTTGAAAGTTTACATATATTCTACTGCTAAGCTTCATTCCAGTTGTACTGGTAGAAACTCAGGATGAGCACAGCTAGATTCCATTATCCAATTCGGTTTTAGTTTGGGAAATGATTCAAGAATGATTGAATGATTCAAGTATTTATGAAATTGAAATAACTTTTACTTTCTTATTAGTTTGGCAAAACAGAATAGACTCTTAATCTACTAACAAATCTCTCTATTGTCAATATTTTAGTTTCTGTTTCTTTTGTGAAAATAAAATCAGCAACCTCAACCTTGGGAAGCATTTTTTATATGTGAATTAAATTATTTAATAACTGATACAGATCCTTTAACTATTTTTTCAAATGTTTAAACTGTCTTTGGAGGTCTTGTGGGAAAGCTTATTTAATTAAGATGAGAATACTCTGATAATCATTTCACACATACAAATTCTATATAAAAGTGGACGTATAGTCACAGTTTGCATTCTACAACATATATGTCCTTTTTAAAGTATAAAATGATAATTTTGTAAATTGAATTACTTTAGTGAATTAATTTACTTTGGAGTTTCAGAGGTCATTTTTTTCCTTCAAAGATGATTGATTTTCATTCATCATTGGCTCTGAATTCTTTAAGTTTCTTAGGCCCCTTTCTTTCATTTTCCCCCTATGTCTCCCTATTGAATATCCACTAAATCCTTGTATGTTTGAGGTAAGCTCATACATTTTCATAAATTTAGGTGCACTGTGAATGTATTTGCTTTCCTTCTACCATGTATTTGTCTTTTGTCAGTCCAGATTGTATAGAGTTCTTATGAAGCAAGCATATGTGTTTTGCCATTATGTTCAGTCTAAAAAATGTCTCCCTTTTGACTCATTTCCACTTACACTACTTTAAATTTATAAAAATAATACAAATAAAATAAACATGAGAATACCATATTGCACATAGATATCTATCTGATATCACTTATACTTTGTTGATCATAAGTACATTGTAGTTGTAGATTTTAATTTTTACTTTAGTATCCTGAAGGCATGTTGAAGGATGAATCAAATATTAATTAAGATAATTTATTTTTGGAAATATATAATTTCTTGTGCTATCTCTCTCTCTCTCTCTCTCTCTCTCTCTCTCTCTCTCTCTATATATATATATATATATATATATATATATATATATACACGTGTATGTTTCTCTAATTTCAGAAATCAATTTAAAGATACAACAAATTAAGATAGAAAGTGATTAATATGCTTTGCATTCACTTCCATACACATAGATAAAGAAACATTACTTGTTTGAGTTTTCTACCAGATTCTTTGTCATATTCAACAGCATACTTTACTTCTGTAAATAAACATGAGTAATCTTCTTCATTTCCACTATAAATCTATTTTAATGGAATCTCTGATCACTTTTCTCTGTAATGAAAAGACAGCTCTCATCTTTCCTATGCAGGAAAGAACAAAGAGGTGACAGTTATTTGGGCCATAGCCACACAAACCTTAAATTATTTCTTCTCATGAGGAAGCAAGCTAGAAAGAGAGGTAACGGGTTCTCTCAGCATGTTCCCATCTGTGTGACTACTTTAGCTTTATTGGATCTGTTTATATATGTATTTTTGTGTGGCAGTCTTATTTTTGTTCTAACCTGTCTCTACTTTTTTCCACCTATTTTTTCACTGTTTATTTTATTTTTAACTTCTTTATATTTTTATAAACTTAGAATGGAAATTTTCTATTTTTCACTTTTAAAACAATAACTTTACATGGGTGTCCACTCTTAGAGAGTCTCAGTGGGAGTGAGGCTCAATCCTTAGGGATATCTGATGATACAGATTTCTAGGCCTCACATTGAGCAATTTTGATTTAGCAGAATGGGTCTGGGTCCCCATAATCTGGGAGCCTCACCCCTGCATAGATTGATTCAGAGAATCAAGGAACCACACTTTGTATTTTTCTTTTGTTGGGGGACATTCTGCTATTACTATATATAGTAGCTACTCGTCCACAATAATCTTCTCTCTTGTTTTAATTGCATTAAATAATTGCATTAATATTTTCAACCAAACAATTATCAACATTTTCTCAGAATTTATGGTCATAGGCAGGTATAAGTATTTGGATTATAAACATATTTACAGATCTCTATTCCACAAAACTATTGTGCTTAGTTTGCTTATATTTTTATGATAGTAAGTACTGTGAATTAACAAAATAGCTTCAATTATAGAAGGCAACAATACTCCAGAAAAGAAGTATTGCTTATGTCAACTCAGATTCATCTTTAGAAGGTAAATTTTATTTCATTTTGATGTAAAATGTTTAGAAAGAAAACTTTACTTAGAGTAAATTTCCTTTACAGTTAGTATGCATTTTTTTATATCTATCTATCTATCTATATCTATCTATCTATCTATCTATATATATATATATCTTCTAAGTCTACAAATTCCAACTTATGATCTATCTCGGATATTCTGTTCCTATGCGATTATCAGTAACAACTTAATTTTCTATTTTACAAGAGAGAAAATAATAATTCATATTATGTATTAGAAATAAAACTGAGCTTTTTCTTCTAGATACTTTTTTGCTATATTTACCAGTTTTCTATCTTGAACTACTACTTAGAACTATAGTATTAACCACATTTTTGCTATGGTGATATTAAAGGCATTTGGCTGAAATATTGTACAAGATATGTTATACAGAAATATTTTCTGTATTATTAATATTTATAGAATATTTTATGCTGATATATTTTCTATAATAAAATGGTTTCTTGAAAAGTTAAAAAAATCTTCTGTATTTATTAGAAGACACACAAATTACTTCTTTTTAAAATTTGACATACATATGTCACTAGCCTTTTGTTGAATTTTAACTTTTCTAGATCATACATACATCCTCTAACATCTCTTGATGTGCACTATTGAAATGAATGAGTGAATATAGAGTGAATTCAGTAACCTCATAGTGACTTTCCTAAGGCCCCTGACAGATACTACTGTAAGGATGAGGTCTGAATTGTGTGGAAGCTCTTGCCTCAGCCACCTAAGGCCATCTACTCCAATTTCAGCCCAAAATATGTATGGCAGATTCTCTCACTCCTGGAGAAAAAATTCCACCCTCTTTTATTCCATGGGAATGATGCATTTGATTTAAAGACAGTTACATCTAGTTTAGAATTTAAAATAATGTTAGAATTAAGCACAACTGGATTTTCATTTGGAAGTATGAAATAGTATTTTCATTTATTTTTCAGGCAATTGTACTCTCAGAGTTAACTGTACACCTCTTCTTTACCAGTTGATGTATAAACTGACAAAAGAGTCATATAAGATTTTTCTTACTATGTTTTCTGATGACTGGATACATGAATAATATTTTTTTCCCTTAAATTAGTGGCATTTAATTTCAAGCTGGTGATGGTACATGCTTGAGTTGTATAAATAACAAATAAAACAAAAATGTAATATGAAATTTGCTATATGACATAATTATGAAGATAGTGTTTCCAGCCTCTTCAATCAATGATAATACCTATTATTAATTGTGCACATAGTTATAATGTATAGTAGGCCCAATGTTAATCTGACAAAGCATTTTATTTCAGGGGAAAAGAACACTGAACTGCAAAAAACAAAACAAAACAAAACCAAAAAAACAAAACTTTTGTTTTAAAAATTGTGTTCTCCAGCAACTCCTTTCATACAACATGTTCAATGGGTGGTTACTTTGTTAGGATTCAAATATCATGTTTGGCAGCAATGATGGTAAAAATACAAGACCGTCAAAAAAAAATCTAAAGACTTCAAAAGCTAGAGAGGACACAGACTCACTATTTTGCGCAGCCTGGTCTTGAACTCCTGAGCTCAGACTGTCCTCTTGTCTCAGCCTCTCCAGAAGCAGGACCTGTAGGAATACCACCGTGCATGAAACCCAAATTGTTTCTAACCTGAGGATTTTGGTAGTGGGAATTGAACCCAGAGGCACTCAACCTCTGTGTCACATCCCCAACCCCTTTTTCTATTTTTATTAGAGACAGGGTCTCACTTAGTTGCTTAAAGTCTCGCTGAGTTGCTGAGACTGGCTTTGATCTCGCAATCCTTTGCCCTCAGCCTCCCAAGCCACTGGTATCACAGGTGTCTGCCACTGCACCCACCAAATATATACAGCTTTACAGTGGCATAAATTTTGTTGCTTATGTTTCTAATCTCCAGGAATTGATTATTTTTTGTAGATTTCTAGCACATATGATGGTTTTGAGAGTAGATCATTTGATGAAAATTTGTTGGAAAAAGCCCTTCACCTGAAAATAAAGGTTTTCCTGGGTAAATAGTTATATGAATCTTTTCTGCCATAAGATAAATTATGAATTCCTTTTCCCCCTGACTTCCATAAACAAATAATCCTTGCATATATCACCAAAAATTGGAGTGAAGTTGATAAAGGATTCTTATGCTAGATTTTCTTCAGCTAATCAGCCAGCACAGCCAAGTTTTTTAACCTATAATAGAGCACAGATGCATATAGTTGTGCAAGTTTTTAGTAAAAATGTTTTTGCAATATTAGTAGTCACTACTTGTTATTCTTATATAAATTTTCATTGTAATATGTACTAAATATATTTTAAAAATATAACTTCCCATAATATTGAATAAGGGAAGTAAAACAAATAATTTACTATTTCCTCATAAATTTACTTAGAGGCACGTTAGTAACCATTAATTGTGTTGTCCTGCAATTAATTTACATTTAATATAAATATTAGTTTTTCCTCTTTTCATTCATGCAACTGTAGCTTCCTTGAATTTATTTTGTTGCATTAAATATCCTTTATCTGCCTGCTTTCTTCTATGTAAGGAGAGAGGTGGATAAAGAATTACAAGTGTAAATACTGGGTCCTGGGGCACATGCATTTCAATTGTAACAAATGCTACCAAACTATTTTGGTTCCTATGATAAGCTGTAAAAATTACATGGCTATATGTGCATATTTTTTCCTTCCAGATGAATTTCAGAAACTTTTCAAGTTCTAAAAACAATTCTTGTTGGGTTGACACTGTTCTTAAAATCTTAACTATTGCTGTTTACAGACATGGATCTTGAGCTTTCAGACAAAAGCTACTTGCCATGCTCCAAGTGTGTCATGTTTCTTATATATCTGGGAATTGTTGTACATGATCTCTCAGATGTGAATGTCATTTCTTTTTGTTCCAGATAATTCCATCTGTTTCAGAAAACTCAGTTCAAGAGTCAACTGCTTGTTGAAACTCTCCTACTTGTATCTCCCTACACCCCTGATGGAGACACTCTTGTGCTCCTAGGGTTTCCTAAGAAACAGAAAGAATGAGAAAATGGAGAGTCCACCTCTGTTCTGTAGAATCAGCTAGGGAACACCTGGCTCACAAATTTATTTTCACAGCAGATGTTTATTTTGTAAATGCTAAATGATCAGACTGTTGGAAACACTAGGATATACTAGCTAATAAATGAGAGTCCTGGTTCCCATGGGACTTACAGCCCATTGGGAATCAGATAACAAAAAGACAACTATTTATTTATTTTCCAGGTGAGGAATTTAGGGAAAAAATAAATCAAGGGTCAGAGAGTAAGAATGAAGGTAGAAAAGGGAGTGGAAGTAGCATGCTGTTTTAGGTAAGATGGTCAGGGCATATCTGTCAGATAAGGTAACATCTTACTAGAGGAGGAGTAAGAGATGTGGGATGAGAACAGTGTGTTAAAAGGCCTTGAGGGAGTATTCTTGTGAAGAATGGAAGATAAAAATGTGGAGAGTGATATGGGTTGTTTCATATATCAAACTATGAGGCTGTGATGAATATGGTGGGATTTATAGAGTGAGATAAGGAGCCATTCAAGAGTTTGAAATCATTTTATGTTTTGAAAGGATCATTCCATCTAGGAAGTTAGCAGTGGTATTTGAATAAGCAAATTACAAAGAGAAATAAAATTTTAATTAATGTATATTTTTCTGTCTTTCAGGAAACTACACCTTAAGAGTTGACTGTATATCACTGATGTAGAGATTGGTACACAATCTAACAAAAAAGGTAAAAAGAAATACATATAACTTAAGAAAATCTAAGTTCTACAAATGATGTTTCCTTGAGGTGCCATTATGATGTTGAACCTTGGTGTTGTTTTATATAGTGTATCTTGTTGTTTTCATGTAACAGTCCACTCCACAGAATGTCAGATCTAACTTGTTGCCTACACACTACTTCATCTCCCCGACACCACATTGACGAGGCCATTATGTAGCATTATGTCTACTATTTCCAGTTTGAATTGAGGAAACAGCTTGAGGAGTGATAGCCACCCTATTCAACCAATGTGTACAGTTGCTTAACCACGTCTTTATCTTTAAGCCCTTAATTTTACAACCAGTTTCTCCTTCTTAATATAGTGACATTAATTCTTTCAGGATTCAGAATTAGCCATATTCTAAATGATGGAGGCAGAGTATGCATAAAAACAACAAATCATTTTGGGGCAGAGGCTAGGTAAAAACTAAATAAATGCCTTTTCAACTTTTGCCTTGGACTCCAATCCCATGGCTGCACTGAGCCTGACTGATAGTTCAATGTTATCTTAATTCTCACAGCACAGAAGACAGTGAACTTAGTAGAAAGGTGGGCACCTACATTTCTATAGGACAGTAATCTGTTTAACCCTCAAAATCCATAACTTTCATCCTAATCCAAGTGAGTTAAAATGAAGGGGGTTTGGCATGACAGAGTTTTGTTTCTGCTAAATGTCTGAAAGTGACCTGAAATAAATGGAAAGAAAATAATACAGACAACAGAAAACAGGTTCACTGAATAGAATTACCAATTAAAATGTGATTTCCAAGAAAACACAATTTCCTTGAAGAAGAATATAAGTTAGAATATATATCATTAAGCTTTAGTTTCAAAAGCATGAAATTTAAACCTGTAACTTCTAAAAAATGTAAAAATATTTATTAATCTAGCATTTATGGCCTTCATAATTTGCCTGGAGTCTTATAAATTACCATGCAACATATAGTATATGAAACCCAGTATTTCATGAATTTCCACTATTCAGATAATTCACAATACATGCTAAGGAAACTTGGCTGTCATTTTGTTTGCTAATTGGATTTGTGGCCTCAAATTAGAATCACAAAAAACATTGCTATCTTGGTCAAGTTTAAAGTGTGCAGTGCTTGAAAAATTTTAATTTTGTAGTTTCTTTGCAGAGAATGATTTACAGTATTTCAAATTTTGCTGAAAAAATATTTAATGGAGATATATATATATATATATATATATATATATATATATATATATATCTCCATTAAATACTTTTTTATAATAATATCTATGTAAATACTTATTTAATGTATATATACATTAAATACTAATATATATTAAATACTAATATATATATTAAATACATATATATATATATATCTCCATTAAATACTTTTTTATAAAAATATCTATATAAATACTTATTTAATGTATATATACATTAAATACTAATATATATTAAATACTAATATATATATTAAATACATATATATATATATATATATATATATATATATGCACATTTTGGAGACTAATGGAGTTTTACTATTCCTTATATGAAGTTTGATATAAAATTGTAAACTTGAGTGAAATAATTGTTTTTCATGCTATGTAAATTTAACTTATATCCCTGTAAACTATTGCATATTAATTTCCTTTTTATCCCAGTATTATTGAGGATTATGAATGATCAGCTGATGCTTCTGGAACAGGCATTCATTGATCATTTATGGTTATCAGACAGACCTTTCTATAGGTAAGAAAGAAAATATTACTCTTCAGTTTAATATTACTTTTTTAAAATGTTGTGCACTGTGGGAAAAAAAAATCAAAATTGATTTCTTGCAAGCTAATAGAATATTTCAAAATGTATGTAGTGATAAATATACTATATTGAGTTTCCAAATAATGTAATATGACTCTTAAATATCTTTATTTTTAGCATTTTTTTGTGTCTGCTTATAAAAAAAAAATGTTTATTTTAGGAAATGTAAGAGATTCATTAAGACAACAAACAGAAAACAAAAATCTCTCCAATTACAGTAAAATATAAAATCAAATTTATATTTTCTTACACATGATTTTAGCCCCTGTTCTGTTTTAAATGTGTTTGTTTTTATATATATGCAAGATAATAATAAATTCAATAAACATGCATAATATGTAATAAATGTTTTTATTTCCTCCCCAAATTTGTCATTAAAAGTTTTTCCCCCTAATTTTTGACAAATGTGCTTATTTCTGATAAGTACCCACTCAGTGCCCCCAGGTTGCCCCTACTGTGAATACTGCAAAATGGGTTATATTATGAACAGCCAGAAGTGGTGCCAACTTTCCCTGGAGGGATTATCAAAGGGTCAGAGGTTGGGAGAAAATAGTGATCCAAACAGGGTGACTGTTTTGCCAATGGTAGCATGGTTGTGCCTCTTTAACACTTTACCTTGTTACTTTGCAACTTATCCTCTTTCAGGGCTAGCACATGACCTGGCTTAGCCCCTTCAAGGAGAGTCTTCTTTCTAGGCCTTGTAAACATCACAGATAGTTTTTAATGATTCTTCATGCCTTCAGCTAAGCATTAACTTACATTTAGAATGTGAATTTTTAAAGAAGAGAAAAAAATTGGTTCGCTGGTTATAAATGGGAATTTAATTACCACAGCAGTGTTATAAGGTCAGGGGCAGTGTGGTGTCATAAAAGTCAGTTCTTATTTCCCAATGCTCATTGAGACAAATAATTTAATTGTAGTCAATTTCCTCCTCTGTGAAATACTAATGTCAACTTTGTAGAATTCACTTTTTTTTTTTAAATTTTTTATTGTTGGCTGTTCAAAACATTACATAGTTCTTGATATATCATATTTCACAATTTGATTCAAGTGGGTTATGAGCTCCCATTTTTACCCCATATACAGATTGCAGAATCACATCAGTTACACATCCATTGATTTACATATTGCCATACTAGTGTCTGTTGTATTCTGCTGCCTTTCCTATCCTCTACTATCCCCCCTCCCCTCCCCTCCCCTCCCCTCTTCTCTCTCTGCCCCCTCTACTGACATTCGTTTGTCCCCCTTGTATTATTTTTCCCCTTCCCCTCACTTCCTCTTGTATGTACTTTTGTATAACTCTGAGGGTCTCCTTCCATTTCCATGCATTTTCCCTTCTCTCTCCCTTTCCCTCCCACCTCTCATCCCTGTTTAATGTTAATCTTCTTCTCATGCTCTTGGACCCTACTCTGTTCTTAGTTACTCTCCTTATATCAAAGAAGACATTTGGCATTTGTTTTTTAGGGATTGGCTAGCTTCACTTAGCATAATCTGCTCTAATGCCATCCATTTCCCTGTAAATTCTATGATTTTGTCATTTTTAAATGCAGAGTAATACTCCATTGTGTATAAATGCCACATTTTTTTTATCCACTCATCCATTGAAGGGCATCTAGGTTGGGTCCACAGTCTAGCTATTGTGAATTGTGCTGCTATGAACATCGATGTAGCAGTGTCCCTGTAGCATGCTCTTTTTAGTTCTTTAGGGAATAGACCAAGAAGGGGAATAGCTGGGTCAAATGGTGGCTCCATTCCCAGCTTTCCAAGAAATCTCCATACTGCTTTCCAAATTGGCTGCACCAATTTGCAGTCCCACCAGCAATGTACAAGTGTACCCTTTTCCCCACATCCTCGCCAGCACTTGTTGTTGTTGGACTTCATAATGGCTGCCAATCTAACTGGAGTGAGATGGTATCTTAGGGTGGTTTTGATTTGCATTTCTCTGACTGCTAGAGATGGTGAGCATTTTTTCATGTACTTGTTGATTGATTGTATGTCCTCCTCTGAGAAGTGTCTGTTCAGGTCCTTGGCCCATTTGTTGATTGGGTTGTTTGTTCTCTTATTGTCTAATTTTTTGAGTTCTTTGTATACTCTGGATATTAGGGCTCTATCTGAAGTGTGAGGATTAAAGATTTGTTCCCAGGATGTAGGCTCTCTATTTACCTCTCTTATTGTATCTTTTGCTGAGAAAAAACTTTTTAGTTTGAGTAAGTCCCATTTGTTGATTCTAGTTATTAACTTTTGTGCTATGGGTGTCCTATTGAGGAATTTGGAGCCCGACCCCACAGTATGTAGATCGTAGCCAACTTTTTCTTCTATCAGACGGCGTGACTCTGATTTGATATCAAGCTCCTTGATCCATTTTGAATTAACTTTTGTGCATGGCGAGAGAAAGGGATTCAGTTTCATTTTGTTGCATATGGATTTCCAGTTTTCCCAGCACCATTTGTTGAAGATGCTATCCTTCCTCCATTGCATGCTTTTAGCCCCTTTATCAAATATAAGGTAGTTGTAGTTTTGTGGATTGGTTTCTGTGTCCTCTATTCTGTACCATTGGTCCACCCGCCTGTTTTGGTACCAGTACCATGCTGTTTTTGTTACTATTGCTCTGTAGTATAGTTTGAAGTCTGGTATAGCTATACCGCCTGATTCACACTTCCTGCTTAGCATTGTTTTTGCTATTCTGGGTCTTTTATTTTTCCATATGAATTTCATGATTGCTTTCTCTATTTCTACAAGAAATGCCGTTGGGATGTTGATTGGCATTGCATTAAACCTATAGAGAACTTTTGGTAATATCGCCATTTTGATGATGTTAGTTCTGCCTATCCATGAACAGGGTATATTTTTCCATCTTCTAAGATCTTCTTCTATTTCTCTCTTTAGGGTTCTGTAGTTTTCATTGTATAAGTCTTTCACCTCTTTTGTTAGGTTGATTCCCAAGTATTTTATTTTTTTTGAAGATATTTTGAATGGAGTGGTTGTCCTCATTTCCATTTCAGAGGATTTGTCACTGATATACAGGAATGCCTTTGATTTATGCGTGTTGATTTTATATCCTGCCACTTTGCTGAATTCATTTATTAGCTCTAATAGTTTCTTTGTAGACCCTTTTGGGTCTGCTAGGTATAGAATCATGTCATCTGCAAATAGTGATAATTTAAGTTCTTCTTTTCCTATTTTGATGCCTTTAATTTCTTTCGTCTGTCTAATTGCTCTGGCCAGTGTTTCGAGAACTATGTTGAACAGAAGTGGTGAGAGAGGGCATCCCTGTCTTGTTCCAGATTTTAGAGGGAATGCCTTCAATTTTTCTCCATTCAGAATGATGCTAGCCTGAGGCTTAGCATAGATTGCTTTTACAATATTGAGGTATGTTCCTGTTATCCCTAGTTTTTCTAGAGTTTTGAACATAAAGGGATGCTGTACTTTGTCGAATGCTTTTTCCGCATCTATCGAGATGATCATATGGTTCTTATTTTTAAGTCTATTGATGTGGTGAATAACATTTATTGATTTCCTTATATTGAACCAGCCTTGCATCCCAGGGATGAATCCTACTTGATCATGGTGCACAATTTTTTTGATATGTTTTTGTATCCGAGTGGCCAGAATTTTATTGAGGATTTTTGCATCTATGTTCATTAGAGATATTGGTCTGTAGTTTTCTTTCTTTGAAGTGTCTTTGTCTGGTTTAGGTATCAGGGTGATGTTGACCTCGTAGAATGAATTTGGAAGTTCTCCCTCTTTTTCTATTTCCCGAAGTAGCTTGAAAAGTATTGGTATTAGTTCCTCTTTAAAGGTTTTGTAAAACTCTGCTGTATACCCATCCGGTCCTGGGCTTTTCTTAGTTGGTAGTCTTTTGATGGTTTCTTCTATTTCCTCAATTGATATTGGTCTGTTTAGGTTGTCTATATCCTCCTGACTCAATCTGGGCAGATCATATGACTTAAGAAATTTATCTATGCCTTCACTATCTTCTAATTTATTGGAGTATAAGGATTCAAAATAGTTTTTGATTATCTTCTGTATTTCTGAAGTGTCTGTTGTGATATTGCCTCTTTCATCCCGTATGTTAGTAATTTGAGTTCTCTCTCTTCTTCTCTTCACTAGCATGGCTAAGGGTCTGTCGATTTTGTTTATTTTTTCAAAGAACCAACTTTTAGTTTTGTCAATTTTTTCAATTGTTTCTTTTGTTTCGATTTCATTAATTTCAGCTCTGATTTTAATCATTTCTTGCCTTCTACTTCTTTTGCTGTTGTTTTGCTCTTCTTTTTCTAGGATTTTGAGATGAAGTATGAGATCATTTATTTGTTGGTTTTTTCTTTTTTTAAGGAATGAACTCCAAGCAATGAATTTTCCTCTTAGAACTGCTTTCAATGTGTCCCATAGATTCCGATATATTGTGTCTGTGTTTTCATTAATCTCTAAGAATTTTTTAATTTCCTCCTTGATTTCTTCTATAATCCATTGATCATTCAGTAACCTATTGTTCATTCTCCAAGTGATGTATTCTTTTTCCTTCCTTCTTTTATCATTGATTTTCAGTTCCATTCCATTATGATCAGATAGGATGCATGGTATTATCTCTACTCCTTTATATTGTCTAAGAGTTTCCCTGTGACATAATATATGATCTATTTTTGAGAAGGATCCATGTGCTGCTGAGAAAAAAGAGTAACTGCTTGATGTTGGGTGGTATATTCTATATATGTCAATTAAGTCTAGGTTATTAATTGTGTTATTGAGTTCTATAGTTTCCTTATTCAACTTTTGTTTGGAAGATCTGTCCAGTGGTGATAGAGGTGTGTTGAAGTCTCCCATGATTATTGTATGTTGGTCTATTAGACCCTTGAACTTGAGAAGAGTTTGTTTGATGAACATAGCTGCACCATTGTTTGGGGCATATATATTTATGATTGTTATGTCTTGTTGGTGTATGGTTCCCTTGAGCAGTATGTAGTGTCCCTCTTTATCCCTTTTGATTAACTTTGGCTTGAAATCTATTTTATTTGATATGAGTATGGATACTCCTGCTTGTTTCCGAAGTCCATATGAGTGATATGATTTTTCCCAACCTTTTACCTTCAGCCTATGTATGTCTTTTCCTATCAAATGCGTCTCCTGTAGGCAGCATATTGTTGGGTTTTGTTTTGTGATCCATTCTACTAGCCTGTGTCTCTTGATTGGTGAGTTTAAGCCATTAACATTAGGGTTATTATTGAGATATGGGTTGTTGTTCCAGCCATATTTGTTTATTTATGTTACTAAACATGTTTTGTTTTCCTCTTTGATTATTTTCCCCCCTTTAGTGTCCTACCTCCAACTGTTGGTTTTCATTGTTATTTTCCATTTCCTCTTCCTGTAATATTTTGCCAAGGATGTTTTGAAGAGATGGTTTTCTAGCTGCAAATTCTTTTAACTTTTGTTTATCGTGGAAGGTTTTAATTTCATCTTCCATCCTGAAGCTTAATTTTGCTGGAAACACAATTCTTGGCTGGAACCCATTTTCTTTCAGTGTTTGAAATATGTTATTCCAGGATCTTCTAGCTTTCAGAGTCTGTGTTGAAAGATCAGCTGTTATCCTGATTGGCTTACCCCTAAATGTGATCTGCTTCCTTTCTCTTGTAGCTTTTAAAATTCTCTCCTTATTCTGTATGTTGGGCATCTTCATTATAATGTGTCTAGGTGTGGGTCTCTTATGATTTTGCACATTTGGCGTCCTGTAGGCTTCTAGGATTTGGGGTTCTGTCTCATTCTTCAAGTCTGGGAAGTTTTCTCGTATTATTTCATTGAATAGGTTGCTCATTCCTTTGGTTTGAAACTCTGTCCCTTCCTGTATCCCAATGACTCTTAAATTTGGTCTCTTGATGTTATCCCATATTTCTTGGATGTTCTGCTCATGGTTTCTTAACAGTCTTGCTGAGCTGTCTATGTTCTTTTCAATTTGAAATACTTTATCTTCATTGTCTGATGTTCTGTCTTGTAAGTGTTCTACTCTGCTGGTAGTATTCTCAATTGAGTTTTTAAGTTGGCTTATTGCTTCCTGCATTTCTAGGATTTCTGTTTGTTTGTTTTTTATAACCTCTATTTCCCTGTATAGTTGATCTTTTGCTTCTTGGATTTGTTTATGTAATTCATTGTTGAAGTGATCTTTCATTGTCTGATTTTGCTGTCTGATGTCTTCCTTGAGACTCCAGATCATCTGAAGCATGTATATCCTGAATTCTTTATCTGACATTCCATCTGCTGCAGCTATTACCTCTTCTAACGTTGAGTTGACCTGCATTGCTTGTGGTCCTTTCTTTCCTTGTCTCTTCATACTGTTCACATTCCTTTCTACTTGGTGAAACTGTTGTGCTATTGAATTTTCCCCCTATATATTTATATTGGTCTTGTATAGTTGCAAAGTCTCCCTCGCAGGCACGGGCGGCGGCTCTGCCCCTCCTCCAATTGGGGCAATGTGCCTACCACGCCGGGAGGCCGCTGGGCCTGCTCTGCCGGTCGGTAGCAGGTCCGCCGACCTTGCAGGCGCAGGCAGCAGCTCTGTCCCTCTGCGGGCCGCTAGGCTTGTTCTGTCGGTGGTCGCAGTTCTGCCTACTTTGCAGGCACAGGCAGTGGCACTGCCCCTCTGCAGGCCTCTGGGGCTGTACGGCCAGTGGGTCGCAGGTCTGCCTATCTTGAAGGCGCGGGGGGGGGGGGGCGGCTCTACCCTTCCTCAGGCCACTGGGCCTGTTCTGTCTCTCGGTTGCAGGTCTGGCCTGTTCTGATGGTGGTCACAGTTCCGACTACCTTGCAGGAGCGGTGGGGAGGGGGCGGCTCTGCCTCTCAGCAGGCCGCTGCTCCTCTTCTGCCGGTGGGTCGCAGGCCCGCCTACCTTGCAGGAGTGATTGGAAGCTCTGCCCCTCCGCGGGCCACTGGGCCTTTTCTGTCGGTGGTCACAGTTCTGTCTACCTGGCAGGCGCGGGGGGTGGGGGGCAGCTCTGCCCCTCAGCAGGCCGCTGGGCCTGTTCTGTGGGTGGTCACAGTTCCCTCTACTTTGCCGGCGCAGGGGGAGGGGGCGGCTCTGCCTCTCAGCAGGCCACTGCTCCTCTTCTGCCGGTGGGTCGCAGGCCCGCCTACCTTGCAGGAGTGATTGGAAGCTCTGTCTCGCCGCGGGCCACTTGGCCTTTTCTGTCGGTGGTCACAGTTCCCCTACCTGGCAGGCGCGGGGGGTGTGGGGCGGCTCTGCCCCTCAGCAGGCCGCTGGGCCTGCTCTGTGCGTGGTCACAGTTCCCTCTACTTTGCCGGCGCAGGGGGAGGGGGCGGCTCAGCCTCTCAGCAGGCCGCTGCTCCTCTTCTGCCGGTGGGTCGCAGGCCCGCCTACCTTGCAGGAGTGATTGGAAGCTCTGTCCCTCCCCGAGCCACTGGGCCTTTTCTGTCGGTGGTCACCGTTCCACCTACCTGGCAGGCGCGGGGGGTGTGGGGCGGCTCTGCCCCTCAACAGGCCGCTGGGCCTGCTCTGTGCGTGGTCACAGTTCCCTCTTAGAATTCACTTTTAAGAATTAGAAAAATGGGCCAGTTTTGGTGGCTCACACCTATAATCAGCAATTTGGTAGGCTGAGGCAGGAGAATCATAAGTTCAAGGCCAAACTCAGCAATGTAGTGAGGCTGTAAGCAACTAAGTGACACTCTGTCTTAAAATAAAAACTACTAATAATAAAATGAAATAAAAAATGGCAGGGGATGTGGCTTGGAGGTAAAAGTCCATTGGGGTCAATCCTCAGTATAAAAAAAGAAAAGAATTACAAAAATTGTAGTAAATTCTTAAAGAATACCAAGTACAATCTATACCAGGTAATCAGCAGTTGTTTATCCTTGTTACTACTGGTGTTAGCTCTGAACCACTTTGAGCTATCTATTTAAAGTAAAATAGTTAATACATATTTCATAGACTAGTGAACTTATAAATTTGCTTGCCAAAGGTCTTATTCAAAGTATAAATTTAGAAATATGAGATCCAAGATTGTATGGTGCTCCTCTTTCTTTCTTGTATGTCATTTGTGCAACTAACAGCAAAGTATTTTCTTGACAGGTATGTCAGCTATGCTCCGAGCAGCCACAACAAGTATGCAGGGGAATCATTCCCAGGAATTTCTGTGCTTTGTTTGATATTGAAAGGAAAGTGGAATCTTCCAAGGCCTGGGAAGAAGTGAAGAGACATATTTCTATTGCAGCCTTCACCATGCAGAAATTGGCAGGAACTTTGAGAGAAGTAGCTTAAGAGAATTCTTTAGAATCCCCAGGTTGGATTGTTGAATTGATATGGTATTTCCATGAGTATCTTGATAAATTAAGAAATAAATGTGGGAGGTGGTTTTTTTTTTTTTTTTTTTTTTTTTTTTTTGTGTGTGTGTGTGTGTGTTTAATTTGTTCTTTGTTTTACTTCTTGAATGTGTAACAACCCCAAAAGCAACATGACCTCACAAAGTGGCCATCTGCAGCTGAGGCAGTCCCTGAAGGTTTGACAGCTGAAGGCTCTCCACAGGCAGGGAATCTTCCCTGCAGCTGAAGCAAGATAGTCTTCATTGAAGGGGAATCACAGCAAATACAGTTTACTTCAGAGTGAAATGCTGAAGGGAAAGGGGCACAAAACACAAGATCAAGAAGAAAAAGGAATGATGGAGTCCTAACAGTAGAGTATGTCCATGTCTTTTTTAAAGTAGATGATATTGAATATTAAATAACTGCATATTTATTTAAATTCCATTGGGTACATAGAAAAATTATGTAAGTTGCTTCTAAAATATTAATATTTATATTATATTAGAAATAACTTTCTCTGCAGATACTTGAAAAAATTTTAGATGTCCATGTTAAATATATGAATAGATACATTGCTTTTCAAAGTCAATTTTGTGACTAGAGTACCAAAATAAAATAAAAAATGTTGGAAGATCACTGATTTAAACCAACAGTTTATTTTACAAACCAGAATGTTGAGACTCAGAGATGTCTTGCACATAATTATGCTAATAACTGAACCCAATAACACAAGCCATTTTCCTCCTGGTAGTTCTGAAGACCCATTATGTTATTATTTGTGAACACAACTCTGAAGAGAGTAAAGCTGTCATCAAGGGCTCCTTTACCTAGGTTGCCTTATCCTTGGACTGCATGCAGCAGTGTGTATATTTATATGTGTTTTTCCAGGGCAGTACTTTTATATGTTCTGAAAAAAAGACATAAAAACAAATATTATTTAATTTGTATGTCTCTAGCCCAAATTAGCTTCAACTGAAATTCACTTCTCCTTGTGTGTCTTATTTAATGCTCATATTTTTCTGATCCTTTTGCGTGTTCTTGATTCTTTCCTTTTTCAAAGATATTGAATATCCCTCATGCAGGAAACCTGTATATTTTATAATAAATTATTCTTGATGTCAACAGGGGGATCTAGTATATGTTAACTATGCACCAACTGAAGACTTATTTAAACTGGAGAGGGACATGAAAATCAATTGCTCTGGAAAGATTGTGATTGCCAGATATGGGAAAGTTTTCAGAGGAAATAAGGCAATATCATCTCTTACCTTTTCCTCCAATATGAAAAGGTATAATGCAATATATCTAAAATCTCCTTGCAACCTTTTGAAGACTATGATCCTCTTACATTCTGTGAATGTCCACCTTACAGGGAGGACATACTTACTAGCTTAGGGGAAGTGGTTTTAAACTGGGCCACTGGAATTGGCCAGTGTTTGGCCAGGGTGAGCCAAATAGATTTTTCTGTACTTGCAAGTTACCCCTGTGGCCTACCTAGAAATGCATACTAGATTTGTTGTTTCAGTATTTTTGTTTTAAATATTATGTCTAAAAATATTTACTGTAATAAATTTAATATACATTGTTATTATAGATATTGAGAGAAAATAAAATTCACATAATAGTTTTTAAATTAATGTCACTTGACTTTTAAATTTTTAAAAATCTTTTTTGGGAAAATAAATTTAAAAATATTCACTTTCCACCACAGAACTGGGAGGAATCTGCCCGAGGAGTCTACTTGCTCTATATAATTCCAGAGCATCAAAAGGAAATACCAAGTACTCACTACCAGTATTTGGGTATTTTCCAAACCTGTTCTGAGAACTGATCCATTTTTAGAATCTGAAGTAGAAAAAAGAAAAAGCTACTTCTCTGAATAAGTTCTTTGTTGTAAGCCTAATGAGAAAGGCTTGAACATAAAGCTCAGTTACTCATTTACGTGTAGTTTTGAAAATTGTTACTACCAAATCTGGGGCAACCAATTAACATAAGAGAAGTACACTCTATTTCCTAGGTTAAAAATGCCCAGCTGGCAGGGGCCAAAGCCTTCATTCTGTACTCAGACCCCGCAGACTATTTTGCTCCTGGTGTTGAGTCCTATCCAGATGGTTGGAATCTTCCTGGAGGTGGTGTCCAGCGTGGAAATATTTTAAATCTTAATGGTGCAGGGGACCCTCTCACCCCTGGCTACCCAGCAAATGGTGAGTGATAAGGCCTCAGTCATTACAGGACACTTAGCCAAATTTTAAAGTGATTTTATTTAAGGATTTTTTTTGACACAAAGGACTGAGAATGAATATGTGTGTGTGTGTGTGTGTGTGTGTGTGTGTGTATGTGTGTATGTGTGTATTATCTAGGAATGAGAGACTTTCTAAAAATTATTGGTTCATATTCCTTATTTATTATTTGAAATCCTTGTGACTAAATAGGTTTTGGAATTCAGACTTCCAAATTATTAAAAAGGAACATGGTACATATACCATATAATTCATAACACTTTCTTGGGTGGCTGGAACAGAACATCAGAAACCAGTATATAAACAATTTTTGCATCAAACTGTATGAATGCTGATACTAAGTGGGGTAAATAGAGAATGTAAATAGACTCATCTGCTCAAGTGAGTTTTGCTATCAAATAAGTTCATGCTATATAGGTTTTATTGTCAAGTACATTTACCCTAAATTCATAGTTCGCACAGATTTTTTTTTTTTTTTTTTTTTTTGCTTTTACCATTGACAAGAGATAGGAGAAGAGAAAATTTAATAACATTTTTAAATGACAAGGTAGAATCTAGAACTCCAGAAAGACAACTGTCATTTTTTAAAAAATATTTTTCTTAGTTGTAGGTGGACACAATAACTTTTATTTTATTTATTTTTATGGGGTGCTGAGGACCGAACCCAGGGTCTTACAGGTGCTAGGCGAACACACTACCACTGAGCTATGACCCCAGCCCAAGACACTTGTCTCTGTTGCTGCATGATGATAGCAGTGATGAATGTGAAGAAGTATCTCCTACATGCCAGTACTGTACATGCCTCAACATCCCCGAAAGCCAGGAGGCATTATCTCTGTTGGCAGGGGAAGAAACTGTGACTAGAAGAGGTAAGCTGTCTGCAAGAGATAAACAACTACTTAGCAGGGAGTGGGATTCTAATTCAGGTACTCTGGCTGCAGAGTCTGTGTACTTGTGCTGAAACGCCACCTTGTAAAACATTAACAAAAAGAGCTCAATTATTTTATGTGTACTCAACTATCTGAACATGTTTACAAAAATATGTAATCATTTAGTTTAGGTAGTTGCAAATTAACTAAATTTGCATAAATTAGTTGGCCAAAGCATCTTTGTCATTTACATATTTACTCTTTATCTGGGTTTTCCATCAAATAGTGGATTCCTCTGAAGCTTATGTACTGTTTTGCTTTGTAAGTCTTCTGAGAATATGGTGCATTGTCATAGATTCTTTGCTTTTTTAAAAAAGAATACACATTACCATATAGTAAAACCATATGAATCTGTCTAAAGTTTTTCCACCTTTTTATTCTCAAGTTAAAAAAAAATGCAACTTCTTCCAAGTAAAATTAGATTAACTGGAATGTTTCTGTTGATTATCTTCACATTTAAATGATGGGATTTTGGGGGAACCCATGTTATCTTTTGGAAGCTAGCATTTATTCAACCCCTTGGGTGCCTTTAAGTTTACCACTTCCTTTTAATTTTAGTTTCTACTGTGGAATAGTTCTAACATATCCAAAGCAAAGATAGTCACCAACATATTTTCAACTTTGTTTCATCTATCTATTACCCCCCTTTTCTTGAAAACATTGCCCCCTACACAGCATGTCATTATGTCATTCTGCCCAAGAGAATAATAAGTTTTTGAGATGAAGTTTCTTATTAGATAATTTCAAAACCTGGTGTGTGTGAGGGGAGGGGGAAGGAAAACACAGACCTAATTTGTCTTAAGCCCGAATAAATGTCATAATATTATTTTGCAGTAAAATTTATATGCAATAAAATGCATAGATCATAAAATCAGTTCAATGTATTTTTCTATTTTAAATTTTGTTTTTGCAGCACTGGGAATTGAATGCAGGGTCTTATGGTCTGGTTCATGTGCTAGGCAAGCACACTATACTGAATCATGTCTCCAACCCCAGTTCAATGAACTTTGAAAATTGTATGCATTCATGTCACCCAAAATTAAAGGACATTTTTATGATGTTCAGAGTGCTCTTTCCTATGCTCTTTCCCAGTCAATTTGCACTTCATTCCCCCAAAGCAACCACATTTTGATATCTAGCATTGCACATTAGTTTGCCTCATTTTGATGTTCATATAAATGGAATCAGACAGTAGATGCTCTTTTTTGCTTCACATATTTCTCTCAGTATAATGATTTGAGATTTTTCTATGTTATTTTGCATACCAGTAATGTGTTCCTTTTAACAACGGAGTAGCATTCAATTGTTAGATTATACAAGAATTATTTATTCTCCTGTGGTCAGAAATTTGCTAGATAATGTAAGTGTGGCTGATGTAAACAATTTTGTAAGGTTTTTTGTGCACATATGTTTTCATCTTTTTAAGGTAAATATCTAACAGTGGATTTGCTGTGCCATAGTGCACATTTCTGCTTAAGGTCCCTTTCAAAATAATTATCCCAAGTCATTGTCTAATTTATATTCTTAAAAGCAATGTAGGAGAGTTTAGTTGCTTTATGTTCTTGCTAACATTTGGAATTATAAGTTTTCTTTAACCAATTCCAATAGATCAAAATGAGAATGCATTCAATATGATTTATAGAGATCTACTTGAAAGGAATTGAGTTTTTATTGGAAATGTGTTTCTTTTTTGTTGTTGTTGTTTCAGAATATGCTTATAGGCATGATATTACAGAAGCTGTTGGTCTTCCAAATATTGCTGTTCAACCAATTGGACACTATTATGCACTACTCCTTGAGTAGGTTTGCAAGAATAAATAATTGACTACTTGGGTATTCCCATGATCGGTAGTCTTATCTTCATTTTTTTTTCTGTATTGATTGTCTCTGAGATGGGTAGAGCATGTGATTGTATCATGATTTTATAGAATAATGGTTCTATTCTGGAATTTACATTGTATGATTTACATTATATGATTATCCAATGTTTGCCAGTCACCTAAAGGAGCCTTTCTGATCTCTAACTGCAGGGAGCATAATTGATCAATTGCTCCAGCCATTATACTTTGAAATCTACCACTGAGTGTGGTAGGGTGCTTAGACAGTCACATTCTGGAACCACGGGACTCTTCAGATATGAAACTTTGACTTGAGGACCTGTTGATAATTAGCTCAAATAGAAGCTGCACCAGGGCCCCATCTTCCTCTTCTTCCTTCCCTTTCTCCTTTACTTTGCATCAGATCTGCACCACAGTCTGCTGACTTTATGAGGTTTCCCTAGCTCCCATTTTGCCCCTAGTAAATCATAGTCTTTTCTCCTAATAAATCTCTTACTCATCTTTATTGCTTATTTCTTATTTCTTGAAGGACCCAGAATAAAATAAAGTGAGAAATACTTCCATTGTGTTTTTATTCTCTTCCCTTTCTTTCTCTGCTTTCATTATTGAATCTTCTTCAAATATGTTACTGTTTAGCCTAGCATTGGAAAGCTTTCCCCTTTCTTGCCCCATTTTTTATTTCCCATCTGAATGTCCCTTCTTTCCTTTTAGGAAAGGAGATGCCACTGATTTTTCTGAAAGTGAAGTTGGTAAAGACCAAAACATCTGGCCAGTTTGTCCTTTTTCTTCTTTGAGTACAAAGCATTCTTACTCCTTGTATTCTAGCATCTATGAGAAAGCGTTTTATTACCTAGCATGCAAGGCCCTCATTTATATAGGTGACAGGCTGATATCTGGAGATTTGGAGGTATGTGTCCAATTTAAGAGGAGGTTAAGGAAGTACCCTGGGTTTGTTTTGTTTTTCCTTTTGGCCCATGTTTTAGTCAGCTTTTTTTTTTTTTTTTTTGCTGCAGTAACCAAAGGACCTGATGAGAACAATTATAGGAGGAAAAGTTTATTTGGGGACTCAGTCTCAGTCCATAGATTGCTGGCTCCATTCCTTGGGGCTTGAGGCAGAATATCATGGAGAAAGGGTATGGCAGAGGAAATTGGTCCAGGACTTCATATGGGGAAGGAGGGAGGGAGGAAGGGGAAGGAGAGAGAGAGAGGGAGAAGGAGAATGGGGGTGTGGGATGGGGGTGGGGGAGAGAGAGAGAGAGAGAGAGAGAGAGAGAGAGAGAGAGAGAGAGAAGGCAGAAAAATCTCACTCTGCTCAACAAGGACAGAATGGGAAGGCTGACCCCAGGGACCAACCCCTATCTAGCCACACTGTAATCCCTTCCAGGGATTAACAGTTACTACCCAGTTAATTCTTATCAGTGGATTAATTCACTAATTAGGTTAAACCTCTTATAACCCCCAAAATCCATCTCTAAACTTTATCCCATTTTTTTTCACACATGAGTTTTTGGGGTACACCTAACATCTAAACCATAACAGGGCTTTAACTCTGTCACATCAGTTATGATTTAGGATCACGTACAATTTTTGAGTACAGTATGAACTATGGATTTATCTAAACATATTAATAAATAAAATCTAAGTATTTATGAATTTAGACAGTGACAGTAATTGTAGCATAACTTGTAATATTCTATAATCAAAATAAAACTTCAAAAATCAATAAGCAGTCAAATATGTTACTGACTATGGTAGTAAATGAAGTCACTAATAGATACAAGAATATTGTATAATATTCAATGATATGGAACGTTTGTGATACACTATTGAGTAAAAAAGGAAAATTTCAAATCAATGTATAAGATGGTCCAAGTTATATAAAAGTTTAAAAATGAACCCATTTTGTGTTTGTAATTAGGGAAAGAATGCATGAAACTGTTTCTGAAAGCTCAGTCCTGGTCCCTGATGCCAATCCAATAATGAGGGACATGGTTTTGAGTAAAAGGAAAAAGAAAGTTTATTGCTTTGCTAGCAAAGGAAAGGAGAAACACAGGGGACTCCTGTCCCAGACACTGATTCTGCCCATCTGCAGGAACAGAGGGCTTTTAAAGAGGTGATTTAAAAGCTACAGTCCACATGTTCTCTGTTGGAGTTGTAATTCACTTGTTAATTTGGAATATAATAATTTCTGAGATCTTCTGTCTCACTTACACACTCCTGCCAACAGGAATTTTAGTTGCATTTAGCAGGAGGCTAAATCATCTTCCCAGAAGCCAAGTTCCAGTACTTTTGAAGCTTCTCTCTTAGGTACCTTAATCATACTCCAGCCAGATTTGTCACTAAGCCTTACACTTGCCCCATAGTTCTCTGCCTTCATGCCTCTCTATATTATATCTTGTCCCTGGAGTGCCTTTTCCTTCACCTTTCCATTCCTACATCTTGCTTATCCATTAAAATACAACAAAGTGAAATCCCCTTTAGAAAGTTGTTCCTGATCCAACAAGTTGCATTAACCCTTTTTGTGCTTATTTTGTAGAACTCTGTATATTATCTGTCATGTTCTATTTTATATCATAGTTGGTTTTATATGTATCACCTTCTGAGTGACTTGGGAACTTTTTGGTGAAATGATCATGTGTTATACCTAGTTACATTCCTTGTCAAGTAGAACAAAGTACATTTAGAAAGGTAGACAATAAATGTTTCACAAATGGTCAAATAAAAATAAATATGTTATAGGAAACAGATTTAAGTCACTACTATTTATAAATATTTACAGAGTATCTAACATCTATCAAATCCTTTCAGAGATCTTTTCAAAATTTATTCATATTATCTGATATCTTTAGAGTTTGACTAAAACCTCTGTTCTTTGTGAATGTGTGATATATCCTTTATTTGTTATTAGATTCTTACACATAACCATTCTTTTAATGTTCTGTTGTCTGTTTACCTGTCCTTGAGGGACCATCACCATTCCAGCATATTTTATTGTTTTGTAAGAAAAGGGACTATTTATTTTCTTTTTTTTATGTTATAATACACAATTGCCTATTTTTCTTCTTGATGAATTTGCATTTTTTTGCTTTTCATGTTTATTTTGAAAAGGAAATACATTGGCAAAATTATAACTTGAAAACGTTTACAGTAGAAAGATTTCCTTTTATTCATTTCTATGAATGTTAATGTTAATAATATTGGAGAAATATTTTGTATATGATCATGTATGTGTATATTCTTCCCTTGCCTCCTACAACTTCTTTGCATATTTAATATTTGCTGTTTTGACTATGGATTATGTTTTCTAACAATGTAAGCATCCTCTCCATAGTACTAGATGATTTTGTGTGAAAATTTATTGTACAAAAATAAATTACATATTACTTGAAATTCTATTTATTAGCCAAACTTCCTAGTGAGATGGGGGGAAAATAGGATGTATTTACTCTCAGAGACTGTTTCTGCCCTACAACTAGATTTTCATCAAAATCTATTTATAGTAGAGGTAGAAATTGCTCACATTACGTTTTCAGTTTTCTAAGTTTTTCTTCGACCACATTCATCTATCTGCTGCTATTCAGTTAAAATATGTTTTATTTCATGCCCAAACCAATGGTTGACTTGCTCTGATACAGTAAAGGTAGCTGTATTGAAGGAAAATGACAAGAATCACACCATTTTATAAATATTACTATATTACTTTTTTCAGTCTCCTACTAAAAGATTACAGGGAGCTGATAGCATGTAGTAGCTATCCACGTGAATCCTTCTACCTTTTCAAATTAAAAATAAAATAAAATAAAATAAAAAGCATGAAGCTTTTAGGGACATATGACTGAAGCAAAATTATTTCCTTTGATCTTCCTTTTTTTTCCAGATAGTTATGTGAAAACACACTTTGTAAGAGATGACAATAGAAATATTTGGGAGTATATTTATCAGGGAAAATTCCAAAGAGTTATACATCAAGCTTTTTATTCAGAACATACACTGGAGAGCACTTCTAATGTTTACTCTTGAGAGTAGTAGCACAAAGTTAAAATACTAGTCAATAATTTAAATCTCAGCTGTACCACTTGTCAGCACAAAACTTTGTGCATGTTACCTAATCACACTTAGCCTCATGCTTCTCATCTGTGAAGTGGGAAAAATAATAGAACCTAGTTTATAGGATTGTAGTAAGGATTAAATGGCATATTATTTTCAAAATGTTTTACATGACACCTCTCCCATAGAAACTATTGTAAACAAATGCTCAAGAAAGTAAATTCATTGACTCTTATAACTTGTTAAATAAAGTAAAAGTTTTCCTCCAGCTAATAATGATTTTTTTTTCCCTTTTTTGGTCCAACAGACACATGGGTGCCTCAGCACCACCAGATAGCAGCTAGAAAGGAGGTCTCAAAGTGCCTTATAATGTGGGTCTTGGCTTTACTGGAAACTTCTCTACACAGTTAAGAGAGTATTTTAATTTAACTCTTTAATACAGATCTTTTAAGAGACTAACATTGTAGAGAATGACATAAAAAGTAAAATGTATATAGCACCAGTAGGAAAAAAACTAGAGGTTGAAGTGGGCCACACTTTTAGAGGGGTTGTGGCTCAACAGTAGAGCACTCGACTAGCACATTCGAGGCCTGAGTTCGAGCCTCAGCACCACATAAAAATAAATGAAATAAAGGTAATGTGTCCAACTACAACTAGAAAAAAAATGGCTAGTGTAATTTAAACAATGATGGAAGATTTAAAAATTGTGGTGACAAATTCTATGACAAAATCATAGAATTTGCAGGGAAATGGATGGATGACAAAATCATAGAATTTGCAGGGAAATGGATGGCATTAGAGCAGATTATGCTAAGTGAAGCTAGCCAATCCCTAAAAAACAAATGCCAAATGTCTTCTTTGATATAAGGAGAGTAACTAAGAACAGAGTAGGGAGGAAGAGCATGAGAAGAAGATTAACATTAAACAGGGATGAGAGGTGAGAGGGAAAGAGAGAGAGAAGGGAAATTGCATGGAAATGGAAGGAAACCCTCAGGGTTATACAAAATTACATACAAGAGGAAGTGAGGGGAAAGGGAAAAATAATACAAGGGGGAATGACAGTAGAGGGGGTAGAGAGAGAAGAGGGGAGGGGAGGGGAGGGGAGGGGGGATAGTAGAGGATAGGAAAGGCAGCAGAATACAACAGACACTAGTATGGCAATATGCAAATCAATGGATGTGTAATGGATGTGATTCTGTAATCTGTATATGGGGTAAAAATGGGAGTTCATAACCCACTTGAATCAAAGTGTGAAATATGATATATCAAGAACTATGTAATGTTTTGAACAACCAACAATAAAAATTTAAAAAAAATGTGGTGTTAATTTGATAACCAGCATTTTTGAGAATGTACCCATTCTCTTTGCTTTAGAAAAGTCAAGATGCACATCCATTCCAACAGTGAAGTGACAAGGATTTACAATGTGATTGGTACTCTCAGAGGAGCCATGGAACCAGGTAAATTAACTATTTGCTCAGCAAATATTGAGTGAGCCAACTCTTATGTGCCAGGTGGTGGTATGAGCTCTGGGGGCATAATATGAACAAAGAATATGACACTTTGCCCTAATAAAATTTACCTAAACACAAAATAGATATATATGATGCAATATTGTATTATTATACATGTTGTGAAGAAAAGAAAAGTGGACCTAGCTTGGGTGTATGACTGAAGTGAGTGATAAACTATGAGTGTTTCAGTCAAAGAATTAAAGCAAGATGGGCAGGGAGAGACTTTTGAGGTGTTTCTCTAAGTTTTCTTGATTTGCTTGCCATATATTTTACATAAGGAAATGTTTTAATGATGACTACAAATATCTGCACAAAAGGAAAAACTGAGAAAACTAAGATAACCTTAAGTTAATGAATTTTTGTGGAATGTTATTTTCTGCAACTGAAGTAATTGACAATATCTAGACACATGCATTCCATAGTTTTTCAAATGATCTGCTGATTAATATATTTTATATATAGCCTTAGTTTAGTATGTCTCAGTTCCATAGGAACTAGTTGGTTATACATTTCTTACTAAAATAGATACAAGTAAATTTTATATGCTTCTTCTTATAAGGGATCAAGAATGTTGATATCCTTCTAGTGAGTACTGAACAATGTATAACTAGCTCTTAATTGCATCTTATTTTGTATGGGCAATGTGCTAAAAATTGGGACTGAAAGAATAATAAAGACCTGGGATGAGGGGCCCCTACTTTGTAAGGAGAGCCATACATTCAGTTGTAATCTGTGTTTTATCAGATGTGGAAACTTGCCCTGAGAACTGGGTAGACAGAGCAATTCCCTTTTTTCTATGAGAGAGAAAAGTTTAGAGAGGAAAAATTAGGACCTATACCTTGAAATTTTGTAAGAGTAGAAAGTACAGAACTGTGTTTTTTCACTCTGAAAATGTTGGAAGGAAAGTGGTAAGGTAAGAGACAGTAATAGAGAATTGAAAAGGTGGATAAAGATAAATGTATATAATTGTTCATATACTTTGATTACAGTAATGTATTGAGGTATGCATTTTCTCTATCACATTCATACTTTCTTCATATAGAGGAAACATGTTAAAATCAGATCTAACAGCACATTTGCCCAAGATTTCAAGAAACTTGCTATTTTTCTTGAGTTGTGAGTGCTTCGTGTTTAGATGTTGTTGAATCATTTGCAATTTACTCCAATATTGACCTAAAGCCACAGTCTTGCAATGATGGTTTCTAGACAGACATGTCATTCTTGGAGGTCACTGAGACTCAAGGGTCTTTGGGGGCATTGACCCTCAGAGAGGAGCAGCTGTTCTTCATGAAATTGTGAGGAGCTTTGGAACACTGAAAAAGGAAGGTAATATAAACAAAGAATAAAAAACCAGTCTCTTTGAATTCTCAACTAAGTCTTCTGTAGTGTTAATTTGAAAATACCATCTTAGCTGTTGCTATATATTGATCAAAATAGAAGACAGCCATTATTATTAGATAATTTATTTATTAATTTTAATTTATTACAGACTGTGATATTATTGGTAGCATAAATTAAATGATAATCTAACATGAAGGAATTGCACTGTTCTTGGCTGCTCTTGGTAACCAAGAAGACGTAGCCAGGCTCCTCCATAGAAGGTCATAACCAAAGCTTTCCTGTCAGAGTGCTGCAAACAGAAATTCCTGGGCTCCTTCAGTCTCACTCCTCAGGTCATGAAGACTAAGGATATAAAAGCTATGCCCAGAGAAATACTAATCTGGCTGTCTAATGGGATTCTGCTCCCTGTCAGTTATCTGTTCTCTCCCATTCTCATCCATATGCTTAGAACCACTGATTCAGTCATTTTAGAATCTTCATATGAAAACCAAAATAAAAAATGTAGTTTCAGTGATTTTTAAAGTAATTTTTATACCTTGAGAGCAGCAAGTCTATTCTCTTTTCTGACCCTGCAAACCAGGTGTCTGAGGGCTATAAGATGCAAACATTATATTTAAGCAACAGTAAAAACAATAGTGAAAGTATGTTTAGTTTGCATGCTATTTATTTTCTTTGAGAAACAGTGTTCTCATATATATGACTCATTTTGACTTTATAACAACCAGGGAGAAGTTTATGTAGTTATTTTAGTATTTCTTTTACAGATAAGTTAACCAAGTTTAGAGAATTAAATAATTTTCCCAGGGTCATGTAGGTAATATGTGGCCCAGTGAGAAAATCAGAGTTTAGACTGAAATTTCTGGGTACTGGTTCACAAAACCATATTGTCTCTAATTAAAATGAAATACAAGGGTTCTCCATTCGCTTCTCCACAGAAATATCTTAGATTTTAAGATAATAAACCAATGGAGACCTGAATTTACATATTAAATAATTTAGTAGTGTTTAATCTTATTACAAAAAACTTTATGATTTGAGTCAGGCATCATGGTGCACATCTATAATCCCAGGAGCTCAGGAGGCTAAGACAAAGGATAACAAGATCAAAGCTTTAGTAAGGCCCTAAACAATTTAGCAAGACTGTGTCTCTAAATAAAAATGAAAAAAGGGCTGGGGATGTGACTTACAGATTAAGTGCCTCCTAGGTTCAATCCTTAGTTTGTCTCTCCCACACATTAAAGTTTCATGATTTGATGTGACACTGGAAAATCCCTATGATAAATGCAAAACATCTCTGTGGCAATTATAGAGTATGCTGAAACAATGAAATGATAAGGAATAATAATAGGAAATTTGAATAATGCTGTTAAAAAACTTGATAAAAACAGGATGTTAAATTCAACAGCTATAGGATAAGCATTCTTTTTTGGGATGTGTGTATGTGTGTGTAGACACATTTAAATATAGCTTATTTAGCATCTAAAATATAAATATAATCCAGGATAAATATTCCTAATAAATACACATGAAATATTTACTAACAATGACAGCTTAGAATTTTGGGATCACTAGGTGCTTTTTGAGCATTGCTCCATTTAACCCCCAATAATCAAGTAGTGACTTCACATTTACTCTGTTATGCTGGTGTGATGAGGAGATAGACTTGGTCAGTTTGAATAACTCACCTCATGACACCTCTTGTAAGTGAGAGAATCAAGATTTGAACAAGATCTTTCTTTAACTCTGAGGCTAGAGTCTTACCGCCTAGCCACATGACCTCCCCCACTGAATTACACATATTTCAGCAGCAACAGGCATTGCTGTTGCTAATGGAGCCGCTGTTCACTAATTCTACTAGAGGCTGGAGTGTAATCACACTGTCAGCTGACACTGAGCATCTGTTTATGTGATGTCAGAACCACAGGGAGGAGTTGGAAATGATTTTTCAGTTCCATGGGTTTTCAGATCGCTGGCTGCACCTAGCAATATCTTCTTTCCTTTTAGGCAACTGCAGAACAGAAAGCCTTCCTATGCTTAGCCAATTATCAAAAATTTATTAGAATATTTTATGGCTTTTTTAAGACTATTATTGTGTCTTTATTTCTCCCTTTTCAATCATGCTATTTCATTTTGACAAATCACCTTTAAAATCTTACAAAAGGAAATTATTATTATTATTTTTTTTGGCGGGGTGCTACTACAGATTAATTCAGGGGCACTTGACCACTGAGCCACATTCCCAGCCCTATTTAGAACTTTATTTAGAGACAGGGTCTCACTGAATTTTTTAGTGCCTCATGGTTGCTGAGGTTTGCTTACAACTTGTGATTCTCCTGTCTCAGCCTCCTGAGCTGTTCGGATTATAAGTATGAGCCACAAATTCTAGCCCATTATGTTTATTAAATTCAAAAGTCACCCTTCCTAATCAACAAATGAATTTCTCATTTTTTTCTTTCTTTTTTTTTGGGGGGGGATTTGTTTATTTTCCTCCATTTGGGCTTTATAATGTCTTGGGTACAGTATGTATTTTCCCCAGTATTTATATACATATACATATATATTTTAGGATGGAGGCCTAGAAGAAAAATTTTGTTTGCAAGCTTGGATGCAGAAGAATTTGGTCCTCTTGGTTCTACTGAGTGGGCAGAGGTAAGTGAATAATTTGCTACAATGTTAAATTTCATAGTAACAAAGCAGTGGGCTGGGATGTAGATCAGTTCTAGAGCATTTGCTTTGTGTGCACAAGTTCGGGAATTTGATCTCCAGCACCACAAAACATACCAAAACAAAGCACTTTGGACTTAATAGTTAAATCTAACAGGTGAATACAGTGAGAAAATGCTCAAGCTTTTTTTTTTTTTTTTTTTTTTTAAAAAAAAAAACATCTTAAGCAATAAATCCCTGCTCAAAACTCAAAAAAAAAAAAAAAAAGTATCTTCACTAAAGATCTAAGTTTTGTTTTTTAGAGATACAGTGTTAATTGTTGAAATTAATTCATCTCTATTTTCTGGGAGCATGATAGTAAATAAATGGATAAACTGTAAACTTTCATTTTCCTTGGGGGAGGAGCAGAAATAATGTTTTCATAGAATGTGGGGTAAAGCTTTTTTTATATATATAATATTTGTTTTTAGTTGAAGGTGGACACAATATCTTTATTTCATTTTTATATGGTGCTGAGGATCTAACCCAGGTGCCTCACACATGCTAGACAAGCTGTCTACCACTGAGCTACAACCTAGCCCTGTGGTAAAGCTTTTTATAAGAAAGATTTTTGATGGTATCAGAAAAAGCCTAAATGTTTTCAGGATCTGATTTGCCCCTTTCAAATTATTTTTATCATTCAGAGTTACATATTTATTTTCATTGTTATGTTATATTCAGAATGCTTAGGAAATTATATATTTTGGAGATTCGAAATCTACATTAATATCTCAAAAACATTTTGCTATACTTCCTGATAGTGTTCTAAAAGTGTTCAATTATCAACATTTACCAGTAGGTGGAGCCATCCTACAAGATAACTTGACTTCATGTCTACAGGATTCAATTTTTAAATTTTTCAAGCTGATTTTGAAATAGCTTATTCAATGTGAATGGGGCAAGATTTTCTACTTAAATAATGAGATATTTGTAGGAAGATTACCACTGAAAAGTCTCCTAGGTCATTTCATGTTTGCTGAGAATATTTTAAACTTATCTATGGACAAACTACAGTATGATTCAGAAATTCACTTCTTTTCCGTGTACATAAATATGTGGACAGTTTCATCTTAAAAGTTAGTTTTTTAAAGTTTTGTTTGCTGTTTCTAACTGGTAACCTTCATTGAATTCTTTCAAGCCAACTTTTTTTGGGAGTCTTATATGTAAATTTGTTAATATGGGCCTGTTTCATTCAGAAATTTATATTTAATGTGCCTTTTGCTGGGGGATGGGAGGGTGGTTACGTTGATATGTTTCCCCCCCCCCCCCCCCCCCATTTGCTTTATACTCTAGAGTGCTGATTCAGGGAAGCAGCATTCTATGATGATAACCTATGCCAGATTATCTTAAACATAGCAGAAATTTATCTAATATCTTTTGATGAGTTAATCAGGAGCATAGTTTTATGATTTAGAATATAAAGTTATTCTCATGATAATACACACATGCTTTTGAAAAAAAAATGCTGATTTCCAAGATTTCATCTTTCACCAAATGTTTTTATTTTTAAGTTTTTCTTTAATTCAAAAATTAAGTCCAGTACATAACTGAATAATTCTCTGAACTTTTCCAGGCATCCAGGGGAATCAGAGGTTAGGAAGGAATGGTCTTATATTTGGGAGTTCATGGATCACATATATGGTAAAATAAATCAGTCTTGGCTTATAATCAGGTACTAAAAAGGATATTTAATCATTCTGCTCTTGGCAGTTTGAAGAGGAGAATAGTAACTACTTGAGACCAGCAGTAAGAAAGGGGATAAGCATTTGAGACAGGTCTTGAATAATGTGTATGCTTTTTTAAAGGCAGAGAGTCCAACTAAGACACATCTAGTTGATTTTCATGACAATGAAGCAGCCCATTGTCACTGCACTCCACCCCACTGATCCCTTCTGCTCCTTGACCAAAAACAACAGCTGCTGTTTTCTGTACTCAGTTGCTCTTCAACACACTCTCTCTGCTTAATTCTTTTCCTGACAGTCTCCCCTGAAATGTTGCTTTTTAGGGGAGGCCATATCATTGCAGCACTCATCAATGTCATTGTTAGATAATTACTTGTTTTATAAACTGCCTCTCTCAATAAATAATACTCTTTAGCAGGATCTTGCCTACTCACTCCTGGATTCTTAATTTCTCATTAAGTAAGTTTTTATGGCATGGTTGCTGAAAGTGAAGAAATAAATAGGTGAAGATTGGCTGGGGTTGTAGCTCAGTGGTAGAGCACCCACCTAGCATGTGTGAGGTACTGTGTTCAATCCTCAGTACCACATTAAAAAAAATTAAAAAAGATGAAGGTATTGTATCATCTAAAAAAAAAAAAAAGGAAGAAAGCAAAAAGTGAAGAGTGGACTTTTAGAATATTTTCCTTAATGTGTTAGAAATTTAGGAGAACAAACTTATTGTAGATTTGCCATGTTAACAATTGGAATACAGTACCTTATTTATCTATCTATTTTTGGCTTCTATTTTTTAAAATGTTTAAGTTTTGTCCCTTTTAGATATACATGACAGTAGAGTATATTTTGACATATTGTACATACATGGACTCTAACTTATTGTAATTATGGTCTCATTCTTGTGGTTGTACATGATGTGAAGTTACACTGGTTGTGTATTCGTATCTGAACATTGGAAAGTTATGTCCAATTCATTCCATTGTCTTTGCTATTTCTGTCCCCCTCCCTTCCCTTTATTTTCAATTGTCTAATCTACTGAACTTCTGAAATATAGCACTTTGGTGGAGTTAGTTTGGCATTTATACTTCTTCTTTGTCCATGTGTCTGAGCTACATTGTCCTAAGTTCATTTACAGGGGTGCATTTCACCTATCATTTCCTCCTCCTCTTGGACTAATGTGATGGCCTGGCCTTTCACAACAGACTTCCTGAATTTATTCCTGGCCCTGCCACTTCCTTCTTATGTGACTTCAGGTTATTGCTTTCTGCATCTATTCCTCACTTCTAAATAGATTACTGAGAGCACCTGTCTCCAAGGGTAAGTTACTAAGGCAAAAGGAGTTAATGATGGCAGAGCTTCCAGACCTTCCTTGCAGAGTAAATGTTCAAAAAAGTTAATCTTGATTCTTATTGTTACTACTACTTAAAATATATGAACAGATGAAACATTTGTGCCCCACAGAATGAATACTCCAAACACAGTCTTCAAATAAACAATATTCTTTTCATTGTAGTTTTTAAGATTTGATTTTTCATATATTTTTTTAAAATTAGTGGGTTTAGCGGATTTACAACATCCGCCTGGAATTGCTTCCTTGTATTCTTGTAGTTTTCAGGATTAAGAAGAAAGGATCTAATATGTGATTGGATCATCACTAATCTCATTTTGTTGTATATTAAAATTTTTGTTAAATTCCTATTTCTCAAATAATATAATAAACCATATTCTTAAGTTTCTTATGTTAAGATACAAATTTTACAGATAAAGCAAACTCCAGTCATGAACCACTCTTAAACTTAATACCTTCTCTATAGTCTTCTATTGGAGGTATTTCAGATATCCAGAATATAATTTAGCTCAAGCAAAAGTGCAACAGGTGCTGTTTCAAGTGCTTTATAGGTAAACATTTATTTAATACTCACAATGACCCTGTGGTTTATTATCGTCATTGTACAGGAGACAAAACTGAGACTCAGACATAAAGTAACTTTCCCAAGGTCACAAAGCCAGTGAAGGGTTGAGGTTATACCCACACTCTGCTCTTTCAGCTGTATTTTTCTAACCACTACATGTCATTTCCTATCCCTACTTCATACAGGTTTGGGGTATCATATTATAGCTAAGTGGTTCTACAAGTTACCTTTTTATTTTTTATTTATATATTTTAAAGAGAGAGGGAGAGAGAGAGAATTTTTTTAATATTTATTTTTTAGTTATCGGCAGACACAACATCTTTGTTTTGTTTGTGGTGCTGAGGATTGAACCCAGGCTGCACACATGCCAGGCAAACGCGCTACCACTTGAGCCACATCCCCAGCCCTACAAGTTACCTTTTTAATTCAGCAACATCTTATAGAAAGCTTTTCATGTGGCCATTAAACATTGGTTTACTTCACTTTAAAAACCAAAACAACAACAATGATGACAACAACAAAAAATCTCACAAAAAGCCAAACAACAGAAGAACTTCTACAATATTTTCAATCGAATATATCAATTCTCTAAATGAAGGTGAGATTGTTTCAGCTTGTTGCAGAAAATATCCTTCATCTGCAGCTTTTTTCTGTGTAAGGAAAATGAAGGGTAAAGAGCAACAGGTGTAACGACTTGGTCCTTTGATACATGCATTTGAGTTGTAACAAATGCTGCCAAACTATCCTGCTTCCCTTACTATGCTCTTAGAACACTTCTGATTTAAAAATTACATTGGCTATATGTGCATATTTTTTCTTCCAGATGAATTTCAGAATTTTTAAATCAACTTTTCAAGTTCCAAAAACAATTCTAGTTGGGTTGTCACTGTTTTTTTTCTTTCTTTCTTTTCCTTTTTTTTTTTTTTTTGAGAAGTCAATTATTTTATTTAGTATCCTAAGAAGACAATAGAATTGGTCTTCATATCCATGGGTTCCACATGACACTGCTCTTAAAGTCTCAACTTTTGCTGTACCCAGACATGGATCTTGAACTTTGTGATAAAGGCTACTTGCTATGCTCTGAGTGTGTTGCGTGTCTTTACATTTCTGGGCATTGGTGTACATGATCTCTTAGCTGTGAATGTCATTTCTTTTTGGTCCAGTTAATTCTTTCTGTTCAGAAAACTCAGTTGTAGAGTCACCTTGTTGTTGTAACTCTCTACCTGTACCTCCCTACACCCCCGATGGGGATACTCCCTGTGCTCCGAGGGTTTCTAAGAGCACTTCTCCTGGCTGCTTCCCTTTACTCTCACCCAGCAGCCCTCAACTCCTGCAGGAAGAATGGAGAGTCCACCTCTACTCTGTAGAATCAGCTATAGAGCAGCTAGCTCACAAGTTTATTTTCACAACAGATGTTTATTGGGTAATTGCTACAGTTCTGACTGTTGGAAACTCTAAGGATATATTAGATAATAAAAGACCACCCTGGTTCCCATGGAACTTATGGCCCATTGGGAGGGCAAATAACAAAAAGACAACTATTTATTATATTAGATAGGTGAGGAATTTAGGGAAAAAATAAACCAATGTCAGAGAGGAAGAATGTAGCTAGGATAGGGAGTGGAAGCAGCATGCTGTTTTAGATAAGATGGCCCCAGGATATCTCTCAGAAAATGTAGCATCTTACTAGAGGAGGAATAAGTAGTATGGACTGAGAAATGCTGTGTGCAAAGGCCCCAAGGGAATATTCTTGGCAGAATGGAAATTTAACCTTGGAGAGATGATGTGGGTTGTTTCATACACCATGCTGGGAGGACATGATGAAGATGATGGGTTTTATAGAGTGAGATCAGGAGCCATTCAAGAGTTTGAAATTAATTTAGTTTTTGAAAGGATCATTTCCAACTAGGAAGTTAGCAGTGGTCTTTGAATAAACAAATAACTGAAAGAAATTAAATGAAAACCAATGTATCAGTTTTCTGTTTTTCAGGAAACTACATCTTAAGAGTTGATTGTACACCATTGATGTATAGCTTGGTATACAATCTAACAAAAGAGGTAAAAAGAAATATATGTGTGTGTGAGTGTGTGTGTGTGTATATATAAAACTTAAGAAAATCTAACTTCTACAAATAATGTTTCCTTGTGGTGCCATTATGATGCTATTGTTGTTTTATATAACTCATCCTTTTTTAATGTAACAATCTACTCCACAGAATGTCACATCTAACATGCTGCCTACATACTACCCATCTCCCCCCTCAACATATTGAGGAAGTCTGTATGTAGCATTATGTTTACTATATTTTGTTTAAAAATGAGGAAACAGTTGAAAAATGATAGCCACCCTAGTCACCCAAGGTGTACAGTTGCTGAACTGGGACCTTCTCCTATGGTTTAAGTCCTTAATTTTACAACCAGTTTCTCCTTCTTAATATACTGTTCCCAATTAATTCAGGACTCAGGAAAACCAAATGTTTTAAATGATGGAGACAGAGTGTGCATTAAAAAACAACAAATTATTTTGGGGCAGAGGCTAGATGAGTCTAAGTAACTTCCTTCTCAACATTTGCCTTGGACTCCAATCCCCTGGCCTCAGTGAGCCTGAATGATAGCTCAATGTTATCTTAATTGTCACAGCACAGAGGGCACTGAACTTGGTAGAAAGGTGGATACCTAAATTTCTATAGGACAGGAATCTCTTTAACCTTCATACTCCATAACTCTGGTCCTAATCCAAGTTAGTAAGAATGAAGGGGGTTTGGCATGACAAATTTTTGTTTCTGTAAATTGTCTGAAGTGAATGGAAAGAAAACAATAAGGACAACAGAAAACCTGATCACTGAATAGAATCAGAAATAAACAATGTAATTTCCAAGAAAAACAATTTTCTTCAGGAGGAATTATAAGTTATCACACATGTCATTAAGCTTTGGTTTCCAAAGCATGGAATTTAACCATATAACTTCTATTGAAATTGAAAAATCAATTTGAAAACATTTATTAGTCTAGCATTTATGAGCTCCATTGTTTGGCTGGAGTTTTATAAATTACCGCACAACATACAATATTTAAGTATCTGAGACCTGGTATTTCATAAATTTCCCCTATTCAAGTAATTCACAAAACATGCTAAGGAAACTTGGCAGTTATTTTTGTTTGCTAACTGAATTTGTGGCCTCTGGTTATAATTGCAAAAATGTTGCTCTCTAGGTCAGGTTTGAAGTATGTAGTGCTTAAAAATTTTAATTTTCTTATTTGTTTGGGGAGAATAATTTGTAGTATTTCAAATTTTGCTGTTAAACTAACTACTTGGTGGTATATTTTTACACTGTTTAATACATATATATGATCCTGATCCTCAGCTGCACATAAAAATAAAATACAGATATTGTGTCCTCCTATAACTAAAAATATAAATATTAAGAAAGAATATATTCCCTTAACCAGTTCATTTCCTTTTATTTTCCTTTTCTAAGAAAAGGGAAAATATATGGTTTTGAGAGTCACCTAGCCCAACTTAGAAAAGTAGACAAAACAAAATTATACATTTTCTAAAGAAAATGGTTTGATAATAATTTGATGCAGTCTTCTTTTCTATGCACCTTATGGATTTTTCTTAATGTAGTCATTCCCATACATAATAACATGAGAATTTCCGTTTAATGTCAGAAACTCATTATTGTAATTCATATATTTATTCATTTGCTGGACCACTGGGTGACACCCCAACTCCACAGTTTTTAAGGACTGCTACTATAAAGATTGCATTTCTTGTTTTGTGTAACTATAATTAACTCCCTGGTTAACAACAGACATGTAAGTTTTACTGCATCTATTTTTTAAAGTATTTTCCTTTCTTCCATTAATTTGTGTAGCTTCAAAGCCCTGATGAAGGTTTTAAAGGCAAATCTCTTTATGAGAGCTGGAATAAAAAGAGTCCTTCACCTGAATTCAGTGGCATGCCCAGGTAAACAAAACAGCAACCCAGCTTTCTGCTCGATTTGATTTTTTGACTGGGATTGTTTAGAAAATATCAGAATATTTTCTTTCAATCATAAATTTAAAAATTAAATTTCAAAATGCTCTAAGATCAGATAAAACAAATGCTTAAGAGTCTCAAATCCAATATTAAGATGTGTTTTGAAGTTAAATCTGTCAGCTATCAAAAAATGAGTGTTATTAGAAGGGGTACTTCCATTTGGTACATAAATATAAAGTTAGAATAGAGATAATGGTAAAAAGTAATTCTCATCATATTTCTATCACCTTATCACTTGTCTTTTTTCTGAACACCACACAGTTAACAGATACTTTGGTTACTCTAATATTGAATACAAGCATTACTTCTGCATTGGTTGTATCCTCACAAGCAAGGGAAAAGAACTATCTCAGTTTTTTGAGAATGTTGATATCAACAACATGTATAATTTAAAGTAATAAGGGAATAATTTACATCTGAATTACCTGAAAAAACTGGTTACTTATTTCACTTTATCACATACCACAAATACAGATGTTAAATGAAATAATCTAAAGGAAAATATTTTCAAATTTCAGGAATCTTTTTTTAAAAGGAACTTATAAAATAGTCATGAAACTGGATATTTTGTGATCAAATTAATGTTTCTCTCATTCTTTTCTGCATGTTTAAGAGTGTCATAATAGGGATGGAGTTCAGTTTAATTGATCTTTAATCTAAAGTTGATGAAAAATTACTCTAAAATAATTCTGTTTTTTCCCCCTAAAAGGATTAGTAAATTGGGGTCTGGTAATGATTTCGAGGTGTTCTTCCAAAGACTCGGAATTGCTTCAGGCAGAGCACGATATACTAAAGATTGGGTAATTGTCTTTCACTGAATACTTCAAGATTATTTATGAATCTATTTTAGCCAAACAAATAATTTTGACTTCAAAAGTGGCTCAAGCATTAAAGGAGGTGAGGAATATGAAGGCAGAAAGGAGACATGGTAGGGCTTGGCAGTGCTGGTCCTATGTGGGGTGGGTCCTGCATCTGATGTCTGAGCCCTTCTTCACTGCCCCTGGCCCCAGTACTTCTGACTGCAAACTTCCTTATGTTATATTAAATATATTTTCTGTTTTATTTGGTGGCATTGCATTCATAAAGTCATTTAAGTCATATAGGAATTGTCTCTTAAAATGTTTATATTAGTGCATTATAGTTATATGTAATATTTGGGTTCATTTTGATATAGTCATAGAGGCATGGAATATAATTTGTTCCATTTCAGTCCTCAATGCTTCTTCTTGCCCTCCCCTGCTCCTTTCCCATTTCTCTTCTTCTAGTCTAATGACCATCCTTCTATTTATTTATCATTTTGTTAAAATCGGTGCTTTGTAGAACATAAAGGTGGAATGCAGCTATATGCACATGACATAATATCATTACTTTTAATACCATTCAAAATTAATCCATATAAATACCTATATAAACATTTCTATTTTTATCTCTTATAGATCCAATTATTAGATTAATCTTTAAAAAACAAGTGACATAATGCACAATGAAGATATGAGTCATATGCCATTCCTTTTGTAGTTGCTACTACTATAAGTTTATATTTTTATTTTTATCAAAATAACATAGATGCATAGTTTATAAAACCTCATAACTAAAACTAGTAGCTTCTTATATCAGTTTGGTACTTGTCCCACTTGATTTCTATTTGTCAGGTGAAAAGTCTTTCAAGTTTTACTTTTTAATATGTATCTACCTCCATCTTTATAAATTATCAACAACAAATAAATGAAAAACAAATAAATCAAAAATTCAAGCACCTTGGAAAATGATCAAAAGGCATAAATCAGCAGTTTGAAAGTTTTTCTTTTTTTTTCTTTCTCTCTCTCTTTTTTTCTTCTTTCTTTCTTTCTTTCTTTCTTTCTTTCTTTCTTTCTTTCTTTCTTTCTTTCTTTCTTTCTTTCTTTCTTTCTTTCAATGTACTGAGAGCTAGAACCCATGGGATTTTACCACTGAACTGCATTCCCAGTCCCCTTTTTACAATTTTTAGTTTGAGGCAGGATCTTCCTAAGTTGCCCAGGCTAGCCTTGAACTTATGATCCTATTGCCTCAAGCTTCCAAGTTGCTGGGATTACAGGCATGCACCACTGTGCCTAGATGAAAAGTCCTTCCTTCTTGGCTTTTTCTTATACTGTTGACTTTCCTTATACCTGTCTGACCATCCCTCCCTCTCCATAGTGAGATTCTGCATTTACTTCTGAACCCCTCACTGCTTAGACAGTCTACTTTTCCACACACTGTTCATCAGAGAATAATTTTTTAATAGAATTTCAGTCTTTAAAAAATTCCACATATTTCCCTATATAATATTATCATGTTTATTTACTTACTTCTAATAGTTTGGTCTTCTTAAATTATTTTTATTCAAATGCAACACTTTTCTTGACTTTTCCTCAGTCTCCTAAAACATTTTCACATCTCTGCTATGGTTAAAGACAAGTCTGTAAGGTGACTCCAAAAGAATGTTTTTATAATATTGTTTATGTCACACATGCATATATTTGACTTAGTACAAGCCTAGAGTGAGTTTAAATACTGTAATAGTAGACCCATATTAAGTAGCACATTGAGGTATTTAAGTACTTCCTTTTACTTATTATTGGTCAAACATTAACAGTAAATAAAGTGCTATGTATTTTATTATAAGCTATCTTACAAGAGATATGTGTTTCTTTTGTAGAAAACACACAAATTCAGCAGCTATCCATTGTATCATAGTGTCTATGAAACATATGAGTTGGTGGAAAAATTTTATGATCCAACATTTAAATATCACCTCACCATGGCCCAGGTTTGAGGAGGGATGGTGTTTGAACTGGCCAATTCCATAGTGCTTCCTTTTGACTGTCGAGATTATGCTGTAGTTTTAAAATTATCCTGACAATTTCTCTCTTTAGGGTTCTGTAGTTTTCATTGTATAAGTCTTTCACCTCTTTTGTTAGGTTGATTCCCAAGTATTTTATTTTTTTTGAAGATATTGTGAATGGAGTGGTTGTCCTCATTTCCATTTCAGAGGATTTGTCGCTGATATACAGGAATGCCTTTGATTTATGCGTGTTGATTTTATATCCTGCCACTTTGCTGAATTCATTTATTAGCTCTAATAGTTTCTTTGTAGACCCTTTTGGGTCTGCTAGGTATAGAATCATGTCATCTGCAAATAGTGATAATTTAAGTTCTTCTTTTCCTATTTTGATGCCTTTAATTTCTTTCGTCTGTCTAATTGCTCTGGCCAGTGTTTCGAGAACTATGTTGAACAGAAGTGGTGAGAGAGGGCATCCCTGTCTTGTTCCAGATTTTAGAGGGAATGCCTTCAATTTTTCTCCATTCAGAATGATGCTAGCCTGAGGCTTAGCATAGATTGCTTTTACAATATTGAGGTATGTTCCTGTTATCCCTAGTTTTTCTAGAGTTTTGAACATAAAGGGATGCTGTACTTTGTCGAATGCTTTTTCCGCATCTATCGAGATGATCATATGGTTCTTATTTTTAAGTCTATTGATGTGGTGAATAACATTTATTGATTTCCGTATATTGAACCAGCCTTGCATCCCAGGGATGAATCCTACTTGATCATGGTGCACAATTTTTTTGATATGTTTTTGTATCCGAGTGGCCAGAATTTTATTGAGGATTTTTGCATCTAGGTTCATTAGAGATATTGGTCTGTAGTTTTCTTTCTTTGAAGTGTCTTTGTCTGGTTTAGGTATCAGGGTGATGTTGGCCTCGTAGAATGAATTTGGAAGTTCTCCCTCTTTTTCTATTTCCTGAAGTAGCTTGAAAAGTATTGGTATTAGTTCCTCTTTAAAGGTTTTGTAAAACTCTGCTGTATACAGAGAGAAATAGAAGAAGATCTTAGAAGATGGAAAAATATACCCTGTTCATGGATAGGCAGAACTAACATCATCAAAATGGCGATATTACCAAAAGTTCTCTATAGGTTTAATGCATTGCCAATCAAAATCCCAACGGCATTTCTTGTAGAAATAGAGAAAGCAATCATGAAATTCATATGGAAAAATAAACGACCCAGAATAGCAAAAACAACTCTAAGCAGGAAGTGTGAATCAGGCGGTATAGCGATACCAGACTTCAAACTATACTACAGAGCAATAGTAACAAAAACAGCATGGTACTGGTACCAAAACAGGCGGGTGGACCAATGGTACAGAATAGAGGACACAGAAACCAATCCACAAAACTACAACTACCTTATATTTGATAAAGGGGCTAAAAGCATGCAATGGAGGAAGGATAGCATCTTCAACAAATGGTGCTGGGAAAACTGGAAATCCATATGCAACAAAATGAAACTGAATCCCTTTCTCTCACCATGCACAAAAGTTAATTCAAAATGGATCAAGGAGCTTGATATCAAATCAGAAACACGCCGTCTGATAGAAGAAAAAGTTGGCTATGATCTACATACTGTGGGGTCGGGCTCCAAATTCCTCAATAGGACACCCATAGCACAAAAGTTAATAGTTAGAATCAACAAATGGGACTTACTCAAACTAAAAAGTTTTTTCTCAGCAAAAGAAACAATAAGAGAGGTAAATAGAGAGCCTACATCCTGGGAACAAATCTTTACTCCTCACACTTCAGATAGAGCCCTAATATCCAGAGTATACAAAGAACTCAAAAAATTAGACAATAAGAGAACAAACAACCCAATCAACAAATGGGCCAAGGACCTGAACAGACACTTCTCAGAGGAGGACATACAATCAATCAACAAGTACATGAAAAAATGCTCACCATCTCTAGCAGTCAGAGAAATGCAAATCAAAACCACCCTAAGATACCATCTCACTCCAGTTAGATTGGCAGCCATTATGAAGTCCAACAACAACAAGTGCTGGCGAGGATGTGGGGAAAAGGGTACACTTGTACATTGCTGGTGGGACTGCAAATTGGTGCAGCCAATTTGGAAAGCAGTATGGAGATTTCTTGGAAAGCTGGGAATGGAGCCACCATTTGACCCAGCTATTCCCCTTCTCGGTCTATTCCCTAAAGAACTAAAAAGAGCATGCTACAGGGACACTGCTACATCGATGTTCATAGCAGCACAATTCACAATAGCAAGACTGTGGAACCAACCTAGATGCCCTTCAATAGATGAATGGATTAAAAAAAATGTGGCATTTATACACAATGGAGTATTACTCTGCATTTAAAAATGACAAAATCATAGAATTTACAGGGAAATGGATGGCATTAGAGCAGATTATGCTAAGTGAAGCTAGCCAATCCCTAAAACACAAATGCCAAATGTCTTCTTTGATATAAGGAGAGTAACTAAGAACAGAGTCGGGTCGAAGAGCATGAGAAGAAGATTAATATTAAACAGGGATGAGAGGTGGGAGGGAAAGGGAGAGAGAAGGGAAATTGCATGGAAATGGAAGGAGACCCTCAGAGTTATACAAAAGTACATACAAGAGGAAGTGAGGGGAAGGGGAAAAATAATACAAGGGGGACAACTGAATGTCAGTAGAGGGGGCAGAGAGAGAAGAGGGGAGGGGAGGGGAGGGGGGGTAGTATAGGAAAGGCAGCAGAACACAACAGACACTAGTATGGCAATATGTAAATCAATGGATGTGTAACTGATGTAATTCTGCAATCTGTATATGGGGTAAAAATGGGAGCTCATAACCCACTTGAATCAAAATGTGAAATATGATATATCAAGAACTATGTAATGTTTTGAACAGCCAACAATAAAAAATTAAAAAAAAATAAGTGATTTGAAAATTAAAAAAAAATAAATAAAATTATGCTGACAAAATCTACGATATTTCAATGAAACATCCACAGGAAATGAAAACATACAGTGTATCATTTGGTATGTTGCACCTCCTCTTTCCAATGTCATTATTTATATGTTTCCAGTAATTTCTGAAATGCAATGACCTTCCTTAGGACATTTATTTTTTTATTTTTGTTCTACATGATGAAGTATTCTGTTTACTTGTGCACATGTACTTTTCGTGTCATGACTGCTCATATACCTTGTAAGACACAAAAGAGGATGATCTTCTATATTCTCATTTTTTTACCTATGTAACAACATCATTAGAAATTACATTCTTAAAGCTTTTGATGATTCCAACTTCTATTTCAGATGCACTGTTTTCTGCAGTAAAGAATTTTACAGAAATTGCTTCTAAGTTCAGCAAGAGACTTCAAGATTTAGACAAAAGCAAGTAAGTTCTACATTTATTTATGTATTTAATGGATATAATTAACAGGAAATACAAGTTGACATCTTGGTTACAAAAGCATCTTTGGGACATTTTGACGGTGTTTGTGTGCACTCTACAGCACCCTGTGCAGGGTTGCCTACCTCCTAAAGACCTATCTCTGACATTGCTTAGTGAACTGTGCTGCTCAGAGATGCCAGTGTCTTCTTGCTGCCAGCTGATGAGGTACAATTTACCACCTAAACACTGAAGGGTCCTCCATGTGTTACCCATATCTTTTCTTTTTAATCTCTTGCTCTTTCATTGTCTGTGCATCACACTTCAACCAAATTCTCTTATTTCCAAAAACATAACTTCTTTCTACCTTTTCTTGAAGTTATTACCTCCATGCAGAAATCCTCACCTGCACTTCCAGCTGGTAAAATTCAATTTATCCAGAATACGAATTAATTTGAAACCATTATTTATGTTAAACATTATATATGTGAAATTTATATGTGTTAAACATTAGGATTAATCCTATGTAAAATCATAAATGTAAAACAATTTGAACAAAATTTTAAAGTTGATAATGTGACAATACTAAAATTCTATCAACTATGCAAACTATGCAAATTTCAAGACTCAGCATAGAGTTCTTATTGTTTAACTTAGCATTTCCACTTATTCTTTTCCTTAAGGATATAGTTCAAGTTTTGATTAAAAAGATAATTACCTAGAGAAAGATAAGAATTATAAAATTATAATATCAAATAAATAAAAACAACCTAATGCCCAGTAGGGGAAGAATTTACTGAAAGATCTCTACCAATTTGAACATTTTATAACCATTAAAAATAATCGTTCCCCAACACCAGCCACACAAAAAGCAAAGCAAAAATGATTATTATAAATATTATATATGTGAGTATAATAACGTGAGTTAAACCAAAAACATAAAAATTATGTAGGTTAAATTTTTGACCAACAAAAAACTTCAGGGGGAAGCAATTAGTATAATAATTGTGTTATATTGAGAAGATTTTTTATCCTTTATATTTTTCACCAAGTTTTTTATGTATAAAAAATAAGAGAAATGCCTTTTTAAGGGGATCCCAAACACCATGTATTCTACAAAACTGATTTTTCTATCTTTAAAACAAATGATGTTTCCTTCTCTATCTGACAGACTACCTCATGGCTTGAATTATGTTTTCTGATGGAACTCAGCTTGACTATCCTTGAGTATTTCTATTTGTGCCTGCTCTCTTTTTATGATAATTAAGATACAGTGTGTGTCTTTCTTTGATGTTTAGGGATCCTGGAACACCTGTATGTTGCATATAATAACAGTAAATGTCAAATAAGGAAATAAAGTCCATGTTGAGTTTCTAGACTGAAACTTTGAAATCTAAAAAGACACTTCTGGCCCTGCTTTTCTTACATCAATGTTTTTGCTCATCAGAGAACATGAGGTGTTGACTCTAGTACCTTCAGGTTTACATAATAGTCCACCTTAAAATATATAATTCTCTGATCCTCCCTGGAGAGGCTGGCATGCTCCAGGAGTGAAAAGACTGTTTACTTAGCTGTCTTGAGTATTAGCAACCCAGGGTTACTCCAAGTTGAATTCAGGTACTATAAAAAGAACCTCTGAAGACTTTTAGTGGTAGCTACAAGATGAGAAATCCAGACAGAGAAAGGGAGAGATAGAAATAGAGATAGAGATGGAGATGGAGATGGAGATGGAGACAAGAGAGAGAAATATAGTTGGGTAAGAGGAAAGGAGAGAAAGAGAAGGAGAAATAAAAAGAAGTGAGTGTGTGTGTTTGTGTACTTACCTGTGTGGATCCACATGACCTTTTGCATTTACAGCAATGCTTTGTGAATTTGATTCAGAAACCTATAACTTCATATTGAAATTATCTTTCACTCTAATCCCCTTTGTTTATATGGGCTGCTAACAGATAAAGTCTATGCCTCCTTTATACTTTCAAAAATACTGAATTCATTATGATAAAAATAAATGTTGTAAATAACTTAAATCTAAATTATGGGATCTTAGTTATTTCTATTTTTGTTTTGTTTACATAGTGCAGCCAATGGACAACATTGGTGACCTCCTATTTCACTCAACAGCTTTCTATTTGCAAATGTGGGCAACTTGATAAGCTATTGATTCTTAGTTCTGTCATTTATAAAGTTGAGCTATTGCTGGGCACAGTGATACACACCTGTAATCCTAGCAACTCAGGAGGATGAGGCAGAAGGATCATCAGTTCAAGACTAGCCTCAGTAACTCAGTGATGCCCTAAACAATTTAGTGAGACCCTGTCTAAAAATTTCAAATAAAGTAGAATTAAGAGACCTGGGGGTTGTGGCTTAGTGGCTAAGTACCCCTAGGATCAATCCTCAATTGATCAATCCCCAATTTAATTAAGTAATTAAAGTCAATTAGAAAATTATATTTTTAAAAAATGGAGGTAATATCTTTCCAACATGAAGGATTGGCCTGAAGATTAAAAATAATGTATTATGTTAGCATTCAGAACAGTGATTACTAAATGTCGTTATTGTTAAAAACAACATAAAAATTAAGAGCAAATTAAACCAATGAATAAAACAATTATTCCTTTTCTAATTTGTTAATTAAATTATGACACAAGCAATATATTGAATTCAAAACTCATTGTGAAATTATTTAGGACTGTTAGATTAATTTTGATTATGCTGAATCATTTTTATTACAATAACAACCATACCACCAGTGTTTGCAATGCAAATTCTGTGGTATTGTTGGATACATTGTAGGCTTTCCACTACCTTTGAAAGAACACAAAGACACCATCTCTTATGCTCATGAAGGTTTATCCTTAATAAACAAGAAAATGTCATGAGTTGTCACTTAAAAAATATTTATAATTTGCCTGGCATCTTACAGAACATTTATAAATTGTCTCATTTAAATATTGATATGACTCCCAAAGTAGATAATTAATATTCCTAAGGTGAAAAAAGCCTTCCCCGAATTCATTTTCTTACATTTACCACTTACTATTTCCACTTACATAAAAATTACTATCAAATGTTTCCTTTGGCACAAGTTACTGCTTCCATAGTTTCATAAGTCTCAGCAAAATAGAATTTTACAAGATATCAAAAATATGATTATTACCTGTTGTGGTTATTAATTTGCACATTATAGGAATTTTAAATATTTTTGCTTGCTGGGTAATACAATTTCATTCACTTGTACCTATACTAATTTCCTTTTTAGCTTAATATAATTGAGGATTATGAATAATCAGCTGATGATTCTGGAAAGGGCATTCATTGATCCTTTAGGGTTACCAGACAGGCCATTCTATAGGTAAGAAAGAAAATATGACTCTTCACTTTAATATTACATTTTAAAAATGTTGTTCACTGTGGAAAAAAAATATAAAAATTGATTTCTTGCAAGCTAATAGAATATTTCAAAATATATATAGTGTCAAATATACTATATTGGGTTTCCAAATAATGTAATATGATTCTTATATATCTTTCTTTTTAGCATTTTTTTGTGTCTGATTATAAAAAAATGTTTATTTTAGGAAATGTAAAAGATTCAGAAAGACACAAACAGAAAACAAAAATCTCTCCAATCAAGTTTATATTTTCTTACACAATTTTAGCCCTTGTTCTATTTTAAATATAATTGTTTTTATATATATGCATGATAATAATAAATTTAATAAACATGCCTTAATATGTAATAAATATATATTTATTTACTCCCTAAATTTGTTATTAAAGGTTTTTCCACCTAAATTTTGTCAAATGTGCTTATTTCTGATAAGTACCCACTGCCCCCAGGTTGCCTATACTGTGAGTACTGCAAAATGGGTTATGTTATGGAACAGCCAGAAGTGGCACCCCCTTTCCCTGTAGGGACTGTCAAAGGGTCAGGAGTTGGGAGAAAAGGCATCATCCAAACAGGGTGACTATTTTGCCCATGGTAGCATGGTTGTGTCTCTTTAACACTTTACCTTGTTACTTTGCAACTTATCCTCTTTCAGGGCTAGCACATGACCTGGCTTAGCCCCTTCAATGAAAGCCTTCTTTCTAGGTCTTGTAAACATCACAAATGGTTTTTAATGATTCTTCATGCCTTCATCTAAGCATTCAGTCACATTTAGAATATGAGTTTTTAAAAAATAGAAAAAAGTTGGTTGGCTGGTTTTAAATGGGAATTTAATGATCACAGCAGTGTTATAAGGCCAGGGGTAGTGTGGTATAGTAAAACTCAGTACTTATTTTTTATGCACATTGATACAAATAATTTAATTACAGTCAGTTTTGTCCTCTGTGAAACTAACAGCAACTTTGTAGAATTCACTTTTAAGAATTAGAAAAATTGGCCAGGTGTGGTGGCTCACATCTATAATCCCAGCAATTTGGAAGTCTGAGGCAGGAGAATCACAAGTTCAAGGCCAAACTGAGCAACTTAGTGAGGCTCTAAGCAACTAAGTGAGGCTCTGTCTTAAAATAAAAACTAATAGTAATAAAGTAAAATGAAAAAGGGCTGGAATATGGCTTAGTGTAAAAGCCCTTTGGATTCAATCCTCAGTATAAAAAAATAAAAAAGAAGAAAGAAAAGAAAAGAAAGAAGGACTTACAAAAAAATGTGGTAAATTCTTGAAGAATACTAAGCACAATCTATACCAGGTAATCAGCAGCTGTTTATCCTTGTTGCTACTGGTGTTAGTCTGAACAACTTTGAGCTATCTATTTAAAGTAAAAGTAGTTAATACATATTTAATAGACTAGTCTTTGGAAACTAGTGGACTTATAAGTTTGCTTGCCAAAGGACTTACTCAAAGTATAAATTTAGGAATATGAGATCCAAGATTGTATGGTGCTCCTCTTTCTTTCTTGTATGTCATTTGTGCAACTAACAACAAAGTATTTTCTCTCAACAGGCATGTCATCTATGCTCCAAGCAGCCACAACAAGTATGCAGGGGAATCATTCCCAGGAATTTATGATGCTTCGTTTGATATTGAAAGCAAAGTGGACCCTTCCAAGGCCTGGGAAGAAGTGAAGAGACAGATTTTGATTGCAGCCTTCACCGTGCAGGCTGCGGCAGGGACTTTGAGAGAAGTAGCCTAAGAGATTTCTCTAGAAACCCCAGGTTGAATTGGTATGGTATATCAATTGACAAATTAAGAAATAAATGTGGGAGTTTATTTTTTTTTTTTTTTGAGTGTGTGTGTTTACCTTGTTCTTTGTTTTTCTTCCTGGGGACAAATAAAGAAGAAAATAAATATTTTTATTGTATAATTATGTAATTCTGAAATTGAAAAGTTGGACTGAGTTTTAAAAGTAAAGAGAAAAACTTAATATAATAACACTCTTATCCAACAGTATCAGGAAATCAAGTCAGGTGCAGCCGTTTCAGATCTAATCACATTACTGCACACATGGAATTCCATCAGCCTGTTATGGAGCACATGGGAACAATGCATGAAGCTGCTCTGCCCTAAAGCCTGACCCTGCTTGTTGGGAGATTCTGATCTAATCATGTTTCTAGTTAATGTAGTCACTCTGGACCACAAAGGATAATTACTTTTGTATTAATATTTTATTACATATATGAATATTGTATTATAAATCATGTATAATATAATATATAATATATTATATATTAATATTATATATTTATATAATCAAATGAACATTTCTAAATCCAACAAGAAATATTAAGTACCATTTTCAATAGTTTTGTAACCCACGTTTTGCTGACCTGTTGTGCCTTTTGTGCCAGCCATAATTACTTTTTAAAATTTTATGTTTAACTTTTCTCAGTCTCTCTTTGTTTCCAACTCCCTCTCTCCCTCCCTTTCTCTCTCTCTCTTTTTCTTTAGTTCTACTGGAGATTGAAACTAGGATTCAGGGGCACTCTACCTCACTGAGTTACATTCCTGGTTCTTTTTAATTCTTCATTTTTTGGACTAGGTCTCCCTAAGTTGCCAAGACTTGTGTTTCTAAGAAACATCTGAAGTGAGTAGCAGCTCCAAAGCTGTGAATGCAGGATAAAGTGAGCATATGTTTGTTCCTCATTCATCCACTGGTCCACTAAAGTTGAGAGAATGTCTTCCTCTTATCACTATGGACTTCACATTTCCTATGGAACAGATTTAAGTATGCCCAGACGGGAGATGAAGCAAAGAAAGTCTGCATGACAGCTCATTAAGACTGATGGCAATGTCTGGACTGATGTGACTTACCCTGATAATTTTATGACATCATCAGTAGTGTCAAGACTAGAGATGATGTCCATCTGATCTATAACACCAGGGATCACTTTGCTATTTATTGTAGTAACCTGAGGAACTCCAATATAAGTTGTGGAAAGTGAGAAAGATCTTTGTAGGTAAAAAAAGAATCCCTTGTCTGGTTATCCACAATGCTCACACCATTTGCATCCTGATCTCCTCATGGAAGAATATAGTGATCTGTATGGATCCTGGAAGTGCTAACCTGGGAAGTCCTGCTGTGATCATAGCAGAGAGACATCCTGGCTCTTTTGATATGGTTCATGTGAGTGATACCACCTAGCTTGTCAACATATTTGTTAATGACAAAAGCGACAAACTATGCATTTTGATACCCCAAGAAAAGGAATCCATCTGTCCATTCATGAAGAAAGAGACTGGTGGCCCAGAAAACTAGTAGTCAAATGGTTTCTAGTGGCATGTTGGAGAATTCTCAATAATTAAAGATAATACAGTATGATAAATTGCAAAGATAAAACATATAAGTATGTTGCTCAGAACAAGCCAAAACAATTCTGACCTCAAACCCAAAACAAAATTTTGACTTTGTGTGTGTGTGTGAGAGAGAGAGAGAAAGAAACTGTGTAAAATTAGCTAAAGGGCTAAAAACAACCATGGTTTTTAATGTAAGGTGGCCCCATCACTAAAGTCAAAAACTATAGAAGGAAAACAGAAGGTTTCCCTATATAGCCATCCTGATGAACACACGCAACATGCTAGTGTAGCTTCATTCAAAGAATTTTATGCTAATGTTCAGTCCTCTCCTCCATAAGTATTAGTATAAAAATACAGATGGTTGTATATTAAATATTAGAGCAGAACTTTGGAATAAATTATCCAAGAAGCTTCTTGCACTTGAAGCTTCCTATTGAATAGACTGGCATCTTCCAATATTGTCTTTTCTCTACCAAGGCTAACTCTGCCAATCCCTAGAACAGTGCCCCACTGAGAGCCAGAGCATCCTATCTTCTTTGTTAGATCAGGTCATATTCTTTGCCCTTGAGCCCTTTGATTCTCATTTTCCCCTCTGGAGAGGGTGTGAGTGAGCAGCCCACCCACAATGACAACAGTGCTTCATCTCAGCACAGATTCTCAGTATGGGAAGACTCAGATTCGTAATGTAAAAGGATGACTGCATTTCGTAAATACCTCACTGCACTGTCTCCAGGGGTCTCAGTGGCCAGGATTAACTAAGAACTGTTGCTCTAATTCTTTGTTTCTAAATTAATTACATGATCTATAACAAATTTTGGGTTAGCAAATTAATGGCTTTGTAAATCTTTTGGAGACCATTATTATTTTAATAGTAGCTAAACTTTAATTGGGACTTATTATATGGCTGGTAATGCATTAATCCTGGCTCATTTAATACTCATAACACATTTCTGATATACTAATTAACAGATAAAAAAACCAAACATGGTGAGAATAATTAATTTGCTTAACACCAGCCAATAATGGAGCTATTCTACAGGCCCATTCATAAAACCAAAAGGTACCACATTAAGTTACCATTGAGCTTTACATTCCTGATGCCTATGGTTAATATGTTATTTGTAACTGAGTAGTTGTGAATGCCATACTTGAAATATAATCACTCATTATTCCCATCACACTATGATTTATACTGCTTCATAAATCTTTTTTTTTAAGAGAGAGAGAGAGAGAGAGAGAGAGAGAGAGAGAGGAGAGAGAGAATTTTTTAAAAAAATATTTATTTTTCAGTTTTCGGTGGACACAACATCTTTATTTTTTATTTTATGTGGTGCTGAGGATCGAACCCAGTGCTCTGCGCTTGCCAGGCGAGCATGTTACTACTTGAGCCATGTCCCCAGCCCATAATTCTTATTATTATGATCTTATATAATTTCCTATTGAGTTTTCATGTTTATTCTATATGTAAAATGTACATAATCCATTCATTTTGTTCAGGACTAATTGCCCTCTTAGGAAATGTCCTGAATCACATTGGATTTGCAGAAACTGACCTTTTGGTAGATGACTAACAAATTCAAAGTGCTGAGTATTTACCATTTTGTCCATTCACACTGAAAGTCAGTACCAGGTTATTATAAAAGAAAGTGCTAAACATATTCTACAATACATACTGGATTTTAACTCACCATTTGTAAAAAGTAAGTCAGAAAAATTCATCTAAACTGTTCTGTAGGTTAAAGGATGTTCTGATTCTTGACCTTTGAAGTTCTGCAAGCATTACCTTGCCAAGATTTTCGAGGTGCTGTCTCCTTCCATTCAACACTGGCCTTCCAGAATCCTCCTTTGCTTATTGACTTAAACAGGGCATCCTCAGTAAGGCTAAAGCTACTGGCCTCAAGGGATTCTTAATTCCTATTCACCCAAAGGTAGAAAGTTCCTCTAATATATCTTAGCTTAATTACATATTTGAATGCCACTAGTTTTTGTTAGTGAGAGTCCATTTCTATCATGTACCACACCATCTAACAGGCCAATATTTTCACAAATTGATGTCTATTACCAACATTCACCATGGTGTTTAAGATGTTGAGTATTTTTATTTTGTTTCTGTTTAACCATGAAATTTAAAATTGTACTAAGGGATTGGGGATATAGCTCAGTTGGTAGAGTGCTTGCCTAGCATGTAAAAGGTCCTTGGTTCAATTTCCATCAAAACAAAAAAAAAAATAAAATAAAATTGTGCTAAGGACACAATTGTGTAAATTAGAGAATCATGTGGAATCAATTGGGAACATAGGTAATGAAATATACTTTATGGATCTTTAAAACCCTTAGTTTGTAGATGCAGCTTGAAAGAAACACTATTTCAAAGGTGTTGTTTGAGAGATAATACTCATGTATAAATTAAAAGCTCTGACAAGAAAGCGGGAGAAACAATGCTTTCCTCTCATAAATGCGGATGGATCACCCTTAATCACTTTTAGGTCAATTTACTGCATTTTTTTTTTCAGTTTTTAAAGGGAAATTTGTTACCTGCTTCATTTTTTTTATACCTTGTGGTTGTGAGAATTTAAAAAAAAATATGAAGTGGCACTGTATCAGTAGAATTTAACCAAGAAAAATGAAAGCATGCAGTGCATTTAAAGCAGAGGCAGTTTAATGGTAAGTATTGGTTACAGTGGTGATGGAAGAGCTGAAAGAAAAACACAAGCCAGAAAGTAGCATCACTGGGGATCTGCTACCATCCTAGATGAGAGGGAGAGTGTGACATTACCTACCCTCTGGGCCAGGCTTGTGGACACAGGCATGGAGGAGATGGTGCCCTGCACAGGAAAAGGAGAAGCCCGGTGACTTATCCTTGTTTTTCAGTGAATATCCTTCCAGTCCTTGTTGGAAACCAGCTTATGCAGAAAACTGGAAAACTCAGCCCTCAGTGTCAGACTACCGGTGACACAGGGCAGAGAAGAGGGGAGACAAAGAAAGCTTCTGGGGTCTTACAAGTCCCTGCCTCATGCAGTCAGTCCTTATTAACACTGGGCTCCTATTCTTCCCTCCTAGGTAGTTTCCATGCAAACACATGGATTAAAGAAAAACAATAATGGTGATATTTTTAATTGACTAATATTAAGAATGCATCCAAAAATAAATGCTTGAAGAAAGTATACAATATTTAATGCATCAATTATAAAATATAAAAGGCCTGACTGGATCCTTTCTTTGAGGCACAGTGCTTGGCATGTTTGCCCACTGGAAGTGACTGCCAAAAGAGCATAGAATAGATTTTGAACCCTGTGTTCTGTGTCAAAACACAACTGTCACTTCAGTGTCTTCACTTCAGTTGTCTTTTACATGTGTGGGGATTTTTGAACTCAAATCTTCCTTTCTAGGTTTCTTTTTTTTTTTTTTTTTACTTTCTTTGACCTTATTGAGCTCCTCCTTTTCCGACTTCTTATGTTAACTCTTTAGTAACTCATTAAGATGTCCTTCTTTTTTAAAAAATTAAAATTTAATTTATATCTATAAATTTCTCTCTAAGTACTGCTTTGGCCACAGCTTACAAGTTTTTTTTTTTTTTTAATTTTTTATTGTTGGCTGTTCAAAACATTACATAGTTCTTGATATATCATATTTCACAATTTGATTCAAGTGGGTTATGAGCTCCCATTTTTACCCCATATACAGATTGCAGAATCACATCAGTTGCACATCCATTGATTTACATATTGCCATACTAGTGTCTGTTGTATTCTGCTGCCTTTCCTATCCTCTACTATCCCCCCTCCCCTCCCCTCCCCTCCCCTCTTCTCTCTCTGCCCCCTCTACTGACATTCGTTTGTCCCCCTTGTATTATTTTTCCCCTTCCCCTCACTTCCTCTTGTATGTCTAGGTTTCTTATATCTTTCTTTGTCATTCCCTGGATGTTGAGAATTCACTTCCCACCTTTCACTTCATTTTCCTGCACTTAAAGATGAGGTGGTCTGGAAAGGGTCCTCTGTCCCATGCAGTCAGCCTTCCAGTCCTCAAGTGGGTGACCATGCAGGTGCTTTTCTCCCAGACTTCAGCATGCCCTTGGTTTTCCTGGGTCAGATCCCACCTGTGTGTCCCAGAGAGGACTAAGAATTTCTTCAGAGAAACCAAGAAGTGTTTGCTAGCCACTGGGAGAGGCTCCAACACATTTGGGTTTCCTTTTGCTTATTCCATTGCCAGGAGTCCCCTTTCTTCTGTGCTAGAAAGTCAGAGTTGACCTCTAAGGCAGCTCTGACCTAGGCAGGAGGAAAGGGGAGGAGGCACCAGGATGTCTCACTACCGGCCAGAAGCCAGCCAAAGGGGACTCTGAACTAACAGTATATGCATACTCATTTGCTGAATCCCAGATTTCAATTTTTAAAATTATATCCTTCCAAATTTCTAAAAAGAGATTATTGTAAGGGTAGAAGTGAGAAACAAATATCAAGCTTATTTAATGAATTCCTATGGATTGGGACAAACTCATATGTATATATTTTCTAAAATAATGCAATAAAGTTGAATTGAATCTGGAGTCAAAAAGAACTGAATTCAGGTCTTGATCCTATCCCCCTACTGGTGGCCTTGGCTTCTGGACTGTACAGTAACCCCTGTTTCACAGCAGAGTTATGAGGTGTGATGTGACTGTGGATCCTGAAAGCCTTGCACACATTGTTTGGCCAGCCCACTGCTGCAGGTGCTTAATAACTGCTAAACCTGAAACATCTAAGAAAAAAAAAAAAGAAGGAGGAAGTATGAAAAAAGGAGAAGCAGGGCAGGGAATGGGCAGGAGATGGGGAGGAGGGAAAATGTCTGGGTGAGTTATTAAACAAAAGCAAATCCATGTCCTACAAACTAAAGCAAAATTTTACTAATCATTTCAGAAAATGCTAATCTATCTACCTACCTATCTATCAAAAAATCCAAAATCTGTCTCTTAAAAAGATTGATTAAATTGTCAAATTTATAGGACTCATATAAAAAAGGGATGGGGAATTCTAATTAAGAATTTAGGACCAAGAATTAAAAAATCAAATGCACATGCCCTCAGAAATTAGTGTAAGTAAGAGAATTTTTTTCAAAAATTGTATGCTGACACAGTTCACAATTTAGATGAAATGAACAAATTTCTTAAAAATGTATTGGACAAAAGCTGACAAAAAACAGATGATATTAGTGGTATGATTTTTATTAAAGGAAAATGAACCATTATTTTAAAACAAACAAAAAACCTCATAAAAATTCAATGATATATATCAGTGAATCCATCTAAACATTTAGACAGAAATACAAACTTAGACAAAGTCTTCCAGAGAATGGAAAAGGGAAGTAATAATTCCCAATTTATAAATTTTATATCTTAGTCTGACAAAGGCTTTACAAGAAATAAAAACTATGATACAGACTCTCATGTAACATAGATGCAGCATTTCTAAACAAGTTACTAGCTCATCAAAATTTAGTTACAGATTAAGGCCAAAGATGCCATGTTCAAATGGAATTTTTTCTAGAAAGAGTAACTTAACATTGGAGAGTAGAATGAATATAAATCACCACAAAACCAGGAAAAAAACAACTGATATGATTCATTGTTGGTTCATAATTAAAAAAAAGTTTCAATCAATGAATCAAAAAGAATAGTGAGCTTTAATAATCTCACAAAGAATGCCTATAAAATCTTACTGCCAAGTATCATATTTAATGGAGAATTTGAAAGCTTGTATATGGAGTGTGGGTGACAGGAGGGTATTGCTATCACCAACCAGGTTCACCACTGTTCTGGGTGTCTCTGTCATAGCAACTAGACAAGAAAAGAGTCATAAAAAATAAATCATGCATGGACCAGCAAGAATTAAATCTACCATAATTTATAATGTATTATATCACACAGAGCTACCATAATGTGTAAAATTATGGTGCTTGTGTCATTTTATTATATCACATGCTTGTGTGGTTATAAAACTTCCCCAAATCCATAAACTATTAATTAGGGAAACTAGAAAGAAATTTAATCAAGTCTATTCCTACAAATAACAAAAGTAGGAAATAAAATTCCAAATATATTTAAATCTTACTAAAATATAAAATATCTAGAAATAAATCTAAGGAAATATGTACAAATGAATGAACATAAAAAATAAACAGGGTCTCACTGAATTGCTGATGTTGCCTTTGAACTAAAGATCCTCTTTCCGTAGCCTATGAATCTTCTGGGATTACAGGTGTGAGCCACCACAACTGGCAGCTTGATAGAATTTTTTAAATTTGTTTTAATTAGTTACACCTGACAGTACAATGATCTTGAGAGAAGTTTTAAAAAATAAAAGCTAACAGAGGGATATCCCATTTCTGTGGAGTAGAAGACACAATGTGGTAATTTTCCTTAAATAGATCATTCTAATAAAGGCTCAAATAGAATTTTTGTTCACTTATTTGCATGTGTTTGGATATTGAGAAGTTGAATTTAAAATCTGTATGTGTGGCTGAGTCTCCTAAAAGAGGCTTTGTAATCAAGAGTAAGGTACTGATCACAGCCCATAAGAATTAGTACTGCATTCATTTAGCCTTATCACCCCAATTTTTTCTATACCCAAAAAGCACAAGCAAAATTGCTCTCACACTGTGGGGAACACTATTTGTAGAAGAGAAAAATATTCAAGTAGGATTTTGGTATAAAAATCTGTCTTAACAATCTTTGTCAGTTTTTTGCTCCTTCAAACCATGAGCCTGAGCTCCTTGAGAGCATGGTGATCTGATAGTCTGCAGTGGATTTACGTAGTCATGAATTACAATTTCATTGCTCACACATTGCCTACCACATGGAACTGTTTTTAGGATAAAAGGGTGTTTAGCCCCTTTTCATTTCTCAGAGAAAACAGAAAACCTTAGTACATCTGCTAAGTTTCCCCCAAGTCAAGGATCATTCACTTTATCCACTTCCCTGTCACATCTTCTCCAAATTGGGTTTCTTGAGTATCTCTGAAACAGTTGCACTTTAAAACCTTTTGAATTAGAAGAATCTGCAATAAAGGAATATTGGAAGGTACAATGTGGTAGACTATGTTCCAAAGAAGCCGAGCTATAACATACTTGCCATTCTGAAAAGCCTTTGACTGCACATTTGTGTTGTTTCTATTAAGCATATTAATAATAGCAGGTTGATTATTGACCTTAGGGTCTAGTTTTCCAAAAATCTTTTAGTCAAAAGTTTCATTCAGTAGCTGAAATGCAAATGACCAGATGAGTCTGAGTGGGGCTATTTTTCCTAAACAAGTGTTCAGAGATATTTTTCGTTATCTGGGTAACACTGTTGACAATTTAAAACTTCTTGCTTTCTGGTTAAAAAAATGCCAACTGTATCTCACCAACTACAATGAGTTGAACCTGAGATTAAGCACTCATCATCAGTAACAAACTTATATTGCTCCACTGAAGATTTTAATATGAAACCAATTGACAAGAGTCTGATGGCAGCTAGACACATGTGAAATCCACATTGCAGTCTGACCAAACTGACAGATGTATGTGTTCATTCTCATGTCCTGGCTTCTCATAACATCCCCTGACTTTCCCAGTCCCTGCTGCAGGAGTTGAATAAACCCAAAATAGATTGAAGGTTGCCAGCAGAAGACAGAGGATCAGTGGAATGTAAATATTAATATATTGGGCATTTTATGGGGAAGTGATGAATTTTTTTTCTAGAATTAGATAGTTACAATGGTTGTACAACTCTGGATATGCTAAAATTCATGAGCAAAACACATTAGAAGAATGCTCTCCATGAATTTATCTCACTAACATTATTTTTAAACCTATTTCTGATATTCTAGTAAATGCTTCACAATAAACAAGTTTATGAAAATGAATTTCAGTAAGCAAATTAATACATTCAATGTGGTAGATTATTTTTGAAGCCATGGAATAACTGTTTCTTAAAGTTACAGGTGCCCACAGACCTCATACATACTCTTGTTGTCTGATTTGAGTGGGTCTCAGCACTTCAGTTTCCTGACATGGGAGCTCACCAATTAGTACTCATGACACTTGACTTCATAGGGAACCAAGGCAAAGGACAGGCTCAGAGGAGAGGTAAAGAAGGAAGGAAGGGAAGTAAACATCATACAAGCTCACAGTTCCATTGTCATAATCTAACACCCTAACCCTACCCAGAGGCCTTTGCATATATTGAATTAGGGGTGGGGGGGTTGGTAGAGAGACTGTAATGCCTGTTCCTCTTCAAAGAAAATACGAGAAATGCCCATCAAAATCAAGACTTTAATCAATATTGATTGTTCTGGAATATTTAAAATCGCCCAGAATTCAGTTGGAAGAGCTCAGCACCTCTACCTCCCAATAGTGCTTACCTGAGGTGAAGGCCTGGGTCCCCCTTGCAGCATAACTCTCTATTCTCTGGGTATCTCCAGGTACACTATGCTGGTCATCCCCAAATGTCACACTTCTGACATCCTTAATACAGCTTTGTAGTGTCAGCCACTTCCTATTTCACAGTACTATTAACTGCAGAAAGACAAAACTCCAATTAGCAAACGGTACTATGTAACCTTGTTGTGAGAGGCAGAGGATCTATGTTCAATTATTACTTTATTTGTCTCTCATCCTCACTAACAAGAGCAGAGTTCAGCCTCACTCAGGTGTGAAGCAGGTTTATTATGACCTCTGCAGCACTCACAGCTCCTTCCCATCATGGAAAGAGAGAAAAACAACAGAGAAAGAGAGAGAGGAAGAGAGAAAGAAAAGAAGGATGGAAGGAAGGAAGAAAGGAAGGAAGGAAGGAAGGAAGGGAAGTAGGTCAAGCCATATCGCTATGTGGAGCAGCAATTTATTTTTGTTTACCTCTAGATACAAACATTATAGAAAATCATATACAACTTTTATGTCAAAAATTTTAAAATTGAAAATGGGTATTCCTCATTTCAGAAGCCACTGAAGAAAGAAATTTAGGACTGACTGCCAGACAACTGTTTCTTACCTCTGAAGCTATTCAGCATGTCCAGGATTCCAGTGATATTCCCTGATGTGAGCTTTTGGTTCTTTTGCTGAGCCATTCGCATCCGCAACAATTTAGTCCTGTAAAAATGACAAAATTTTTCCATTTGGGGTTAATTGAGTATACATTTTATTCTACACTTCTATGGATTTAAGAAATTTTACCATTTTTTTTCTGAACTTAATTTATATTAATATCTAATGTCTCTATTCTTCTCTGACATTATACAACTTCTAAAATTATTGAATTTAATTCCCTCCCTGCATTCCTCACTGGACTTTGGGCAATACAAAGATCCTGGGTATCTTACAGAAAGCAGAAGTTCAGCCTTTGGGACTCAGTCCACAAAAGTCACAAATGATATAGTCAATGGTGTCTAAAGGGGAATGTTCCTTAGAACAGAGACTTTGATCATCTCTGCCAATGGAGGGTATCTAATACAGCATGAAAGCCCTGATCCTGAGGGTTCTCAGGCAACCCTTCCACTCTGAGTTCTGCCTATACCTAGGGTGTTCTGTGATAGACAGGATCTGGACATTGCTCCGATGGGAATGAAGCCCCCTCCTCTTCCAATCCTTAGGGAACATTCCTCTTTCCTTTTTCCCCCCACTAGAGTGTCTCCAGTGTGCTGCAGCTCTCTAGTTCTCAAGAATATTGGTTATCTGGGTGCCTTAGAAAAACACTCTTTATTATCTTGTTTAGCTGGGACTGAAAAGGACAGTAGAAATGAATGAAACAAGCCCAGAATGAATAGGCATATTTAAATTCATCCACATAAGGAGGAAATTTCTGAGACCAAAAATCTATTGCCTTAGACCTTTTTTCAGACAAAATGCTAAATAGCCACATAGAAAAATGTTAATAATTCAAAACATATATTCTCTATCAACAAGAAAACAAATTTTTCAGAAATCAGAGATCATGGCGTAAAAATACCTTTCCAACATGCTTTAAAATTCCTGCAAGGAAAAAAAAGAGTTCTAACCCTAACCCTAATCTTAACCCTAACCCTTTAGTATTGTTTGCTTGTTTTAAGAAAGTAGTTTTTCTTCTTTCCCTGTTAAGTAGCAATCAGAGCCTATGTTGATAAGAGAAACTCATCCATGAGAGACATCCTTTGTGTACACTGAGAAGGAGGGAATTCAGAAAGAGGCTGTGCATTGAGGCGGTGGGACCCAGGTTCCCTGTCCCTCACCTCCCAGTTTTGTTCTCAAGGAGAAGTCTGACCAAACTGACAACAATTTAAACCAAACAAGGAAGCACATAAAAAGCAGAAAGCATGGGAATTGGTTACCAAACTCTACAACTTTGTCTATGCATGGACAAATCCCCAGTATCTTCAGAAATTGCTTTCTGGCAAGACAAGAGAAGGTGGTAAATTAGGTAACTTGATTTGAGAATTAACCCAATGAAGCTAACATTCCCCAAGCCAGAGTTTTCTGTACAAGTAGTCTCCTGGGAACAAAGAAAATTATTTTTTCCTATATTATCTAACAAAAGGTTTAAAATTTCCCAAGATTACCACAATACAGAGAAACAAGTGATTGGACCAATGTAGGGATGTGTGTGAAGGCACACCTCTCTTTGAGCTGAACACAATGGGCTCTGCAGTCAACATTGCCTAGACAAGAATTCCTCTCTCTTAGAATGGACCTTCCATGGTCATCTGGAGCAATTCCATGTCAGGCTTGTGGCACATCTCAGTAAGCTCTCTGCACATTTCCTTCAGCCTTTCCATCTGTTGGGCCATTCTGATTTCACTGTCCCTGAGTTGCTGGAAAATTTCCTTTGCTTTTCTGTTCTGTGTTGCCAGTTGAAATCGCTCCTCCTTAAGGAGAAACTGATACATCATCTGATATTGAACTTGGATCATGTTCTTCCTTAAAGCCACATATCCTGCAGAGATATTCATTTAAAAGGATTACATGTCCTTGTTCTCAAAAGAAACCTTAATAGTACAAAAATTTGTTCCTTAACATTATCAAGAAAATAATTTATGGATTAGAAGAGAGGACCCAAAAATAAGCCCACACATCTAAAATCAACTGATTCTTAATAAAGGTACTAAAATCAAACATTGTTTGTTTTTATTATGTGAAGATTTATTCTGTCATATCGTATTCATCTCTGAACAGTTTTTATGAGAGCAATAGAATGTAAGTTTCATAAGCTGAATGTTGGATGAATGCCTTTTTGTTCTTTTGGTAGCAGGAATTGAACCCAGGGGTATTTTACCACTGAGCCACATCCCCAGTCCTTTATATTTTTTACTTTGAGACAAGGTCTCACAAAGTTGCTTACAGCCTTGCTAAATTGTGGAGGCAAGCTTCGAAATTTCAATCTTCCTCCCTCCATCCCCCAAGCTGTTAGGGATTACATGTGTGCCCCACTCAGCGAGTTTGTATGAATCTCTTACCATTGCACAGGAAAGTCTGGGGCTGGGGCTCATTGGTAGAGTCATGGCCTAATCTAGGGAGCTCTGGGTTATAGTGGAACTGAATTGAATCCATTCCCACCACCATTAAAAAAAAGAAAGAAAGAAAAAAATCTCATAAATTTTCAACGTGGTGATGTGCTCTAACTATTCCAATCCAAGGTTTATTTTAGTGGAGGAACTGATGACAAAAATTAAGTAAAAGTGGTAAGCCTAAATTCCATTAAAAGCGCATGTGCGCACACACACGCTTATACATACATATATATGTGTGTGTGTGTGTGTGTGTGTGTGTGTGTGTGTGTTTGTGTATGTATGTATATGTATGTATGTGTGTGTGTGTGTGTGTGTGTATATATATATATATATATACACACATATATATATATTTCCATATCATAGAATGCCTCCTCAAAGAAAAGTAACAGTTTGAAGTATTTGGAAACATGACATTTTCTTTACTATATTTCTCATCCACAGGTCTTCGGATCATAAATTGGAGATATGTTTTCATTGTCATCCCCTACCTTTTTTCCAAGTCATTACAAAATTAAATTGTTGACACTGTTTTTTCATGCGCTTATAAAGCACTCAAAGTGTAACATCCATGTGTGTGATCATAAGTTCACATATCGTTTTTGATTTGTTAAAAAGAGAATTCTGAATACATGTGACCCCAAAAAGTTAAAAATGAAATCAGCATTTCCAAAGTCAAGGTAACCGGTTGCCCCCTAGCGGTCAGGTTCTGCAACTGCAAAGGCTACTATTTCAAAATCCCTCTTCAATCCGGGGTTCCACAATCAGTTCCGCTTGGGCATACGGCTACATTCACATCCATATTCTTATCTTTAAATTTCGGTGATCAAATGCAATCGCGAAAGGTCCATGACCTACAAGTTAGCATAAAAATCTCCACATGCCAGGCAACACATATCAGGTGGCTGATTTCAGGACACTGTGAATGATGGCCCTATGCCATCAGATTTCAGGCTTCTCTGGGAAGTCTTCTGAAGGACCAAGGCTTTGTTATCCCGGTAGTGTCAGATACCATACACTGTGATACCCAAAGTGTGCGTGCAAATCCGTTTCCTCCTGAACTCCACGCTTAGCTTCTTCAGCCCAACTCCCCAGACACGTTCCAGGTCGTCACTCTCTTACTCCACATTTGGATGACCTGAGCCTCTTCTAGGAATAGCAGCTCAGATTCCTTCTCAGTCTTATCCCTGCTTCTATTTTTACCTCTATTCTCTTGAGTAAGGTGCATAGCAGTCACCACTAAGAGGGGCGCCAGAGGCCACAGGAGGCAGTCAATAGGTGTTTTTCCTTTTCTAGGCAATAGCAATCATGTTGAACTGGCATATTTCTGCATTGGATGTGGTTTTGCAAGGAAGTGCACTGAGCACCTACTCCAGGTAGGCTCAGGGATCTGTCTCATTTACTGCCAAGACAAAAATCCGTGTCCCATCTTCCAGACTTCTAAGTCATCTGCACCTAAGTTCCAGCAGGTTTACTCCCAGTCCTACACCACCCATCTGGGGAACAATTTTTCATCTTGAATACCACAAAGGTTGTATAACTGGTGAACAAACAACAGCTCATCCCAGGAAGAAGACTGTAAACAAATGGCCCTTTCAGGGACTTTCAGATACAAGCCATAGCAGATTATGAAGATGAAAATCAATGTATTGTTTGTCTTTGTTGACATTATTCATTAGTATTTTCTCTTCTAACTTATCAGCTACATTGTTTGGGAAGCATTCTTAATGCTATAAGAGTATTTACTAATACTAATCTGTATTTTTTTAAAATCCACTTTTTTACTACATTTGTATCATGTACAACCTTCTAACCATTGAATTTTGGATAATGGGAATATGGTTGTAACTATGACAAATACTACCCTCCGATCTTGGAATTTAAAGTCTAGTAGTAATAAGTAACTATCAATTTGATGAGAGTTTGTTGAATATTAGGAGATGGTATAATACATTTGGTGATATGGAGTAAAAGGAACTATTCTGGTCTATGGAGGCAAGGATGACTACCCTGAAAAACCTTTGAACTGAGATGTGATGAATGACAAGGACTTGGAGAAATAATAATCTGTCAGATACCTGGATCTACCCAACTAAGTCAGACTGGAGAGCAATCTAAGCACCCTTAGCTACTTTCAGTTGTTTAGTAAGCTAATATATAAGTCTCTTCATCCTTCTGCTACAGCTTGGCTCAAATGTGTAAATAGCACTGAGTTTGCAATGTGAATGAGCCTTGAAAGTTTTATACTAAATGATAGAAGAAGACACAAAGAGCAACAGATGTAATTCCATTTTCTTGAACTTTCTGGAAATATACAAATCCATAATAACCTAAAGAGTTAAGAGAATTCCATGTGCTGTGGAGTGGGAATGAATGGGGAGTTAATGTTAATAGGAATTAAATTTATTTTTATTAATTAATTTTTTATTTATATATGACAGCATATATATATATATATATATATATATATATATATATATATATATATATATTGTTACACATATAGTGCACAATTTTTTTATATGTCTGGTTGTATAAAAAGTATATTCACACCAATTTGTGTCTTCATATATGTACTTTGTATAATAATGTCCATCACATTCCACCATCATTTCTAACCCCAAGTCCCCTCCCTTCCCTCCCATTCCTCTGACCTATCTAGAGTTTGTCTATTTCTCCCATGCAGTCTCTCCCTACCCCATTAAAAATCATTCTCCTTATATCAGAGAAAATATTCAGCATTTGTTTTTTGGGTATTGGCTAATTTTCACTTAGCACCATCTTCTCTAACTCCATCCATTTACCTGTAAATGTCATAATTTTATTATCTTTTGTTGCTGAGTAATATTTCATTGTATTTGCATGCCACATTTTTTTATTCATTCATCTATTGAAGGGCATCTACGTTGGTTCCACAGTTTAGCTATTATAAGTTGTGCTGCTATAAACATTGATGTGGCTGTGTTCCAGCAGTATGCTATTTTTTAAGTCATTTGGATATAGACCAAAGAGAAGTATAGCTAGGTCAAATGGTGGTTCCATTCCAAATTTTCTGAGCAATCTCCATACAGCTTTTCATTTTGGCTGCACCAATTTGCAGTCCTACCAGCAGTGTAGGAGTGTACCTTTTTCCTCACATACTCACCAACACTTATTGTTGTTTGTCTTTATAAAAACTGCCATTCTGACTAGAGTGAGATGAAATCTGAGAGTGGTTTTGATTTGCATTTTTCTAATTGCTAAAGATGATGAACATTTTATCATATATTTCTTGATTGATTGTATATCATTCAACATCATGTGAAGAGTCTGGTCAGGTCCTTGGCCCACTTATTGTATAGGTTATTTGTTTTTTTTTTGGTGTTTAATTTTTTGAGTTCTTAATATACCCTAGAGATTAGTGCTTTATCTGATGGTGAGGGGTAAAGATTTGCTCCCAAGACATAGGCTCTCTATTCAACTCACAGATTGTTTCTTTTGCTGAGAAGAAACTTTTAGTTTGAGTCCATCACATTTATTGATTCTTGATTTTAATTCTTGTGGCAAAGGAGTCTTATTAAGGAAGTTGGGGCCTAATCCCACATGATGAAGATTAGGACCTACTTTTTCTTCTATTAGACACAGGGTCTCTGATTTTTATTCCTAGGTCCTTGATCCATTTTGAATTGAGTTTTGTGCTTGGTGAGAGATAGGGGTTTAATTTCGTTTTCCCAGCACCATTGTTGAAGAGGTTATCTTTTCTCCAATGCACGTTTTTGGCACCTTTGTCTAATATAAAATGATTGTAATTTTGTGGATTAGTCTCTGCATCCTCTATTCTGTACCTTTGGTCTATCAGTTTGTTTTGGTGCAAACACCGTGCTGTTTTTGTTACGATTGCTCAGTAGTATAGTTTAAGGTCTGGAATAGTGATGCCACCAGCTTCACTCTTCCTGCTAAGGATTGTTTTAGCTATTCTGGGTCTCTTGTTTTTCCAGATGAACTTCATGACTGCTTTCTTTTATTTCTAGGAGGAATGTCATTGGATTTTGATCGAAATTGCTTTAAATCTGTATAGTGCTTTTGGAAATATGTTCATTTTGATAATATTAATTCTGTCTATCCAAGAGCAAGGTAGATCTTCCTACTAAGGCCTTCTTTGACTTATTTCTTTAGGGTTCTTTAATTTTCATCATGTGCATCTTTCACCTCTTTGTTAAGTTGATTCCCAAGTATTTTATTTTATTAACATTTTTTGAGGCTATTGAAAATGGGGTAGTTTTTGTTTCCCTTGTTTCACTTTCTGAGTATTTGTCACTGATATACAGAAATGCCTTTGATTTATGGGAGTTGATTTTATATCCAGCTATTTTACTGAATTCATTTACTTGTTCTAGAAGTTTTCTGGTGGAACTTTTTGAGTCTATTATGTATATAATCATATTGTCATCAGGTCATGCCAATTTGAGTTCTTCTTTTCCTATGTGTATGCCTTTAATTTGTTTTATCTGTCTAATTACTCTGGCCAGTGTTTCAAGAACTGTGATAAATAGAATTGGTGAAAGAGTCCATCGCTGTCTTGTTGTAGTTTTTAGAGGGAATGCCTTGCATTTTTCTCCATTTAGAATGATGTTGGCCTGGGGCTTAGCATAGATAGCCTTTATGATGTTATGTTCCTGTTATCCAAGTTTTTCTAATGTTTTGAACATAAAGTAGTACTGTATTTTGTGAAATGCTTTTTCTGAGTCTATTGAGATGATCTTATGATTCTTATCTTTAAGTCTATTGATGTCATCAATTACATTTACTGATTTCCGTATGTTGAAACAACCTTGCATCCCTGGGATAAATCCCACTTGATCTTGGTGCACGATCTTTTTGTTATGTTTTGTATTTGATTTGCAAGAATCTTATTGAGAATTTTTTCATCCATGTTCTTTAGAGATATTGGTCTGAAGTTTTCTTTTTTTGATGTGTCTTTGCCTGGTTTTGAAATCAGGGTGATATTGGCCTCATAGGATTAGTTTGGAAGTGCTGCCTCTTTTTCTATTTCCTGAAATAAATTGAAGAGTATTGGTATTAGTTCTTCTTTAAAGGTGTTGTAGAACTTGGCTATGTATCCATTGGTCCTGGGTTTTTCTTGGTTGGTTGACTTTTGATGGTGTCTTCTATTTCATCACTTAAAATTGATCTGTTTAAATTGTATATATCATGCTGATTCAATGTGAGCAAATCGTATGACTCTAAAATTTGTGTATGCTTTTGTTTCTTTATTATAGTACAAGTTTTCAAATAATTTATAATTATCTTGTGTATTTTTGTAGTGTCTGTTGTGATATTTCCTTTTTCTCATGTATGTTAGCAATTTGAGTTTTCTCTCTCTTTCTTTGTGTTGGCATGGCTAAGGGTCTGTCAATTTTATTTATTGTTTTTCAGAGAAACAACTGTTATCATGTATTTAAAAACAATAAAATCAATTTAAAAATTTAAAAAAGAAACAACTTTTGTTCTATCATTTTATTCAATTGTTTCTCTTGTTTCAATGTCATTGATTTCAGCTATGATTTTAATTATTTCCAGTCTTCTACTGCTTTTAATGTTGATTTGTTATTTTTTTCCTAGGGCTTTGCAATGCAATTTTAAGTCATTTATTTGTTGACTTTTTTTTCTTTCAAGGAATGAACACCATGCAATGAAATTTCCTCTTAGAACTGCTTACATAGTGTCTCAAAGATTTTGATATGTTGTATCTGTGTTCTCATTCATCTCTATTTTTTTTAATCTCTTCACTCATGTGTTTTCAACCCATTGTTCATTCAGTAGCATATTATTAATCTCCAGGTGTTGGAGTAAACTTTATTTCTTATTTTACCATTGATTTATAATTTCATTACATTATGATCTAATAGAAGGCAAGGCAGTATCTCCACTTTTTTACATTTGCTAAGAGTTGTTTTGTAGCATAATATATGGTCTATTTTAGAGAAGGACCCATGTTCTACTGAGAAGAAACTGTTCTCACTTGTTGAAGGATGAAATATTCTATATATGTCAGTTAAGTCTAAGTTATTGATTATTATATTATTGAGTTCTATAGTTTCTTTGTTCAGCTTTTATCTGGAAGATCTATCTAGTGATGAAAAAGGTGTGTTAAAGTCACCCTAAATTATTGTTGTGGTCTATTTGACTCTTGAACTTGAGAAGATTTTATTTGATGAACATAGATGCTCCATTGTTTGTGGCACATATATTTATAATTGTCAAGTCTTGTTAGTGTATGGTTCCCTTGAGAAGTATGTAGTGTCCTTCTTTATTCCCTTTGATTAAATTTAGCTTGAAGTCTATTTTATTTGATATGACAGTGGAAAACCCTGCTTGGTTCTGCAGTTCATGTGAGTGATATGCTTTTTCCCAACCCTTCACCTTCAGTCAATGGATGTCTTTTCCTGTGAGATGAGTCCCTTGGAGATAGCATATTGTTGAGTCTTTTTTTTAATGCAATCTGCTAGCCTATGTCTTTTTAATTTTTTTAAATTGTTTTATATTTATTTATTTATTTATTTTTTTATTGGTTGCTCAAAACATTACAATTATCTTGACATATAGTCTATGTCTTTTTATTGGTGAGTTTAGGCCATTAACATTCAGTTATTATTGAGACATGATTTGTATTTCTAGCTATTTTTATTTATTTTTGGTATTTAACAGACTTGGTTTCTTTTCTGACTAGATTTTCCTTTAGTGTGATACCACCCTCTGCTGATTTTCACCATTGTTTTTCATTTGCTCTTCATGGAATATTTTGTTCAGGATGTTCTCTATTGTATTCTTTCTAATTGTAAATTCTTTTAACTTTTGCTTATCATGGAAGGGTTTTATTTCATCATCAAATCTAATTCTTAGTTTTGCTGGTGTGGGAAGTCTGGGCTAGGCCTGGGCTCCCATGGTAGATGGGGTATTGAATTATTTAAAGCAACTGAAAACTAACCTCAAATCACATTGTGGTGGTTTTACAACACTTTATTAAAATAAAGTTTAATAAACAAATTTATAAGTTCAATGTGGTTATCACAATTTATGACCATAAAATGATTATACTTCTTTAAGTTAAAACAAGCCCACAGATATCATGTGTAGAATGGTAACATGACATGAGGTAGTCCCAAGAACACAGTTTCTTCTGATATGGACATTCACCAATTAATTCTTATTCTCTTTTAAAATTTTCATTTTTTTTTCTTTTTTTCAGTATTATGGAATGAACCCAGAGCCTCACACCTACTAGACAAGGGCTCTAATACAGTGCTACACCACCCTCCCCCTTTTAACTCTCTTTAAAATGACCAGTCTGCCTTCAAAACTTGTGTCTCTCCTGTCTCAACTTCCTGTTTAGCTAGTATTATAGACATGTGACACCATGCCCAGGAAAACCTAAATTTTATGTAGAATCAAGGAAAAGAAAAGGATTCAGAGGTGAGGTCAAGATGGGAAGAGAGAAACTGTATATGAGGGAACATTGGTAAACATCATAGAAGCTCATAATTTCATTGTCATAATCTAGAAATACCCCAACCCGACCCTCAGGTCTTTGTACATACTGAGTTAAGGGTGGGGAGTTGGTGGAGAACCTACAGTGGTTATTCTTCTTTAAGGAAAATAGGAGAAATGTTTTCTCACAATCAAAAGTGTCACTTGTCACAAAATCTTTACAGACGCTGAGAATCCAGTTGGAGGTGTTCCCCAAATCCACCTCCCAGTAGTGTCTACCAGAGGTAAATCCCTCAGCACTCCATATAACGTAACTCTCAACTGTCTGGGGATCTTTAGTTCCACCATCATCTCCAAATATCTTATTTCTATCTTCATGAGAAAGGCTCATATAGCAATTGGCCCATCCTTGAATAGTTCCATTATTCACTGCACAAAAACAAAACAAAACAAAACAAAAATCATATCAGTAAAGAGCATTTGCATGTCTTGGGCAAAAACTGTCCACCTAATCAATCTTTTTATTTGCCCCTCTTCTAAGGAACAGTAGGGAGCAGAGAGAGTTCAAACTTATGTATTGAGAAAGTTTCCTATGCCCTCTTTAGCACCGAGAAATCTTTAAATTATAATGCTAAATAAAAGAAAACAGAAGGTATTCCTTGTTGAGTGAAGGGGTAATTTAATATCAGCTTTTGGATGGTTTGTTTCAGGTCACACAACAAAAAATCTTCTTTTCTTTTTTTAGTAGAAATCTCTTCTTGAATTGTTTTTGATACCATTAATAAATAGATACTACTTTGCTATGATTGTGCCTGTTTCGTTATCAAACACCAAATAATTTGACAGAAAGCAACATTTGCACACTTGACAGAAAAGAACCTTGGACTTACATGATCTATTGAGACCATGAATCCAATCTAACTTGGGTTTCAGCCTTCTGATATCTAGACCTCCTCTCTAGTGATGCACAAACATGGCTGGGTCATGTTTACAGATCACTTACCTTTCAGTTCTTTTGAAATCCATCTGGTGGTATTAAATTGTTCTATTTATGGGAAATTTAGTCTTTTTTTGTTCAATAAAACTTGTATTTTATAAATAATAATTATTATTTGCCCATTGCATATCATAAATGTACTTGGAATACAGAATAGATTAAAAGCAACCAATATCACATTTAAATCTTCAAAATTAGAATAAACTGAAAAAACATAAAATATTGATGGCTGCTCTGAGAGGTAAACATTGTGTTGCTTAATAACTCTCCAAACACCAATAATGTTCCTTTTCTTGTACTGTCTGTATTAGAACTAGAATATGTATCTGAGCTATAAGTTAACAAGTGTGGTCTTGGTCACTGTATTGTGACTAGACAAGGAAAAAAGATATAAACTTTTCAAATCAGAATATTAAAAATGGGAAGCCTTTTATTTGCGGAACCTACTAAAAAATTTGAACCTGACTGCCAAAGGCTCACACTTACCTCGGAACTTGTTCAGCATATCCAAGATTCCAGTGATGTGTAATGAAGAGAGCTCTGGGTTCACTGGCTTGGGCTTCTCCATCTCCAGCAACTGGATTTTGGAAAGAATGATACCAGTTACACTTTCAAAACAAAGGTCAAACAAAAAATCATTACAAAGATACCACTTTTAATCCAAGATGTTGTTAAAATTACCCATGTTGGTGAATTAGGTATACATTTTATTCAACTCTCTCGGGATTGTATGATACTTTTTTTTCTAAATTTAATATACTAAAATACAGTCTCCTTATTCATCTCAAACATTACCCAACTTAAAAAACACTGAGTTTCATTCCTGAATCAACCTTGGAAAATGCAAAGATTTTGGATATCTTGGAGAAAGCACACTGTTCAACTTTTGGGACTTTGGTCCACCGAGGTCAACAATGATATAATCATTGGTTTCTAAAGGGGAAGGTTCCTTGAACCAGTGACTTTGATCATCTATGCCCATGGAGGGTATCTAGTACAGCCTGGTAGCACTGATCTTGAGGGTTCTCAGGCAGCCCTTCCCCTCTGAACATATGTTGTGTGCTGTGATGAAATGGGATCTGGTCATTGTTATTGATGGTAATGAAGCCCCCACCCTTTCCCATCCTAGAGAGTACTACTCTTTCCTATCTTGTTTACCTTCTACCTCACTAGAATTGAATCCTTTTCTGGGATATGTTATGAAAATCTCCTTAGTAAGGTTTATTGGGACTGGGCTGGAGAGGATAGAAGGAATGGGTGAAACAAAGCCCAGAACACCAAATCATTCTTAGGTATGGTAGAATTCAGCCACATAAGGACATTTTTGAAACCAATGTACATATTACCTCAGAGCCTGTTTTCAAAAATAATATCCACAGACAAAGATGTTAATATCTGAAAACTTAAAATTTCTCTTCTTCAAGGAAAAAAATACTTTCTCATAAACCAGAGATTATTACATAAAACTCACCTTTCAAATATGTCCCCTAAGTCCTAAAAGGAAAAAAGAAAGAGGTAGTATTTTTTTAAATTTTTTATTGTTGGTTGTTCAAAACATTACATAGTTTTTAATGTATCATATTTCACACTTTGATTCAAGTAGGTTATGAACTCCCATTTTTACCCCGTATACAGATTGCAGAATCACATCAGTTACACATCCATTGATTTACATATTGCCATACTAGTGTCTGTTGTATTCTGCTGCCTTTCCTATCCTCTACTATCCCCCCTCCCCTCCCCTCCCCTCCCCTCTTCTCTCTCTACCCCCTCTACTGTCATTCATTTCTCCCCCTTGTATTATTTTCCCCTTTCCCCTCACTTCCTCTTGTATGTAATTTTGTATAACCCTGAGGGTTTCCTTCCATTTCCATGCAATTTCCCTTCTCTCTCCCTTTCCCTTCCACCTCTCATCCCAGTTTAATGTTAATCTTCTTCTCATGCTCTTCCTCCCTACTCTGTTCTTAGTTACTCTCCTTATATCAAAGAAGACATTTGGCATTTGTTTTTTAGGGATTTTCTAGCTTCACTTAGCATAATCTGCTCTAATGCCATCCATTTCCCTGCAAATTCTATGATTTTGTCATTTTTTAATGCAGAGTAATACTCCATTGTGTATAAATGCCACATTTTTTTTTTTATCCAATCGTCTATTGAAGGGCATCTAGGTTGGTTCCACAGTCTTGCTATTGTGAATTGTGCTGCTATGAACATCAATGTAGCAGTGTCCCTGTAGCATGCTCTTTTTAGGTCTTTAGGGAATAGACTGAGAAGGGGAATAGCTGGGTCAAATGGTGGTTCCATTCCCAGCTTTCCAAGAAATCTCCATACTGCTTTCCAAATTGGCTGCACCAATTTGCAGTCCCACCAGCAATGTACAAGTGTACCCTTTTCCCCACATCCTCGCCAGCACTTGTTGTTTGACTTAATAATGGCTGCCAATCTTACTGGAGTGAGATGGTATCTTAGGGTGGTTTTGATTTGCATTTCTCTGACAGCTAGAGATGGTGAGCATTTTTTCATGTACTTGTTGATTGATTGTATGTCCTCCTCTGAGAAGTGTCTGTTCAGGTCCTTGGCCCATTTGTTGATTGGGTTATTTGTTATCTTATTGTCTATTTTTTGAGTTCTTTGTATACTCTGGATATTAGGGCTCTATCTGAAGGGTGAGGAGTAAAAATTTGTTCCCAGGATGTAGGCTCCCTATTTACCTCTCTTATTGTTTCTTTTGCTGAGAAAAAACTTTTTAGTTTGAGTAAGTCCCATTTGTTGATTCTAGTTATTAACTTTTGTGCTATGGGTGTCCTATTGTGGAATTTGGAGCCCGACCCCACAGTATGTAGATCGTAGCCAACTTTTTCTTCTATCAGATGGCGTGTCTCTGATTTGATATCAAGCTCCTTGATCCATTTTGAATTAACTTTTGTGCATGGCGAGAGAAAGGGATTCAGTTTCATTTTGTTGCATATGGATTTCCAGTTTTCCCAGCACCATTTGTTGAAGATGCTATCCTTCCTCCATTGCATGCCTTTAGCCCCTTTATCAAATATAAGACAGTTGTAGTTTTGTGGATTGGTTTCTGTATCCTCTATTCTGTACCATTGGTCCACCCGCCTGTATTGGTACCAGTACCATGCTGTTTTTGTTACTATTGCTCTGTAAGAGGTAGTATTAATAATGTGTCCTTATGTATCCTCTCTGGTACTGTGGTCGTTTGTTGTTGTGTGTGTGTGTGTGTGTGTGTGTGTGTGTTTGTGTGTGTAACAATTTTTTTTTCTCATTTTCCTCTGAAAAGTCACCTGAGTTTATGGTAATACCAAAGCCCACATTAAACATGGAAGACAGACATGGTGAAGGATGGACCTTAGAATGGGTCTATGCAGTGATACAACAGGACCTAAGTTCCTGTTTCACTCATCTCCCAGTCTTAGTCCCAGGAGAGATCTGACCCCCTCTGACAGTTACAATTAACAGTGAGCTATTTGAAAAATAGTGCACTGAAACTGATCAACAACTTCTGTACATCTTGCCTATTAGAGGGTAAAAGCCTCATCTGCTTTTGTGAAGAACAGAGGGTGATGATGGAGTTTGGAAACATAAACTGAATATTTCCTCAACAAAATTAAATTTCCTCTGATTACTGAGTTTTTGGATAATATCTCTGTGTATATATTCATCTTAGTGACACAAGATTTGGTCTCATTTACCTTCTGCAAGACTTACAATCTCTCAAGATTACGAGAATATAGGGAAACAAGTGATTGGACAATGATGGGTGTAAAGGAGCTCCTGTCACTCATCTGAGCACAGTGGTCTCTACAGGCAACATTGCCCAGACAAGAATTCCTCTCTCTCAGGATGGACCCTCCCTGGTCACCTGGAGCAACTCCATGTCAGGCTTATGGCACATGTCAGTTAGCTCCCTGTACATTTCCTTCAGCCTTTCCCTCTGTTGGGCCATTCTGATTTCACTGTCTCTGAGTTGTTGAAAAATCTCCTGTGCTTCTCTTTCAAGTGTCTTCAGTTGAAATCGCTCCTCCTCCAGGAGAAACTTATGCATCATGTGATATTGAACTTGGATCATGTTCTTCCTTAAGACTACATAGTCCTGTAGAGATATTAATTTAAAAAGATTACATTCAAAAACTTCTTTAAAACTTCAAATATTATTGTCTTAGCATCAAGTAAATATTTCAAATACTTTTTGTCTCATGCTCACACAGTGTCTTAAATATTTACTAATCCGGTCTACCATTTTTTCTCTGTTTCTTGCCTCTCTCCTGTTTAAAAAAAAATGTCTGAGGGGTCCCAGGCTATCTCCCTCTGATGTCTTTTCAGAGTTCTTAATGCATTGTTTCCTCTTTTATCTGAATCTTCCGCCTTTTCTTTTGTTCCTTTGTCTGATTCTTCTAAATATTTTTTCAATATTTATATACACACTGTATGAAACATTAAAAAAAAGAACCTCCACATTGCCCATAGTTAAAAATCTATATCTCTCCTCTACTTCCAACTAACTAGTGCAATACTGTCTTATCTTTAGTATCTGTGAAGATTTATCCAAACCTCCAAAGTTGGACAAAGAATACCAGTCATGCCTCACTCACCCCCATATACTCATATACTTGTATTCTTCACATTAGCTTGTGTTGGCCAGTGTATTCATACTATTTCCAGAAATCATTGTTTTGTTTTTTTTTTTTTTTTTGAGATGAAAACACTATCCTTCAATATCAACTCAAATATATCTGACAGCAACATTTTAATTAGCGTAATGAATTAGCAACATTTTAATTAGAATAATGAAAACATTTTCAAACTTACCACAATGGACTGGCATTTGTTAATTTCTTCATTTAGATTATCTTGCATATCCTGAGTCATTTGCCATAAAGGATCCATTTTCTTTAGCAGTTTTTCCTGCAACATAACCATAGGCTTGAGTAATAGGGAAGATAGTTTTGTAGGTTTCATATTTTGTGTAATGGAATAAAATAGTGCTTGGTAAAACAGTAATATTTAGTTTAAAAGAGTCAGATTTTTACAAATTTGTCTAAATTGATTTTACTATTTTAGATATTTGAAGCAAAAGAAAAAAAAAGATTTTGAAAGGAATCCATAGATAATAGATAATACAATCAATTTCCTGAGAAAGTAGTTTTTACATAACCTCACTATGTAAGGGTCCATCCTTCAGTAAAAGGAGCCCATGTTCCTAGTACTAGCCATCTGCTGTACTGCTGCCCCAATTTCACATATTTGGATATATATTTACTTCTTTATTTATTTTTCAGTACTGGAGACTGAAGTCAATGTTTCCCACAAAATAGGCAAGAATTTACCTGTGAGCTGTGTCTCAGATCCTGAAACAAATGAAAGAAGAACTGTGTCTTACTAGGTTGCCCAGTTTGGCCTCAAATTTGGGATCTTCCTGACTCAGTTTGCTGAATAGCTAGGATTATTTGCATAGCCACCATGCTCTGTCATTTAGACAATGTTTCTAGTGGAAATGTCCTTCATGAGCAGGAAATGAGCACTATGATTATAGTGTCCAATTGATCAACATTTAAACAGCATGTTTACCTCTTATGGTTTACACTGAAACATCACCACCTCTACAATCTGCATACTCAACTGCCTGATTATCATGGTTCTTAATTTCTCTCTTTGATCTGGACCCTACAGGTTCTAAGTTACTTCAGGCCCATCACTCACCCTGTACTCTTCTGCCGCCCATGCCACTGGGCTGTAGCTGTGAACCGCATGTTCGGGTGAGTCAGAGCAGGGTGAACAGAGCAGGCTCTTGTCCACCTCACAAAAGAGCCACTTTTTCTCCCCATGTGTCCTGCAGAGCTGCTCCCCAGACCTGCTCTCAGAGGGAGGTGTGGCCTGTCTGGCAAGAGAAGCCAGCTTCTTGAGCATGATGTTGGTCCTGAAGTCTGACTTCTCTACTATTTCTTTGCACTCAGGGCAGCACATTGGCATTTGGGCTTCTTCCCAGCAGAGAAAGAGGCAGGGTTGGCAAGAGGTATGTCCACAGTCTATGGTGACAGGTTCTAAGAAGTAATTCATGCAAATGGAGCATGTGAGTTCACTCTGGAAGTCTTGCAAGACATGGGAATCCATGTTTCTGAAATCAAAAATATAGAGGATGGAGTAAAAGAAAGAGGGAGAGGAGAGAGTGTTATTCTTGTGTCTTGATGATGGTATAAAAACAATAAAAAGGCTTTGGTCAGTCCTGATTGTTCACTGAGTCATGCCTAATCTTTTATTAACTTTTTGTAAGACAAACCTGGATATGTAGGCTGAGTTTCCTCTATGACACAAATGACAAAATGAGATGAACATGATCTTTATTTTTAAAAAAGCAACTTTCTTATTCATTTGGGCAAGTGTAATACTGGGACAAAGAAGTTTTAGGATGATTCTAGACTTACTTACATTAGCTGATTTTTTCCAGATGCCCATCTAGGATCTCTCTCTCTCTCACTCTCTCTCTCTCTCTCTCTCTCTGTTTTTTTTTTCTTGTCTCTCTGACTCAATGATGATAACAAACATAGAGACAGTTAATCTTTATGCCAAATGTTTATGATCTCTGCCTCTCAACCCATAGATGGACTTTTCTAAAATACAATTAAAATTAAACATAATTCACTTGAAGATGGCTTGACTTAATCACTGTTGGGCTCAACTTCCATCTTCTGAAAGTACAAACAGTTGAATTTATGCCTCTAACCTTAATTGAATAATATATTTACAAAATAAAATCAAGTGGGGTTTATCAATGCATGCCTCTTTTCCCAGCTATTTGGAGGCTGAGGGAAGAGGATTGAAAATGTGAGGGCAACCTCAGGAGTTTATTGAGATCCTGTCTCAGAATAAAAAAAGGTTGAGGATGTAACTCAGTTGTAGAGCCATCCTGTGTTCAATCCTTATTACTAATAAAGAAATAAATTAAAATTTTAAATTGAAAATTAGAGTGTAATACTGGGGATGTAATCAGTAGTAGAGTACTTGCCCAGGACTTGTAAGATCCAGAGTTTTAGCCCCAGGACTGAAGTGGAAATAAAAAAAAAAAAAAATAAAAAATAAATTTGTATTACTTCTTATTAAAGAAAATAATATTTACCAGAATCAGTTCTTACCATCAGAGTGCCTTTATATATTGAGATGATGAGTATGCATGCTACAGTAGTTATCAGCAACAATTAACCCATTGTTATTTATAACAAAATCAACTAGAGAGCCCAGTGCAGTGGCACATGCCTACTATCCCAGCTACTGGGAAGTCTGAGGCAAAAGGAAACTAAGTTCAAGGCCAGCCTAGGTACCTTATTGAGACCACTTCAAAACAGGTTGTAAACAGGGGAACATTAGCCCTGGGTTCAATCCCAAGTATAAAAAAATAGTGAGAGAGAGAGAGAGAGAGAGAGAGAGAGAGAGAGAGAGAGAGAGCATAAATTAACAATGGTGCTTTCCTCTCCAGAGACTACCCTTCAGTTTAGAGATACAGTTTAGAGATCACTGATCATGATGAAGCTTGATCAATTTGTCTAATTTCTACTATTTTTCTCTAGTGATCAAATTTCTCACTTCTACAATCTGTTTCATCTACTGGACTACTTTTCAAATCTAGTTTGGGAATTGGAGATTTTAAAGGGATAGCAAATAGGACTTTCACATCAAGGGTTTTACAATCAAATCTAGATCTTAAAATTCTAAGCCAATCATGGTGGCACATGCCTTTATCCCAGTGGCTCTGGAGCCTGAGGCCAGAGCATGGAGAGTTCAAAGCCTACCTCAGCAAAGGAGGCACTAAGCAATTCACTAGGACCCTATCTCTAAATAAAATACAAAATATGGCTGGCGATATGGCTCAATGGATGAGTGCCTCTGAATTCAATATCTGGCACCCACTAAGAAAAAAAAAATCTAAATTGATGTGCATAAAAACTATTACATGCATAAAATATACTGAATATTTTAGGCAATTTATGGATTCTAAAATTTATAAAACTGCAGAGATATTTCATTTCATACCTGCAAAATCAAATAAAGCACAAAGTAATAGAATAAAAATTACTCAGATCACTTAGCAGAAACCAATATTTTACATATAGTCTAATTATATATGTATATACATGTATGTATACACACTCACCTACACACAGTATATATAAAACAGAAAAAAAACAAAGTAGTTTTTTTTTTTTTTTTTTTACTTTTACAAAACCCAATTAAGTTGAAAAGTAAATTCAAACAATTCTTAGGAAAGAAAGTAAACTTAAAAGCCTTTCTTCTAAATTTTCAGTCACCAGAGTCTGCTCTAAGAAAACTCACATCTGGAAGTAAGTAACATTTGTCTGTATCACTGTGTCAGTAACACTCAGGTCTCCAAAGCTCAGTAGCTGAGAATTCAGTCTGCTCCTTAGAGGTACCTTAGAGTAAAAAGCATTCTCAAGAGAAACACCCTCCACAAATACCTGGAAATCACCTAAAACCACACTCACTATAGGTTACCTCTTCTAAAACTGGTGAATCATACTATGAAATCACAGTGATTAGATTCATACAATAGAGTAAACAACTTTGATGAGATTTGGGGTCAGACACGAGAAAGTTCCCATGACTTGGGTTTACAAAGACACATTTTTTTTTTTGGTTGTTCAAAACATTACAAAGCTCATGACATATCATCTTTCATACATTTGATTCAAGTGGGTTATGAACTCCCATTTTTACCCCAAATACAATTTGCAGAATCACATCGGTTACACATCCACATTTTTACATAATGCCATATTAGTGACTGTTGTACTGTTGTATTCTGCTACCTTTCCTATCCCCTACTATCCCCCTCCCCTCCCCTCCCATCTTCCCTCTCTACCCCATCTGCTGTTATTCAATTCTCTCCCTTGTTTTTTTTCCCCTTTCCCCTCACAAAATCTTATATGTATTTTTGTGTAACAATGAGGGTCTCCTTCCATTTCCATACAATTTCTCTTCTCTCTCCCTTTCCCTCCCACCACTCGTCTCTGTTAAATGTTAGTCTTTTCCTCATGCTCTTCCTCCCTGCTCTGTTCTTAGTTGCTCTCCTTATATCAAAGAAGACATTTGCATTTGTTTTTTAAGGATTGGCTAGCTTCACTTAGCATAATCTTCTCTAATGCCATCCATTTCCCTGCAAATTCCATGATTTTGTCATTTTTTAGTGCTGCATAATACTCCATTGTGTATAAATGCCACATTTTTTTTTATCCATTCATCTATTGAAGGGCATCTAGGTTGATTCCACAGTCTAGCTATTGTGAATTGTGCTGCTATGATCATTGATGCGGCAGTATCCCTATAATATGCTCTTTTAAGGTCCTCAGGGAGTAGTCCGAGAAGTGCGATAGCTGGGTCAAATGGTGGTTCCATTCCCAGCTTTCCCAGGAATCTCCATACTGCTTTCCATATTGGCTGCACCAATTTGCAGTCCCACCAGCAATGTACAAGTGTATCCTTTTCCCCACATCCTCACCAGCACTTATTGATGTTTGACTTCATAATGGATGCCAATCTTACTGGAGTGAGACAATTTTAACTGAAAAATTATTTTATTAAATAATACTTAGTTTTAAAACAACATCTCAATGAAAAGAAATGATTTCTTCCTCTACTGATGTTTAAAGTTTGAAAGTTTGAATTCCTCTACTGATATTTAAAGTTTGAAATCTCTGATTTATTTTTATTTCTTGCTTTTTGGTTACTTTCTTCTTCTTCTTCTTCTTCTTCTTCTTCTTCTTCTTCTTCTTCTTCTTCTTCTTCTTCTTCTTCTTCTTTTCTCTTTCTCTCTCTCTCTCTCTCTCTCTCTCTCTCTCTCTCTCTCTCTTTTGTTTTGGTGCTCTTTTCCACTGAACCAACAGTGGAAAAAATAATTTGGCATGGTGGTACATGCATTTGACCTCAGCTATAGAAATGTAGTTCAGTGGTAGAGCATCATCAAAAGTATTAAGGAAATAAGCCTCCTCAAACCTACACTAAATTTTGGGTGAATTTTTTCTAGTTAATTAAAAAAATATTTAGTTAACCAAAAGCAGACCTGTGGCAGAATTAAATTTAGGAGTTTCTTTTGTTGTAAACTGAGATGGAGCTTGGCAGTGCGATAGATGTAAACTGTGAAGCTCATTCCATTTGTGTTTCTTTGGCATCTACCAAAGATCTGTTTTTTATAAAACCAAAGTGTCATAGGTAATTTCATAAAGAGAAAAATCTGCCCTAAATCTGATGGATTGGCTTTTAAAAAATTGCAGATAAGAAAATAATAAGATACACACACACACACACACACACACACACACACACACAGAGAGCTATATTGTACTAAGAAAGATGAAGTAATAGAAATCAGCATGTTAGAAGAATAAAGAATGATTCTACTACCATTAAAGCATCAGAACTATTCTTCAGTATTTTTCCTGTTCTCAATTATTTTTCTTGTTCTCAATTGTTTGATTATTTTTTGTTTGTTTGTTTAGGGTATTGGAAACTGGTGCCAGTGTTGCTTTGCCACTAGGCTACATCCCCAGCCTGTTAAAGTTATTTATTTTGAGACCAGGTCCTTGTAGATTGCTTAGAATCTCACACAATTGCTGAGTCTGGCTTCAAACTTGCAATCCTCTGATTCAGCCTATTGAGTTATGGAATTAAAGGTGTGTAGCACCAAGCCAATTTCTAGTCCTAGATCTTAAGTAACACCATGGTTTCAGGATTTTAGAGATGGAAAATATTAATGAGAAGCTTAATAAAGTGCTTCTATACTTGATTTTCTGAATTAACCCCAAGACATAGTTACATGACTAGGTAGTCTTGAGCTCTTTATTCTCTCCAAGCTTAATTGTTCAGATTTTCTTTTGCTTTGTTTCAAGCTTAATTTCTTTTTTGAAAAATTAATTTCTCCATAATTTTAGCACTTCAGAAAAGTGTTATGAATATTAAAAGAGCCAGGATTAATGCATTACCTGGGGCACACTAAGCACTCTAGAAAATTTTAGCTGTAATTAAGACAAAAAAAAAAAATCCTAAAAGACTTTAAAAAATGATCACCATCTCTAGCAGTCAGAGAAATGCAAATTAAAACCACCCTAAGATAACATCTCACTCCAGTAAGAATGGCAGCCATTTTGAAGTCAAACAACAACAAGTGCTGGCGAGGATGAGGGAAAAGGGGTACACTTGTACATTTCTGGTGGGAATGCAAATTGGTGCGGCCAATTTGGAAAGCAGTATGGAGATTCCTCGGTAAGCTGGGAATGGAACCACCATTTCACCCAGCTATTCCCCTTCTTGGACTATTCCCCAAAGACCTTATAATAGTGTATTATAGGGATACAGCTACATTGATGTTCATAGCAGCACAATTCACAATAGCTAGACTGTGGAACCAACATAGATGCCCTTCAATAGATGAATGGATAAAAAAATGTGGCATTTATACACAATGGAATATTACTCAGCACTAAAAAATGACAAAATCATGGCATTTGCAGGGAAATAGATGGATTTAGAGCAGATTATGCTAAGTGAAGCTAGCCAATCCCTAAAAAAACAAATGCCAAATGTCTTCTTTGATATAAGGAGAGCAACTAAGAACAGAGCAGGGAGGAAGAGCATGAGAAGAAGATTACCATTAAACAGGGATGAGAGGTGGGAGGGAAAGGGAGAGAGAAGGGAAATTGCATGGAAATGGAAGGAGACCCTCATTGTTACACAAAATTACATATAAGAGGAAGTGAGGGGAAAGGGAAAAAAAACAAGGGAGAGAAATGAATTACAGTAGATTGGGTAGAGAGAGAAGATGGGAGGGGAGGGGAGGGAAGGGGGTATAGTAGAGGATAGGAAGGACAGCAGAATACAACCTACACTAGTATGGCAGTATGTAAAACGTGGATGTGTAACAGATGTGATTCTGCAATCAGTATATGGGGTAAAAATGGGAGATCATAATTCACTTGAATCAAATGTGTGAAATATGATATGTCAAGAGCTTTGTAATGTTTTGAACAACTAATAAACAAATAAACAAAAAGACGGCAAAAAATCCTAAAAGACTTTAATATCATTTATTTACAAATACAAAATTTGTTATAAAATGTATAATCAGTTTATAACAAAGAACTAGAGCAACATTTCTTATTTGATTATGGCAACAAAGACCCCTGGAAATGGTCCTGTGAAGTATTTATGAAATGGGATCATCCTTTTGTGATTATGAATCTGAATCTCCCCATACTGAGCACCTGTGGGACAGTAAGCCTCTGTTGTCAGTTCAGATGTGCTGCTCACTCACACACTCTCCAGAGGGGAAAATGAGAATCAAATAACCCAAGGGCAAAGAATTGTAATCTGCTTTAACAAAGAAGGTACAGTGCTCTGGCTCTGAGTGAGGCACTTTTCTCAGGATTGGCAGTTTGTCTTGGTGGAGAATCAATAGACTTGAATGGCAGTTACTTAGGGAGCTGATTTCAAAATACTCAATTAATGCTTAACCTAGACCCACTTAACCTAGACCCTTCTTTTTTCAACACCTATGGATGACTGAGCACTAAGCACATAGTCTTTGATTTAAGCTACAGTAAAAACAATTGTCTACTGTGTGTCAGTGCAGCTGTGCAGTAAATCCTTCTGTTTTTCCATCACTGATTTTTGGCTTGTTATGATATTAACTGGATTCAATTGTCAGGACCAAAAACAAATAAGCAAGTACATACATAAATGCTGTATTAGTTCAAAGAAGTCGTGCGTTCCCTCAAATTTCATGATTAAATTAATATCTACTGAAATATCTAATGTGGGCTGCTTTCACTGTAATTGAGGATTTTTGATGGTTAGGGTATATGGAGAATTTAGCCATTGTCCAACATGGTGAGTATATTTAATAATAATATATTCTGTGTTTGGAAAATAGTATGGCAGTGGATGTCAAGTAGATTTATTTATTTATTTATTTATTTATTTATACATGCATACATACATGCATACAACCATACATACCAGGGATAGAATCCAGTGGGACTGAACCACTGATCCAAATCCCCAATTTTTTTAAAAAAATAAAACAAGGAAGGTCTTACTGAGCATTCTTTAGGGCCTCACTGTGTTACTGAGGCTGACTTTGAACTTGTGACCTCTGGCCTCAGCCTCTTCATCAGCTGTGATTATAGGCCTGCACCACCATGCAGGGAGGATGTTAAGTATTCTTATTACAAAATAGCTATGTGATGAATAGGTTATGCATAGATTAATTAGATAGGTTTGGTGATTTCACAATGTGTCTGTACTTCAAAGTATCATGTTTACATTAGTTTATATGATTTTATTGGTCAAATAAAAATATAAGGTTAAATTTAAAAGTTTTCTGAAATAGATTATGTAACACTATGCTGCATTTGATTTTGACATCCTGCATCCAAACAGCTGCTGTAATGCCGCTGTGGCTCAGCAAGCCTAACCAAGCCCCCGAGCTGTAGGCTTCAGGTGGGAGAACCTGGGAGAGCTCACTTCAGGAGATCAGCGCTGCTGGACTGCTCTTCTTGGTTAGAGCTGCAGAAGGAAATTTATTAAGGAGCAGCCCTAAATTAGGACTCAGTTCTGTGTGAAAATATGCAAATTATTGTCCATTGTTGGCTTCTGCCATCCACCCACCTGCAACTTCTAAACAATCTTGATTTCAGGGTCTCTGAATCTAAGATTTATCAGAAACAAACAAACTAACAAACAAAAAAACAACATCAGGGTTTGAGAAGAACATTTCCTGGTAACAAGTCAATTTTTTTTTTCCTCATTTGTATGGTGGCAGTTGATTCTAGTGAAGAATGTACCCAGTTGGTGTTAGTTGGAAGTGTACCCAGGTGGTTTTAGTTGGAAGACTAAAAGATCAGTGAAGAGGTCAAAGGAAAGTGAAGTAAACCTGAACTTTTCTTCTCTCTTTGATATCAGATCCATCTTGGAAGGAACTTGGATACATTTTCTCAGGAAAGGTGGTCCTTATTTCTCTAGGCAGAGTTAAAAGTCAGCTTTCCAAGTTTTGAAAACTCCAAGTGAACCATCATTGCTTTCTTCCAAACAATGCAAACACTTATTTAGATTTTACTTTGCAATAACACAAGAATGAGAAACAAATTCATCAGAATTAAAAAAAAAATACTGAAAAACAGAATAATAAAATTAAATCCTTTTACTCTCAAAATCCCTACAGCAACTTTATAAATACTTTGGGAAAATACATACTAGGATTTTTTTCTTTCCTCCTCCTCCTCCTCCTTCTTCTTCTTCTTGTTTTTTTTTTTTTTCCTAACTCAGGGGTGTTTTCCCACTGAACTACATCCCAGCCCTTTATTATTTTAACACTCAATTATTTATTTTATTTTACTTTATTTTATTGGTACTGGGAATTGAATCCAGGGGTGCTTTAAAACTGAGTTACATCCCCAGCATTGCGAGTGTGTAAAAAAAACTTATATATATATATATATATATATATATATATATATATATATATATATATATTTCTTCAATGAGAATGGCAATCATCAAGAATACAAAACAAAACAACAACAACAAAAAACAATAAATTCTGATGGGAAGTGAGAAAAAAGGAAATATGATACACTTTGGTAAGAATATAAATTGGTTACTGTACTACAAAGGAACAACAATGGAGTCCATAAATTATTGAAGCACAAAGATAAGGAAATGGCAGTCTAATTATTTCTAAGAAAGCAAATTACATCACTTCACAGAAAACAAGTTCAGTTTTCTAATAAATAAAATTCACATATTTCTTTGTTTTGATATGATAAAGTTGTCAGAGATGCACTTCTGTATACTCACCTAAGAAATATGTCTGTGGGCTCACCACTACTTGCTGCAGAAGTAATAATATGACAACTGTGAAGCGATCTGTGCCTCCATGTGATACTGGCAGAGTTCAGAAATCTTCCAGCCAGTCCCAAAGGCACTCTGTGAGTTCTGGAGAAGAATGAGTTAGACTTTCAAGTTGTTTTCTTTTGCCCCTAAAATAATTCCTACTTCCTTCAAGAGATTGCATTTCTTGAATATTGGGCTAGATGCTTGAATGGGTGATCCATTAAGTATGGACCAAATAGAGATTCATTTAACACCTTGGTTAATCTCCATTATTTTTTTTTGTAAGAACTTCCTCTCATTAACAGCCACTGATTTTACAACAATTGAACCTTCAAAGGTCAACATTAAGTGTGTAATTTTTTGGAATATTGTTATTTTTTAATGAAATGATAGAGCAGAAATCTCATCAGTTTATGCTTTCAGCAAGCATTTTGGAAAATTTGGAAATATTTTGCTTCAGTTTGGCTTTAATTCTATCCTGTCCTGTAGAAAGTGATACAGTTACTGATTTCTTTTTTTTAAATTTTAATTCAAGTATATCTTTGATCCCTCTCAACAGTGAACATTTCTCCAGCCCTCCCATTCAAGATCATGCTTCCCAAGGCCTCCAGTAAGAGCAGGAATTGAGATTGGCACTGCCTTATTCATCTTAAGAGTGTGTGGGAGAAAGGCCAAGATTATTCCTAGATCAGGTAACTTTGTGGGGCAACTGAATTTATAGTTCACATTATGATTATTAATATTTGTTTTTATATAGTCTAAGTATCTCAGGTTGGCCTTGAACTCCAGATCCTCCTGCCTTAGTCTCCCAAGTGGTGAAATTATAGGTGTGCAAAACTGTGAGCTCTGTTATTTGCTCATTATTACAAAAAGAAAAGAACAATGGAAAAAATGTGAGAAGGTTTGTTTATTTACTGATTTTTAGAAATAGTGTTTTAAGAAGAATAAAACCATATTGCCACTCTACCAAAGTTGATCTTTAAATCTGGGTGCCTCCCCTCCTGGCATACTTCTCACCAAGATTCAGCTGTGGGGATGCAAGGGTTTTAGAAGGAATGAGAATTCATACCTGATCTTTTAGTCCTCCAACATACACATATGTACATATACAATTTATAATCTGGTAAGTTTTCACAACTGTGCTTTCTAGAAATGATCTTGGATTTGAAAAGCACAGCTGCACTAGGGGTCCATAATCGTCAAAAACAAAGACTTTATTTCCAATTCTAAATCACGTTTTCTAAAAGCATCCACTCCTCTGTAAAATATGAAAATCTGTATTTATTAAGAAGATCTGAGCAAGAGTTGTGGCACATTCCTGTAATCCCAGGCACTCAGGAGGCCAAGACAGGAGAACCACAAATTTGAGGCCAGCCTCTGCAAGTTAGTGAGGATCAAAGAAATTTAGCTAAATTCTGTCTGAGAATTTAAAAATAAGAATATATATATATATATATATATATATATATATATATATATATATATATATATATAAAACTCACACACAAGGCTGGGAATATAGCTCAGTTTTAAAGCACCCCTGTGTTCAATTCCCAGTACCAATAAATAAAATAATTGAATTTAAATTAATAAAGGGTTGGGATATAGTTCAGTAGAAAAATATCCCTGAATTAGGAGAAAAATAAAGTAGGAAATAAAAAAGACCCTACTATGTATTTTCCCAAAGTATTTAGAAAGTGGCTGTAGGGGTGTTGAGAATAAAAAAAAAATAATTTTAATATTCTGTTTTTCAGTATTTAAAAAAATCATGATGGATTAGTTTCTGGTTCTTGTGTAATTGCAAAGTAAAATCTAAATTTGTGTTTGCATTGTTTGTGAGGAAACAATGATGGTTCATGTAGAATTTTCAAAACTTGGAAAGCTGACTTTTAATTCTGCCTAGAGAAATAAGGACCACCTTTTCTGAGAAAATGTACCCAAGTTCCTTCCAAGGTGGATCTGAAAACTGATCAGAGAGAGAAGAAAAGTTCAGGTTGTTTCACTTTCCTTTGAACTCTTCACTGGCATTTTAGTCTTCCAACTAAAACCACCTGGGTACACTCTTCACTGGTATCTACTGCGAACACACAAATGAGGAAAATATTGGACTTGTTACCTGGCAATGTTCTCTCAAACCCTGATGTTATTTGTTTGTTTGTTTCTGGTAAACCTTAAGATTCAGAGACCCTTAAATCAAGATTGTTTAGAAGTTGAGGGTGGGTGGATGGCAGAAGCCAACAATGGACAATAATTTGCATATTTTCACACAGAACTGGGTCCTAATTTAGGGCTGCTCCTTGATAAATTTCCTTCTACAGCTCTAACCAAGAAGAGCCATTCAGCAGCATTGCTTTCCTGCAGCGTGCTCTCCTGGGTTCTCCCACCTGAAGCCTACAGCGCGCGGGCTCGGATAGGCTCGCTGAGCCATAGTGGCATTATAGAAGGTGCTTGGATGTAGGACATCAAATCTTGGGTCCAGCAAAAGGGCGCGAGTTCTGCCTGCGCTCTGCATACATTTCGACTCCGGAACTCATCCTTCACACTGTCCTCCCTGTTCTGCTCTGTTCTGTGTTTGAAAATTTCGAGTACTTTCATGCATCAGATGGAACATCTTTTCATGTGTTGGAAATTTTTGATATCCTTTACCCATTTTAAGTAAGTCGTTGCTTTGAATGAACTCTTTAAATATTGAAGGATCTCAGTCTCTAAATAGGTAGTATTGTCTTCTAAGTTGTGCATATATCAAGAAGTCATTTCTATATACATGAAACAATGGGCATAGGGAATGTATTCAAATTCCATATTCAATAGGGAAATGTATTCAAAATTAAGACTTGCAGGCATCTCCATGGTCCTGAATATTCTGGCGGTGCCTAACTTTATATCCTTCATTTATTCCACTCTTATGTCAGCTCACTCCACACTCAATGGTTCAGTTCAGTCATTTGAACTTACATTACAGTCATTTGAACTTACATCTCCCACTTGATTATCCCTGCCCACCACACCCTAATCATGTTTCATCTCTAAAGTCAGATTTTTTTTTCTTATATTAGTTGGGGTAAACTCTTCATCATTTATGATCACAGTAACAGTATTTTCCTTCATAACACTCAACCTTATTGATGGTAAGTGATTATTCCTTACCCTATCTATTCAATGCCTTGCTCCAGAAGTAGATATTTGCTCTTTCATGAGAGCAGTTAGTTTCCATAGAGTCATTTGCCTTTTTCATGGTCTGTCCTTAATGCCTAGAACATGTTGTTACTAAATAAGGAATAAAAGAATGCATTCCAATTTATCAGTCAGTGAATAAAATACATACTAACCAACAAAAGACTTCAATTATAGTGAAAGCAGCTGACATTAAACTCTCAATTTCCATTAGACATCAACACTTAATCATGTAATTTGATGGAGTGATACACTTCTTTGAACTAATCCAACATTTATATATGTATTTGTTTATTTACATTTGGTTCTGACAATTCCCTTTCCCAGGAGTACTAACCACTGATCCATGTTCCCAGAACTATTTCTATTTTGTTTTGAGACAGGGTCTCCTAAATTACTTAGGGCCTGGCTACATTGCTAAAGTTGGCCTGGAGTGTACATTCCTCCTGCCTCAACTTCCACAGTAGCTGAATTATAGGCAGAGGCGGTCTTGCTTAAACATTAATATTTTAAGAGCCATATAGGGTGGGTATCATAGTGTGTGCCTTTAGTTCTAACTCAAATTAGCACAGGAATTAGAGGCTACCTGAGCAACACAGTGAGGCACTATAATTTTGTTTTTTTCCTTTTAAAAAGCAAATGCAGGGCTGGGGATGTGGATCAAGTGGTAGTGCACTCACCTGACATGTCCTTGGCGCTGGGTTTGATCCTCAGCACCACAAACAAATAAAATAAAGATGTTGTGTCCACCAAAAACAAACAAACAAAAATAAATATTACGTAATTCTCTCTCTCTCTCTCTCTCTCGCTCTCACTCTCTCTCTCCCCCTCTCTCTCTTTCTCTCTCTGTCTCTCTCAAAAAAATCAGATGCAACACAGTGTTACATAATCTATTTCAGAAAACTTTTAAATTTAACCTTATAATTTTATTTGACCAATCAAATCATATAAACTCATGTAAACATGATACTTTGAAGTACAGACACATTGTGAAATCCCCAAACCTATCTAATTAATCTATGCATAACCTATTCATCACATAGCTATTTTTGTAATAAGAATACTTAACATCCTCCAGGCATGGTGGTGCAGACCTATAATCTCAGCAGCTCAAGAGGCTGAGGCCAGAGAGTCACAAGTTCAAAGTCAGCCTCAGTAACACAGTAGGCCCTAAGGAATGCTTAGTAAGATCTTCCTTGTTTTTAATTTTTTTTTTTTAAATTGGGGATTTGGATCAGCGGTTAAGTCCCACTGGGTTCTATCCTTGGTATGTATGTATGTATGATGTATAAGTAAGTAAGTAAGTAAATAAATAAATAAATAAATAAATAAAATACTTGACATCCACAGCCATACTATTTTCCAAACACACAATGGATTATTATTAAATATACTCACTATGTTAGACAATGGCTAAATTCTCCATATATACTAACCAACAAAAATTTTCAATTACACTGAAAGCAGCCCACATTAAATGATCAATTTCCAGCAGATATTAATTTAATCATGAAATTTTAGGGAACACACCACTTCTTTGAACTAATACAGCATTTATGTATGTCCTTGTGTATTTGTTTTTGGTCCTGACAATTGAATCCAGTTAATATCATAACAAGCCAAAAATCAGTGATGGAAAAACAGAAGGATTTACTGCACAGCTGCCCTGACACACAGTAGACATTTTTTTTTATTGTAGCTTAAATCAAAGACTATGTGCTTAGTGCTCAGTCATCCATAGGTGTTGAAAAAAGAAAGGTCTAGGTTAAGTGGGTCTAGGTTAAGCATTAATTGAGTATTTTGAAATCAGCTCCCTAAGTAACTGCCATTCAAGTCTATTGATTCTCCACCAAGACAAACTGCCAATCCTGAGAAAAGTGCCTCACTCAGAGCCAGAGCACTGTACCTTCTTTGTTAAAGCAGATTACAATTCTTTGCCCTTGGGTTATTTGATTCTCATTTTCCCCTCTGGAGAGTGTGTGAGTGAGCAGCCCATCCGCACTGACAACAGAGGCTTACTGCTCCACAGGTGCTCAGTATGGGGAGATTCAGATTCATAATCATAAAAGAATGATTCCATTTCATAAATACCACACAGGACCATCTCCAGGAGTCTTTGTTGCCATAATAAAATGAGAAATGCTGCTCTAGTTCTTTGTTATAAACTGACTATACATTTTATAACAAATTTTGTATTTGTAAATAAATGATTTTAAAGTCTTTTAGGATTTTTTGCTGTCTTAATGACAGCTAAAACTTTATAGGGTGCTTACTGTGCCCCAGGTAATGCATTAATCCTGGCTCTTTTAATATTCATAACAACTTTCTGAAGTGCTAAAATTATGGAGAAATTAATTTTTCAAAAAAGAAATTAAGCTTGAAAAAAAGCAAAAGAAAATCTAGACAATTAATCTTGGAGAGAATAAAGAGCTCAAGTCTACCTAGTAACATAACTATGTCTTGGGATTATCTTAGAAAATCAAGTATAGAAGAACTTAATTAAGCTTCTCATTAATATTTTCCATCTCTAAGAACTTGAAACCAGGGTTTTACTTAAGACTGAGGACTAGAGATTGGCTTGGTGCTACACACCTTTAATTCCATCAACTCAATAGGCTGACACAGAGATTGCAAGTTTGAAGCCAGACTCAGCAATTTTGTGATATTGTAAGCAACCGATTAAGACCTGGTCTCAAAATAAGTAACTTTAACAGGCTGGAGATATATCCCAGTGGCAAAGCACCACTGGGACCAGTTTCCAATACCCTAAACAAACAAAAAATAATCAAACAATTGAGAACAGGAAAAATACTTGAGAACAAGAAAAACACTGAAGAATAATTCTGAAGCTTTATTGGAAGTAGAATCATTCATTATTCTTCTAACATGCTGATTTCTATTATTTCATCATTCTTAGTACAATATGGCTGTGTTTATGTGTGTGTTTGTGTGTGTGTGTGAGTGTGTGTGTGTGTGTGTGTGTTTGTGTGTGTGTCCTATCATTTTTCTTATCTGAAATTTTAAAAAATTCAATCCATCAGATTTAGGGCAGATCTTTTTCTTTATGCAATTACCTATGACACTTGGGTTTTATAAAAAACAGATTTTTGGTAGATGCCAAAGAAACACAAAGTGGATGAGCTTGAAAGTTTACATCTATCAAACTGCCAAGCTCCATCTCAGTTTATAACAAAAGAAAGTCCTAAACTTAACTCTGCCACAGGTCTGCTTTTGGTTAACTAAACATTTCTTTAATTGAGTAGAAAAAATTTACCCCAAATTTAGTGTAGGTTTGAGAAGGCTTATTTCCTTAATACTTTTGATGATACTCTACCACTTAACTACATTTCCATAGCTGAGGACAAATGTGTGTACCACCATGCCATATAATGGTTTTCACTGTCGGTTCAGTGGTAAGAAGTACCAAAAAAATAAAAAATAAATAAAAAATAAAAAATAAATAAAAATAAGAGAGAGAGAGAGAGAGAGAGAGAGAGAGAGACAGAGAGAGACAGAGAGAGACAGAGAGAGAGAGAGAAACAAAAGAAAGAAGTAACATAAAAGCAAGAAATCAAAATTAATCACATATTTCAAACTTTAAACACCAGTAGAAAAATAAATCAATGTTTTTTTAATTGAGATGTTATATTTGTAAAACAAAGTATTATTTAATAAAATAATTGTTTCAGTTAAAATGTCTCTTTGCAAGACCTAAGTCATGTGAATTTTCTTGTGTCTGGCCCTAAATCTCATCAAAGTTGTTTATTATATAAAGCCAATCACTGTGATCTCATAGTGTGATCCATCACTTTAGAAGAGATAACCTATAGTGGGTGTGGTCTTAGGTGAGTCTCAGGTATTTAAGTAGGGCAGTTCTCTGGAGAATGGTTTTTCCTCTAAGGTTCCTCTAAGGAGCAGCCCAAATTTTCAGCTGCTGAGCTTTGGAGACCTGAGTGTTACTGACAAATTTTCCTCACTTCCAGATGTGCATTTTCTTAGAGTGGACTCTGGTGAGTTGGATATTTAGAAGAAAGCCTTTTCAGTTTACTTTCTTTCCTAAAAATTGTTTGAATTTACTTTTCAACTTAATTGGGTTTGTCCAAGTTGAAAAAAAAAAAAAAAAAACAAACAAAAAAAAAAAAACCTACTTTGTTTTCCCTGATATATATACCTTTTTTAAAATATTTGTTTCTGTAAAGTGATCTGAATAATTTTTATTCTATTACCTTGTGTTTTATTAGATTTTCCAGATCTGAAATGAAATATTTTTGCAGTTTTATCAATTTAGAACCCATAAAATGCTTAATGTTCAACATATTTTATTCATGTAATAGTATTATGCACATCTATTTAGATTTATTTTAGTGAGTACCAAGTATTGCATTCAGAGGCACTCATCCATTGTGCCATGCCACCAGACATATTTTGTATTATTTTTTAGAGACAGGGTCCTATTGAGTTGCTTTGTGCCTCGATTTTGCTGAGTCAGGCTTTGAACACTCCATCCTCTGGCCTCAGGCTCCAGAGCCACTGGGATCAAAGATGTGTGCCACCATGGTTGGCTTAGAATTTTAAGGTATAGATTTGATTGTAAAACCCTTGATGTGAAAGTTCTATTTGCTGTCCCTTTAAAACCTTGAGTTTGCAAACTAGATTTGAAAAGTATCCCAGTAGATGCAACAAACTTGTAGAGGTTTTCAAGTGGGAAGTTTGATCACTAGATAAAAAACTAGAAATTAAGATGAATTGTTTATGCTTCATCAAGGCATTTCTAAACTGAAGGGTAGTCTCTGGAGAGGAAAGCACCATGGTTACCATTGTTAATTAATGCTCTCTCTCTCTCTCTCTCACTGTCACCAATTTTTTTTTTTTTTTTTTTTTTTGGTATTGGGGATTGAACTCAGGGCTAATCTACCACTGTGTTACAACTCATTTTGAAATGGCCTCACCAAGGTGCCCAGGCTGGACTTGGACTAAGTGTCCCTTTGCCTCAGTCTCCCCAATAGCTGGAATAGTTGGCATGTGCCACTGCACAGGGGTTTCCTGTTAATTTTATTTTAAATAACAATGAATGAATTATTGCTGATTATTACTGTAGAATGTGCATCAATCTTCTGAAAATATGAAGGCACTCTGATGTTCAGAACTGATTCTGAGAAATATTATTTTCTTTAATGAGAAGTAATAGAAATTTTCTTTTTAATTTCCTATTCAGTCCTTGGGCTAAAACTCAGGACATTACAAATGCTGGGCAAGTGCTCTCCCACTGATTACATCCCCAGAATTTATATTCTAATTTTCAATTTAAAACTTAATTTATTTCTTATTGATAATAAGGATTGAAAACAGGGTTGCTCTACAACTGACTTACATTTGCAACCCTTTATTTTTTATTCTGAGACAGTATGTCAATAAATTGCTGAAGTTGGCCTCACACTTTTAATCCTCCTGCCTCAGCCTCCAAAATAGCTGGATAAGAGGTGCATTGATACATCCCACTTTCATTTTCTTTTTTGAAATATATTGTTTAATTATGGTTAGAAGCATAAATTCACCTGATTGTAGTTTCAGGAGTTGTAAGTTGAAGCCAACAGTGATTAAGTCAAGGAATCCTCAAATGAATTAAACTTAATTTTAATTGTCTTTAGAAAAGTACATCTATGGGTTGAGAGGTGGAAAGCATAGACATATGTCATAAAGACTGTCTTTACATTTACTATAGTCATTGAATCAGAGAGAGAGCGAGAGCAAGAGCCAGAGCAAGAGAGAGAAAGAGAGAGAGAGAGAGAGAGAGAGAGAGAGAGAGAGAGAGAATTTTACATGGGTATCCAGAGCAAACACCTAATGTAAGTAAGTTTGAAATCATCCTAAACTTTCTTTGTGCCAGTATTAAACTTGCCCAAATTAATGAGAAAGTTGTTTTTTTTTTTTTTTTAAATCTAGATCAAGCTCATTTCATTTTGTCATTTGTGTTATAGAAGAAACTCAAACTGTGGATATTTTTTTATATCTAGATTTGTATTGCAGGAGGTTAATAGAAAGATTATGCATGACAACTGAAAAAGCAGTGACCAAAGCCCTTTTATAATTGTAATTTTCTCATCAAGACAGAAGGATAACACTCTCTTCTCTCCCTCTTTCCTCTCACTCCATCCTCTATATTTTTGGTTTCAGAAACATGGATTCTCATGCCTTGCAAGACTTCCAGAGTGCACTCACATGCTCCATTTGCATGAATTACTTCTTAGAACCTGTCACCATTGACTGTGGACACACCTTATGCCAACCCTGCCTCTACTTCTGCTGGGATGAAGCCCAAACACCCAGGTGCTGCCCTCAGTGTAGAGAAGTAGCTGAGAAGACAGACTACAGGACCAACACTGTCGTCAAAAAGCTGTTCTCTCTTGCCAGACAGGCCAGACCTCACTCAGACAGCAACTCTGGGGAGCAGCTCTGCAGGAGAAATGGGGAAACAAAGGGGCTCTTCTGTGAGGTGGACAAGAGCCTGCTCTCTGCACCCTGCTCTGAATCACCTGAACATGCGGTTCATAGCTATAGCCCAGAGGTTTGCATGGCAGAGGAGAACAGGGTGAGTGATGTAACCTAGAACCTGTAAGGTCCAGATCAAAGAGAAGGATGAAGACTCCTGATAATGAGGCAGATAAGCATGCAGATGGTAGAGGTGGTGATGTTTCTGTGAAAATGTGCTGTATAAATGCTGATCAATTTGACACTAAAAGCATAAATAAGTTGAATGTTCATGAAGGGAATTTCCTCTAGAAATATTGTCCAAAAAACAGGGCATGGTGGCTATGCCAATACTTCTAGCTCTTCAGCAAAGGGAGGCAGGAGGATGCTAAGTTTGCAGCTGACTTGGGCAGCTTAGCAAGACACTCTCCTTCTTTTCTTTTTTTAAAGGGCTGGGATATAGTGCAGAGGTAAATTATTGCCTACTATATGTGAAATTTTTTTTCAGTATCCAGTACTGAAAAACAAATTAAAAAGTAAATATATTGTCCAAATGTGTGAAATTGGGCAGCAGTACAGCAGATGGCTAGCACTAGGAACATGAACTTCTGTTACTGAAGCCTAAACCCTTTTGTAGTGAGACTATATAAAAACTGCTTTCTCAGAAAATGGACTGTATCATTTATGGACTCCTTTAAAAATCTTATTTTTTCTTCTACTTTACCCAATAGTAAAATTAATTTGGAATATTTTGTAAAAATTGACTCTTTAAAACTCAAGATTACTCTTCTCCCAAACACTGCTTTATTCTAGCACACAAAAGATGAAACCTACAAGACTGTCTTCCCAATAACTAAAGCCTGTGGTAATTTTGCAGGAGAAAATTGTAAAGAAAATGGATCCTTTATGGCAAAAGACTCAGGAGATGCAATATAATCTAAATAAAGAAATTAGAAAGTCTGAGTTCTTTGTGGTAAGTTTGAAAATGTTTTATTTTTGTGCAGATTAAAATGATGCTATCAGCTGAATTGGAGCTAACATTGAAGGATAGTGTTTTCCTCTCAGACAAGGCAGTGACATCTAGTAATATTAAAAGTGTGGTGGCCAACACAAACTAGTGTGAAGAATACTAGTATAAAGGGTGAATGAGGCATGACTGTTATTTCTTGTACAACTTTGGAGATTTGGATAAATCTTCCCAGACACTGAGAATAAGACAGTCTTAGTTCTAGAGTCAGAAGAGAAAGAGATTTTCAGCTATGGGCAAAGTGGAGTAGTTTTTAAATTAACAAAACAGTGTGTATAAAAATATTTTAAAATATGTAGAAGAATCAGACAAAGGAACAAAAATAAAAGAGAAGATTGAGGTAAAGAAGAAATAATTCATTAAGAACACTAAAGTGGCATCCTAGGGAGATAGGCTGGGATACTGCAGAGGTCTTGATTTAATCAGGAGAGAGACAAGAAGCAGAAAGTCCAGTATACAGTATTAGTAAATATTTAAGACAACTTGCAGGCATCAGGTGGAAAGTATATGAAGTACTTGCTTGATGCTAAGACAATAATATTTGAAGTTTTACATTTTCTTTTGAATGTAATCTTTTTTAATGAATATATCTGCAGGACTATGTAGTTTTAAGGAGGAATATGATCAAGGTTCAATATCAAATGATGCATCGGTTTCTCCTTGAAGAGGAGAGATTTCAACTGAAGACACGAGAAAGAGAAGCATAGGAAATTTTACAGCAACTCAGAGACAGTGGAATCAGAATGGCCCAACAGAGAGAAAAGCTGAAGGAAATGTACAGAGAGCTCACTGAGTTATGCCACAAATCTGACATGGAGTTGCTCTAGGTATCCAAGGTGGGTACTTCCTGAGAGAGAGGAATTCTTGTGTGGGCAATGTTGTCTGCAGACCCCACTGTGCTGAGCTGAGTGACAGGAACTCCTTTACACCCATCATTGTCCAATCACTTGTCTCTGTATATTCTGTTAATCTTGAGAGACTGTAAGTCATTTAGAAGGTAAACCAGATAAAATTCTTGTATCATTAAGACTATGATACCCACAGCGAATTATTCAAAACTCAGTGATCATAGGAAAGTTAATTTTGTTGAGGAAATATTCAGTTTATGTTTCCCAACTCCATGATCACACTCTGTTCTCCTGCCAAAAAGCAGCTGATGCTTTGCCCCTCTCTTAGACAAGATGTACAGAGTTTGTTAATCAATTACAATGCATTATTTTTCAAATAGGTCACTGTGTAGTTTTAATTTTCAGAGATGGTCAAATCTGTTTTGGGAACTAAGACAGGAGTCCAGTGACACTGAAACTATGTCCTGTTGCATCAGTGCACAGATCCTTTATAAGCTCCATCCTTCTCAGTGCACACCAAGGCTGTCTTTCACATTTAGTTTTGGCTTTGGTATTAACATAGTCTAACGTGATTTCTCAGAGAAAAAAAAAAAAAACAAAATGTTACACATACACACAAACACTAATATATACACATACACACACACAGGCAACAAAGTACCAGAGAGAATGCAGAAGAACAGTGTTTACTTTATTAATATTATATCTTTCTTTTTTTTCCTTTTAGGACTTATGGGACATATTTGAAAGGTGAGTTTTATGTATTAATCTCTGGTTTATGAGAAACTTGTTTTTATCTTGAAGAAGATAAATTTTTGTTTTCAGTTATTAACATCTTTGTCCATAGATATTTAATATTTTGTTTGAAAAGAAGCTCTGAGGTAATATGTTCCTTGGTCTCAAAAATGTCCTTTTTTGGCTGAATTCAACTATACCTAAGAATGATTTGGTGTTCTGGGCTTTGTTGCACCCATTCCTTCTATCCTCTCCAGCCCAGTCCCAATAAACATGACTAAGGAGATTTTCATAAGGTATCACACAAAAGAATCTAATTCTAGTGAGGTAGAATATAAACAAGATAGGAAAGAATAATACTCCCTAGGATGGGAAAAAGAGGGGGCTTCATTACCATAAGTAACAATGATCAGATCCTGTTTCATCATGGCAAAGCCCTTTTTCAGAGGGGAAGGGCTGCCCGAGAACCCTGAGGATCAGTGCTACCAGACTGTACTAGATTCCCTCCATGGGCAGAGATGATCAAAGTTGCTGGCTCAAGGAACTTTCCCATTTATAAACCAATGACTGTATCATTGGTGACCTCTGTGGACCAAAGTCCCAAAGGTTGAACAATCTGCTTTCTGTAAGTTATCCAGGATCTTTGGATTTCCCAAGGTTGATTCAGGAATACAGGGAGGGGATGAAAATCCATTTTTTTAAGTTTGATAATGTTTGAGAAAAATAAAGACTGGATATTAGTACGTCTAATTTAGAAAAAAAAAGTATTATACAATCCCAAATGTGTTGAATAAAATGTATACATAATTCACCAACATGGGCAATTTCTACAATATCATGGATTAAAAGTTTTAATTTTGTAATGATTTTGTGTTTGATCTTTGGTTTGAAAGTGTAACTGATGTCATTCTTTATAGAATCAAGTTGCTGGAGATGAAGAAGCTCCAGCCAGTGATCCCAGAGCTCTCTTCATTACACATCACTGGAATTTTGGATATGCTGAACAAGTTCCAAGGTAGGAGTGGGCCCGCTGGCATTCAGGTTCAATTATTTTAGTAGGTTGCTCATAAAAGATGCTTTCCATTTTTAATTTTTTGAAATGAAAGCATTTATATCTTCTTTCCCTGTCTAGTCATAATACAATGATCAAGACCACATTGGTTAACTTGTAGTTCAGATACATATGTTATTTTTGATACAGACAGTACAAGAGAAAGAATATTATTGGTGTTTTGTGGCTATTAAGCAATGCAATGCTGTCTTCTCAGAGCAGCCATCAATATTTTGTGTTTTTCAGTTTATTCTAATTTTGAAGGTTTAAATACGATTTTGGTGGTTTTCAATCTATTATATATTCCAAGTGCATTTATGATGTGCAATGAGCAAATAATAATTACTATTTATAAAATATAAGTTTTTAATGAACCAAAAAATGACTAAACTTGTTATAAATAGAACAATTTTAATATCATCAGATGGATTTCAAAACAACTGAAAGGTAAGTGATCTTTGAACATGACCCAGACATGTTTGTGCCCCACTAGAGAAGAGGTCTAGATATCAGAAGGCTGAAATCCAACTTTAATTGAATGTATGGTCTCAGTAGATAATGTAAGTCAGAGATTCTTTTCAGTAAAGGGTACAGATGTTGCTTTCTCTCAAATTATTTGATGTGTGATAATGAAGCGGGCACAATCATTGCAAAGTGATATCTATTTATTAATAATATTAAAAACAACTCAAGAAGAGATTTCTGCTACAGAAAAAAGGACTTTTGGTTTTTTTTCTGAAACAAACCATACAAAAGTAAATATTAAGTCACCCTTCATACAGCACAGAATACTTTCAGTTTTCTTTTGATTGCCAAGATAATTTAAAGATTTCTGGGTGCTAATGAGGGCATAGGAACCATTCTTCATACATGATTGAGTTTGAATTCTCTCTACTCTCTACAGTTTCTTTTAGGAGGAGTCAATAAAGAGATTGATTAGGGAGATAATCTTTGCCCAAGGCAAATGAAGATACCATTTACTGATCTGATTTTTTTATTTTATTTTTGCAGTACACAATGGCCTTATTCAAGGATGGGCCAATTGCTATATGAGTCTTCCTGATGAAGTTAGAAATAGGATATTTGTAGGTGATGGTGCAACTGAAAATCCCCAGACACTGGAGAGTTATGTTATATGGGTGTTGAGGCCTTTAAATCTGGTAAACACTATTGGGAGGTGGATGTGGGGAACACCTCCAACTGGATTATAGGTGTATGTAAAGAATATACAAGTGACAGTTTTGAAGGTAAGAAAGGTTTTGTCTTATTTTCCTTGAAGAAGAACAATCACTGTATTCTCTCCACCAACTCCCCATCCTTAATTCATTATTTGCAAAAGCCTACAGGTCGAGTTGGAGTATTTCTTGATTATGAAAATGAAACTATGAGCTTTTATGATGTTTGCCGAGGTTCCCTCATTTACAGTTTCTTTTCTTCCTCCATCACATCCCCTCTAACTCCTTTTGTTGTCTTTGGTTCTTCATAAAATTGAGGTTTTCCTAGGCATGGTTTCACATGCCCTTAATCCTTGCTACACAGGAAGCTGTGACAGGAGGACCACAAGTTTTGAGGACAGAATGGACATTTAAAAGAGAGATAAAAATGGGGGTCAAAGGACAGTTGAATTAGTAGAGCACTTTCCTAACTTGTGTGAGTCTCTGTGTTCATCCACAGTAATGAGAAAAGAAAAAAAATAAAAATGAAAGAAAAAAACTGAGAAAATTCAAAAAACTATGATAATTCATTGGTGAATGCCCAAGTCTGAAGATATAGTGTTCTTGGGAGTTTCCCATGTTATGTTACATGCCTACACATGATGTCTGGAGGTCTGTTTTAACTTAAGGAACTGTAATCATTTTATGGCCATAAATTGTGATAACCACATTGAATTTATAAATTTGTTCATTAAATTTTATTTTAATAAAGTGTTGTGAAACCACCATGATATGATTTGAGGTTATATTTCAGTCCCTTCAAAAAAATTCAATACCTATTAACATTAACTTTCCATTCATTCCCACTTCACACTACCTGGAATTCTCTTAACTCTTTAGGTTTTTATGGATTTGTGTATTACAGAGAGTTCATGAAAATGGATATGTGTTGTTTTTGTATCTTCTCTCATTTAGTATAAAACTTTCAAGGCTCATCAACAATGCAAACTATGTGTTTAATGTACATTTTTTATCAAACCTGTGCAAATGCTCATCAAATTCATATTTACTTATTGCCCTTAGACTCTAAATTCCAAGATCAGAAGGGTAGTACTACCATATTCTTATTATCCCAAATGCAATTCTTAGAAGGTAATACATGATACAATGGAGTGAAAGAGTGGATTAATTAACCAATAAAAGTTATATCAAGAAATACCAGTATAGCATTAAGAATACTTCCCAAAATGCAGTTAACAAGGGAAGAAAATACTAATAAATAATTTTAATAAAAATCAAGTAATAGGTGATTTCCAGATTCATAATCTTCTATGGGCTGGATCTGAAAGTCCCTGAAAGGACTATGGGTTTAAAGGCTCCTTCCTGAGATGGGCTGTTGGTTCAACAGTTATACAATCTTGGTGGTATGCAAGATGAAAAAGGGTTTCCCAGGTGGGTGGCCCAGGACCATGAGTAGACCTATTGAGACAGAATTGCAGACAACTGAGAAGTATTGAAGATGGGAATGCAGATTTTTGTCTTGGCAGTCAGTCAGATCCCTGAGCTCTCCTCAACTAAGCAAGTCTGTTCACTTTCTTACAAATCCACATCCAATGAAGAAAAGCGTGCCAGTTCAAAGTGGTTGTGTTTTGTTCAAAAGGAGAAGGCAACCACACCTCACCTTTGGTTTCTCCTGTTCCCTGTGGCACCCCCCACCGCTCCGCCAGGTGACTGTTATGCCTCATACTGGAGAATAGAGGTAAAAAATAGAAGCACGGGTAAGACTGAGGTGCAATCTGAGCTGCTGTTCCAAGAGGACCACCTAGAGGAAGGAGGCTCAGGTTATTCAAATGTGGAGCAAGAGGGTGATGACCAGAAACGTGTTTGGAGGGTTAAACTGAAAACACTATGTGTTGTGCTAAGGAAGAAATGGATTTTCTTGCACACCTCACAGTGGATGGTATCTGGCACTACTGGGATAACAAAGCCATTCCACATACAGAAGATTTCTCAGAAGAAGCTGAAGTCTTATGTCATACATAGGGCCAGCCTTCAGAGTGTCCTCAAATTGGCCACCTTATAAGTCTTTCTTGAATGTAGAGATTTTTATGCAAACTTGTAGACCATGGGCATCCGTTTCGCGATCACATTTGATCAATAGAAACATAAGGATAAGACTACGGATGTGAATGTAGCCATATGCCCAAGCGCCACTGATTTTGGAACCCAGGATGGAAGAGCGATTTTGAAAGAGTAGCCTTGGCAGTTGTGGAAACTGAACGCTAGGTGGCACACAGTTACCTTGACTTGGAAAAACAGATCTCATTTTTAGCCTTTTTGTATCACATGTGTTCAGCATTCTCTTTTTTAACAGACCAGAAAGGATATGTGAACTGCATGATTTTTAGAAGCGCACACAGAAACTATATTTTGAGTGATTTATAACTGCATTTAAAAAAAAGTGTCAACAATGTAATTTTGTAATGACTTAGAAAACGGTGAGGGATGGCAATGAAAACATAATCTCCAATATATGATTGGAAGAGCTGCAGATGAGAAATACGATTTAAAAAAGTTATGATTCCAAATACATTAAACTGTTACTTTTTGTTGAGGATGCACTCTATTATATGGAAAAATTACTATATATATGGAATATAGGCTTACCGTTTTTTACTTAAATTTTGTCATCAACTCTTCCACTAAAATAAGCCTTAGGTGAGATAATTAGGTCTCATCACCATGTTAAAACTTATGAGACCTTTTTTTTTTTTTATATCATTCTTATAGTGGTGGTGGGAATGAATTATACTCAGTTCCACCAGAACCCACTGCTCCCTAGATTTAGTACTCCACTAATGAGCTCAGCCTGAGTCTTTTCTGTCATGCCTGGTGAGTGGCACACCCCTGTAATCCCTAGAAGCTTTGAGATAGAAGTAGGAGGATTGCAATTTCAAAACTATCCTCCACAAATTAGCAAGGCTCTGAGCACATCCCATTCACAAATGTGACTCAGTAGTGAAGTACCCCTGGGTTCAATCATGCTATAAAAAAAATCATTTATCCAACATTCACCTTATGAAACTTATATATTCTGTTGTTATCTCAAGAACTGTTCAGAGAGGAATACTATATGAAAAAATAAACCTTCATATAATTAAAAACACACAATATTTGATTTTGCTACTTTTACCAACAATCAGTTGATTTTAGATGTCTGTGCTTATGTCTGGGTCTTCTCTTTTAATCGATAAATTATTTTCCTGATGATTCTAAGGAAAAAAAATGAACTCATCATTTCTTTGGGAATAAGGACATGTAATCCTTTTGTAAGGGTCCCGTGAAACGTCGGAGAAAGAGACCACCAAGTGACCACTCATGCAATTGGCAGAAGGGGGATTTATTGAACGAGCATGCTGAGGCTCCGTGCCCACTCAAGAAGGGAAAGCAGCCCAGAGCCCTGAGCAGGGGCTGAGCACTGCTTAAGTACACTTTTTGGGGAGGGCGGAGGGCTTTGTATACATCAGAACAAATCATCATGAGGCACGGGAAAATTGAACAACAACTCCTAAACATGATTAGTTCATTCATTGGTGGGAACATGTCAGGCTGGAGTGATAGGTCATTTCTAAACGGGGTACACATTCAAACTGATTGGTTCAGGCCCTACAAGGCCTACGTGCAACCACACAGACCCCTTCAGTTATTAAACAACCAGACAATCAGGGGAAATGTTTACTGGGCGGTACTAAGCATTGTCTTAACAGCTACAATAATTTCAGGTTTTGCAGGTAGCATAGAAACCTAACAATACCTCCTTTACATTTTAACTCAGACCTTGCAGCTTAGAAACTTTTACAACACCCGGTCTTTTACCCTTTAACTTTTATGCTTTAACTTCAATTTCTTTTACCCTTACACTTTTAAATGAATATCTCTGCAGGACTATGTGTCTTTAAGGAAGAACATGATCCAAGTTCAATATCAGATGATGCACCATTTTCTTCTTGAGGAAGAGCAATTTTAACTGGTGACACTAGACTGAGAAGCAAAGGAAATTTTTTAACAACTCAGGGACAGTGAAATCAGAATAGCCCCAAAGAGGGAAAGGCTGAAGGAAATGTAGAGAGAGTTGAATGAGATGTTACACAAACCCTAAATGGCATTGTTCCAGGTGAGGAGAGAGGATCCATTCTCAGAAATAGGAATCCTTGTTTGGGTAATGTTACTTGCAGAGACCACTATGCTTAGTGGAGGGACATGTGCTCCTTCATACCCAACCCTACATTAGGTCAATCACTTGTTTCTGTGCCTTCTGGTATTCTTGGGGAATATTTTAGTAGCTAATAGAGTATAAAATATTTTTCTCTGTGTCCAGGAGACTATTCATACAGAAAACTCTGGCTAAGGGAATATTAAAAAATATACAGAAAAATTTACAAATGTACAAACTTTAAGTTTAAAGTAATCATATATGCAGCAGTCTGGCTGGGCACAAAGTCACGAGCCACTCAAGCAGGAACAAACTTTATTTCCAAAAGTCCCGTGAATGCCAAACACGTGGCCTTCTCCTGGGACACACTACTCCAACCAGAAATCCCTCCTCCTGCACTTCCCCAACCAATGGGAACTCTCTGGGGAGTCCCTTGAGAGCTCCAAAGTAGCAGGCCAATGCAGATAGCAGGGGTCTAATCTCCAATTGAATGCCCATCTTAATATAATCATTATCATCTCAATGGCTTGCTGGTGTCACCTTTCAACCAAAAATACCATGTTATTCCTACTTGGCTATGGCTCTCAGCATCTCCTCCTTCTGTTTAATTAAACAACAAGCAAGGTGGCTTAGGGACCATGCCTATTAGGTTGTCCAATACAACATATGGTCCTTACTCATCATCGGATCAGCTGACCTCTAGGTGTCAGCCTCCTGTCTTAGGTTGATACCACTGCAACTGGATCATACCCATTGCTGACTACCGGTCCAGCATACAGCCATACCTGTGGATAGGCTTTTGCACAAGTGTGTGTGGGGGGGTGAGGTTCTTTGCCTCACCTCTGTTGGCCCCAAAATTTGGCCTTGGTGCCAGTGGGGGGGTGAGGTTCTTTGCCTCACCTCTGTTGGCCCCCAAATTTTAGACCATCACTAGTAGAAGGGAGGAGGATACAGAAATGCCACAACACCAAGCTAATTGGCGGCTCCTTTGGAAAAACTGTATCACCCGTGTCACCACCAGCAAAGATAAGCCAGCACTACCACAATTCGCTGTACCAACAGATAGTTCACAATGTATACAAATGATACATAGTCCAGGCAATTTCTGCGGTATTCTCCAGGGACACACTACTCCAACTGGAAATCCCTCCTCCCTCCCGCACTTCCCCAACCAATGGGAACTCTCTGCTGAGTCCTGTGACAGCTCCAAAGTAGCAGACCAAGGCAGACAGCAGGGGTCTAATTTCCAATTGAATGCCCATCTTAACATAATCATTATCATCTCAATGGCTTGCTGGCATCAACTTTCAACCAAAAATGCTATGTCATTCCTACTTGGCTATGGCTCTCAGCACATAGAATTTATAAGCACTAAATTTTTAATTTGAAAACAACCCATCCTCATGTGGTGACACATGTGTGTGATCCCAGCAATTCTGGAGGCTGAGGATGAATGATTCCAAGTTTGAAGCCAGCCTCAACAACTTAGTGAGACCGTAAGCAACTTAGCAAAATCAAAAAAAGAAATTAAAAATGGGCTGGTTATGTAGTTCAGTGTTATAATACCTCTAGGTTCAATTATTTGTACAAAAAAAAAAAAAAAAAAAAAAAAAACGTATCCAGAAAAATCATTTTGTGCAAATTATGCATTTACCTGTGGGTATTGGTAATGGGTTTTTCCACTGTCATTCAATAAGAAATCTGTTAAAATCTACTTAGTTGTTCGACTAATGGTTGCACTAAACTTCAGAGGTATCCACAGTCCAGCCAAATCCAAACCCAGTAGCTCTAGAAAAGAACAAAGTTGGTCATTTATAAAAGGTTTTATAGTTTCTAATGACCACACACATTTCATCAAAGTATAGATGTATGGAATTAGATTTTCCAATGGCAGACACACCCTGATGTCAATGATTGTATTAAAAAAAAACCTTTTACATATTTAATCAAGTTACCAAATCCAATCTCAAGCAGGAAGCCATCCCTTAAATTAATCTACGTAAACCACAATTTGTTATATGTAACAATAAATGAGTACCTAGGGAGGCTGAGGCAGGGGGATCATGAGTTCAAATCAGCCTCAGAACCAGTGAGGCAGTAAGCAACTCTGTGAGACCCTGACTTTAAATAAATACAAAATATAGCTGGGGATGTTTTTCAATGACCAAGTGCCCCTAAGTTCAATAAGTGGTATCCCCAAAAATAAATTAAAAAATAAATACCCCAAACAAAAATGTTATATCTTTTTTTAGGAAATTCTATTCCAATCTCTTGTTTTATCCTATTATTATTCATAAACCTTTGTTTTCTGTCTGTTTCTTCCCTTTATTTCTTTTTAAAACACTTAGGCAGTTTGCAACCAAATGCTTGTAAAAGGGTGACTTGATCATCTCATTCCAGGTATCAGTGACAATATTTCTTAACAATTGCAATCCCATTGTTTACAAATTATATACAATTGCTTAGATATGTCATGTTTTGTCTTGTTTTATTTGTTTGTATAATTTTGTTTTGTTTTTGTATTTTGGTACTGGATATTGAACCCAGAGGCACTCTACAACTGAGCTACATGACCAGCCATTTTTATATTTCATTTTGAGACTGAATCTCCCTAAATTGACCAGGTTTGCCTAGAATTTGAGATCCTTCTGCCTCAGCCTTCAAACCGAGATTAGAGGCATGTGCCACTGAACCTACTTATGTTTGCTCTTTTATATTTGTAATAAAGCTGAACATATTTTCTTAAGTTCAATGGAAGGTGTTCATCTTAGTTTTTTGGGGGTGTGTTTTATTTTGGGGGGCATTTGTTTTAATATATTTATACATGTACACAATAAAACAGAATAATTTGATCAATTTCATTCCCCAGTATCTTCTTTTTATCTCTCCTACTTCCCCTCTTTCCCTTCTTCTATGCCACTTGAGATATATATATTTGTTCTATTTGGTTACACATGGCAGTAGAATGCATTTTGATATATTGTACACAAATGGAGCTTCTCATTCTCTGGTTGTACAGATGCAGAGTAACACAAGTAGTATTATCATACATGTATATAAGGTAATAATATTAGTCTGTCTCATTCTACCATCTATCCCCTCCCCCCACATCTCCCCTCATTCTCCTTTACATAATCCAAAGTTCCTTCATTCTTCCCTGCCTCCACTAGTCCACTATGGATCTGTGTCTGCTTATCAGAGAAAATATTTGGCCTCTGGATTTTGGGGATTGGCTTATTTTACTTAGCATAATATTCCCCAGCTCCATCCACTTACCTGCAAAAAACACAATTTCATTCTTCTTTAAGGCTAAGTAATATTCCATTGTGCATCCACATTTTCTTTATCCATTCATCTGTTGAAGGGCATCTAGGTTGGTTCCACACTTTAGCTATTGTGAATTGAGATGTTATAAACATTGATGTGGCTGCATCACAGTAGTATGCTGATTTTAACTCCTTTCCGTATAAACTGAGGAGTGGGATAGCTGGGTGAAATGTTGGTTTCATTCCAAGTTTTCTGAGGTATATTCATACTGCTTTCCAGATTGGTTGCACCAGTTTTCAGTCCCACTATCAATGTATGAATGTACCTTTTTCCCCACATCCTTGCCAAAAATATCATACTGCTCATATCATTTTCAATTGTATGGATTTTGGTGAAGCTCCTCTTTAGAATCAGCCACATAGGAAGGACCATTAACCCTGTTTCCTTGGCCTACTCCACAGATTTCAACCATCTCAGCTGCATGTCAATTATTTCTTCCCTTTCCATTCTCTTCTCTCATTTTAAGGCAAAAATGAAAACCACCAATAATTTGGATTAGAAATTTGAAAATAGTAACCATATGTACCGTTGGAGAGCATTTGTGCTTTTCACCAACAGAAATCATACTATTTATGAGAGCCCAAAAAACTACAAGGGTAAAGTATAATGAATGAAGGAAGTGAGGAAATTCTCTTCTATGGCATGGTATGAATAAACTATTTATATTGACTTTTTATTGCCAGGTATGGGACGGTGCCCATGTGTAATACCAGCTTCTGCAGACACTGAGGCAGCAGAAGCCCAACAATGAGGCAAACCTTAGCAACTAAGTGAGGCCTTATGTCAAAGCAAACAAACAAACAAACAAAAAACCCTGGGTATGTAGCTCAGTGGTAGAGTGCTTTCCTAGTATATGCGAGGCTCTGGGATCAATCTCCAGTACTGCATGAAAAATAATAATACCACAAAATACATTTTATTGGCTTTTATTTTTGAATCCTCTAGTTGGCTAGAGTTTAAAATCTAATATTATATTGTATATAATGATATAAAGGCCTGGGAATGATTTGTAATCAAATTGATTAAAAGAGGAAGAAGAGAATGGAAAGTAGATTTTCATTTCATTCCCTAATATTCTGATTCTTTTAATATCTTCATGTACTACTAACATTAGATTTATATACTATCATTGATTTGTTTTGATAGCATATTACTTAAAGTCAGGATTACCAAAGTTTTAACTTTCTTGATTATCTGTTAACATGTGTATGTATGTCATTTCTGCTTGCTCTCCATTTGTCCCTTAACAACTCAATATCAGGCAATGGATCAATGTTCACAGAAAGAGGAAATCCTTTTGATGTGGATGCACTTTTTTTTGTAAAATTTGTGGAGTTATCATTACAAACAGAAATATATTATTTGGAGTGGGATGGCGATGGCAAGGTAGTTCACCACCTCCTGTATAAATATTTCAGAAATTTTGAATCAGTAACCACAGTGTAGCAAGCCTAATCCAGGTTTGAATGGGTTTGGGTTTTCTTTTGCATTATTCCCAGTCCAGCTTTCTCTTGTGATCCCATTCATCTGATTCCCTACTTGGCTGACATCTTTAGATGCATCCTGAGTACATTTTCAGATTTCAAGGCAATCTTTTCCTTCTCTTCATCATCATCACTAACTTCATCATCCAAGAAATGTTCTGTCCTCTACCCAGATAGGCTGCAGGGAACCCATCTCAGTTTAAGGAAGATGCAGAGAGCCAGATTGGATCACCTGGAATGGGGAAGTGCTGAGGACCCTAAATCATCATACTAATGTGCTGAACACAGTGGTCAATTTTCAGTAATCCCTGCTAGCCCCTTTGTGCCCATGAGCCTGGAGAAATTGGCTGTGTACTCTCCTTCCTGGTTTGAGTCCATGGACAACACTGAATCTCCAGTGTCAGGGAGGATAAGCACTGATTTTGGTATCATGGCCCTCCAGTGTGTTCTCTAGCCCTGGCAAGCTGCAGGGCTCAAGCATTTTGCTGTTGTTTTCATTCTCAATTCTCTGGTTAAATCCAAAGCACAGTAATGGGACAACAGAACACCCAAGGACAAGGCAGAAGTCCTGTGGCCTTGCAGAAAACCAGCTTCCTCTGTAAGTCTCAGTGGTGGTTCATCTTTTTGAATATTTCAATGGTTTAAGATCACAAATTCTTAACCCAATCCCCTCTTCAATGGCAGAAAGTGCACAGAGAGAATGGAGGATTCAATTTAATCCTAAAGCTGTGGATAAACTTGAGCCAGTGCAAATCACCAGTGGCTCCCTGTAGCCCCCTTATCCCCCACCCTAAGACATTTAGCATTCATGACTTCCCAGTTCACATAATTAATGTTCCCAGTAAGCAAAATTTCTCACAATTATTAACAGGAAAACTTCAATTCATGTCTTCCCCTCAGAGTAAGACAGCTACCTCAAACATTTTCTCATCTCCAGCATTCCCTTACTAGTTAAGTTGAATAGTTAAAATCAACCCTTTGGGGCTTATACTGTCAAATTCCATCCCCAAAGGATAGCTGATTTACTTGAATCATTTCCTAAATCCAAAAACTTGTGATAGAATTACAGGTTAGATGCTGGAGCTGATTTCTGATCACCAGTTACACATACCAGATTTCCTTGTATGAAGTAGAAAAGTAATGATCTGGGGGTGACAGCATCATATAATTTAGGATCCTGTGCACTCTACATGTGAATCTAGATGGATAGAATGATGGACGGATAGATGGAGATAGTAGATAGATAGAGATCTATATCAGGGATTCTTGAATGAAGTATTTTTTGAGTAAGGACAGGTAGAAAGAGTGTGGGTGGGGTGTGTTGCAGTAAGAACTGAAAGAGGAAGTTTGAGGAGGAGAAGATCAGGAAAGAGTACAGGAATTAACTGTCAGGAGCTGCTTGAGGTGAATAATCACAGTTGACCTAGTGAAGTGGGGTCAGAGTTTCCAAGAAGAGGACTGACAGGATGGCTCAAATGTAATTCTTCTAGGATTGGGACTGCAGTCAACAACCTCATTATAATCGTATGAACAAGGTTCTTTCTGGAATTTTAGAGGCCACTACTAAAAATAAGGTCTATTATTTTTTGAAAGGTCCTTTCTTTAGAATCTTTGTAAGTATGAATGAAAAGATTCTCTATTCTAATTATCTTTATGAAATTAGTCTTTTTAACTTTTATGAGACAAGGATTGTCAAGGTAGCTTTTCTAGGATCCTCAAACTAAAGCTAACCTGTTGTGAAGATGCCAATATTTGACATCTTACTTTTTACACTCTCTTTATTCTGTTTCTTTCTCCCACTTATTTTGTCAGATTATCTTCTACCTCTGATTATTTTATACCACCTCCATTAAATATGCATTTTACTCTTAGTACCTTTTTTTTTGCATAGAGAGATTTGTTGTGGAAGGTTTTTAGGGCTAGTTATGTATGAGAATTATACTAACCACATTGTCCCAATCCTTTCACGTGTTATCCTGGACTTCTTGCACATTGGAATGAACCCTGACCCTACTAAGCTGTTGTTAAATTTTCCCTCCACACTTTTTGATGAATCCTTGTTGCTGAATTTGACATTCTCAAATCTGCCAGATGTTCTGTTATGTTCTTGTGCTTCATCCTGAAAAGATTCTGGCACCCCATGGATCTTGTAGATATCTTTGGTTTGCCTGTACCTGCACCCATTTTGGCATTTTGGAGAGCATGCTGTACTCCAGTTTTGTTATAGACATGGTTCATAGGCTTTGATTTTGTTAACTTGGTTTTTCTTTTTATGTCTATTTACCTATTTGGAAATATTTTAAAAGTACTCTACATCTCTTTTTTTCCAGAACTCCCACATACAACTACTATAAACATATGAATTAATAATTCTTACAACTTGGATCTTAATGTTTTTAGCACATTAAGTACCTACAAATTGTGCACAAGAGATAACTAGGATAAATAAATTGTAGAAATTGTTATGCAAGTTTGGAGAATTTAGTTGCCACTGTCTTCATATCACTTTCAATACTTCTCTCCTAATTAACATTTATTTGATTAAGAAAAAACTGTGTTAATTGCCTTTTTGAAAAAAATTTGTACATTTTTAAAAATACAGGGCACATTCTACCAAGTGCTATTGCTATTGTGGATAAGGCTCTCTTTTTATTGTCTGTGTGTTTATGTATGCTTCAATAGTACATTTTTAAAAAGTTTTTGAGTACTACTTTAGGTCAAAGTTGAGTGAAGTAGCAGGGATATAGTTCTTTATGACATATCCATTAAAGAGATAAAATTGTTCACTTTAATGTAATTTATTTTTTATTTACTATGTGTTACTTTAAGATTTTTTGTTGGAATTAAAAAGAAATGTATGTGATGGGTAGAATAAAGGAAGAAGTTGTGGTAGGAATCAACCTAATGTTTTCTGGGAGATAAGCACTTTATAAACATAAAGTATAATCTTATATCAAATGTAATTGTAATTTTATGTCTAATTCATGAATGTATGAGTTAAGAAACAGATAAGCAAAGAGCTGATTCTTGTAAGCAATGCCATCTTTTTATAACAGCAAATTTAGAAGTTTAGAGTTTTTGGATTACCAGTTTTGTACTTAATTGAATGAATAAAGCTGCCTCTTAGTGTGTGGTAATGTCAGCAATGTTATTTTTATCTTTGCATCCCATATAGTGAGGTCAAGGTTTAAAAATCAATAGACGCTAAATGAATTCTAAAATGCATTATTTAAAAATGCATGCAGAGCTCCATTTGAAGTCATATATCTCACTTTTTTATTTTTTTTTATTTGTTTTAATTAGTTACACATGAAAGTACAATGACCTCGACATATCATACATTTGAATCAGATGGGACATAATTTGTCATTTTTCTGAGAGTAGAGGTTACAGAATCACATTGGTCATGCAGTCATGTATATACACACAACAACAATAATGTCTATTTCATTCTACTATCCTTCCAGAAACACATCACTTTCTAACCTCTGCTATCAGCCTTACTGCCACCTTGTGCCTTGCAGTTTAAAGTGCTTGACTTGCATGCATAATACTGGTTTCAATCCCTAGTATCACACACACACACACACACATACACACACACAAAAAAGTTCGTGTAATGTATGTTCACAACCATGGTAAAATTCTATATTAAATGAAAATACAAACAGCACATCCCCCATCCCCCACTTTACAACACAAGAATATCAAAATTTTCACTTATTGCATATAATTTCACTTTTTTAAAGAAAGGCTGGTTAACATGGAGAAGACTCTAGTCTCATTGTATTTATTTGGCATATATGTAACAAAACCATCAAAGATCTCCTAAATACTCAAAAAAAAAAAAAAAAAAAAGTAAAAAGATTCAGGTATTTCTCTGATGGTGCAGATCAGCGATAGAGTTCCTGCCTACAAAGTATGAGGCCCTGAGGTAAATCTTCAGCAAAGAGTAAGCTGAGAGGGCAGAGAAGAAATGAATATACATGAGAAACATATCTTTGATTATTGATTGATTGATTGATTGATTGCAGTGCATGGAACAAATCCAAAATCTCACATATGCTAAGCAGGTGCTATACCACTGAGCTCTATCCCCAACTACGGTCTTTTAAAGCCTCATTACCCTGCTGAGTGTGGCCTCAAATTTGTGCTTCTTCTGCCTAAGTCTCCCAAATTACTGGGATTACAGATGTGAACATGTGGCCTCATGGTGTGTTTCTCACAGACACTCATAAGTTGAAGCCTCTTATGGGTTCTGTTAGGGCACAAGCCAATTTGCCTTAACATAGAGGGCAATTTTAAAGAATTGGAAAGTGTGTTGTTCTCACTTTTTTTCTCCAAATATAGGAGATAGTCAAAAGAAAGATTTTCAACAACTGGATTTTTTATCTGTGGATGCAAAAATGGGCAAATTGTTGCCATGTGCCATCCAGTAGGAAAGCTGAAAAATATTGTGATGAAGGGGGCCTGATTTGGGAAAAGGCTTGGTGTTTTCCACAGCATATGTGTTTTCATCCTATAAGTTCAAGTTCATCCTTATGACACACCAACCTGCAAGATATTTCCGAATATGCTGCATTCACAATAACAGGGATTTTATTTATATAGAAGGAAAAAATGATAATTACAATAGAATAAACACTCAAAAGAGTTCATGTTTAGTTCAATAAGGTATTTTTTTTTAATTCTAGGGATTGAACCCAAGAGCATTTAACCACTAGACCACAGCCTCTGTCCTTTTGATTTTTTTTTTTTTTTGGGGGGGGGGAAGGGATAGGGTATCACTAAACTGTTGAGGGAATCAGTAGTTTGCTGAGGCTGGCTTTGAACTATGATCCTCTTGACTTGCCCTACTACTGAGCTATAGTCTTAGCTCCTTAAGTTAACATAAAAAGATTATGTGTACCCACCATGATTGTAACACACACACACACACACACATATGCACACACACACACACACACACCTATACTACCTTTTCTCCACTTTGGGTGAATTGATTACTAGGATTTATTAGATCTAGAGGGGCATTTCACACTGACAGGTGCATTGTGAATAGCCAGATCTGGGTAGATATGCAAACTCTTGTGTTCGTGTATTAGAATTTGATTTGGAATCAAAAATCCATGTTTTTGTAATCATACAAAGGTAACAAAACATTGAGTCAACCACAACCTATATTATGGATAATGGGCAACTAAAGATGAATTTATTAAAGGGAAATTGAGCCAACAAAATTCTACATTGTATCCTATCTTCATATTTAATAAAATAAGATTAGATAAAGATAAGGAAAAGATAGAAGTATAATATTATTGCTTTGCTTCAACTGAGAAGGGATACCTCAAATATGGAGTTACGAGGCAAAGAAGTCAGGTTCATGAATTATTCCTAATTATATGTCAAGTGCAAAACAAAACAAAAAACAGAAAGCAAAAATAAAACAAGCAAACAACAACAACAACAACAAAACCCAGCCTAACAGGGAAATTCAGGAACCTTGTAGGATATTTCTAAATAAAGGAAATTTTGACACTATTAAAAAAAAATTCATGCTTTCATTATGCAAATGAAGGAACACACCAACATGATCCAGAGTCTCTCTGTATTAGAGAGAAAATATTTGTTTTCATATCTTTATATTATTCACAAATAATTCATAAATAATTGTATGCAACAATTTGATTTCTGATAGTAAATATGTCATTAATATCAAGATTTCCTGATCCATTACCCAACCATTCTCCCTGAACAACAGTGTTGCTTTGTACGCCCACAAGTAGAAGCCATCAAGAAAGATCTTCCTAAAATCCTGTGATGATTCCAATCATGAGATGAATTAGTAAATGTCTACCTTTCCTGTCTTAAGTTGTTTCTGAAGGAAGTAGACTCTCACACTTACACACCATTGATTGACTTTTGTGCTCTTCTCTTTTAGATTTCTCTGGTTTCCTTGGATCATTTCCCAAAAAGATCTCATTTGTTTTAGAAAATTCTCTTGAAAGACAAAAAAGTTTGAGACTAGACAAGCACACAGATATTTATTTGAGAGCCACAATGATAGATTTTTAAAAAAGTTTTAAGGGGAACAGAAGAATGGTGTTTCCAGGATTGATATGGGTAATTATCAATTTTAGGAGATTCAGACTACGGAATCGCAGAACTTAATAAATCATTTTCCTAGAGGAACAGGCACATCCAAAAGTTTAGTAAATTCTTAGGTAGTTTGGAATTTGCTTCAGAATTTGGATCTAATGACACTAATGTTCTATGAGTTTCAATGTACTATATCCTCTTTAGAAGGCTTTTGATTCTGTCCCCAGCCCATGGTGCTACCAATTGAACCCAGGGGCTCCTGCATGCTAAGAAGGTGCTTTACAGCTGAGCTACATCACCAGTAATTTTTTAAAGTTATTACTATTTTGTTTAGAGTTAAGGTCTAAGCTCCCTAAGGTATCCTCAAACTGAGTAACCTCTTGCCTCAGTCTCATGAGTAGCTGGGATTGCAGGAGTGCACTACCACCTCTAGCTGTACTAAATAGTTTTGTTAGTTTAGAAACTCTTTAATACTCATGATAGCTTTAAAGTTTCTGAAGTAGTATGCCATATAATCAATTTATTATAATAAAGAATAATAATTTAGGTTCATCATTCTCCCAATCTCCATAAAGGCAGATACAAACATATATATTATTCAGAATTTTATCACTGGTATTTACAGTTCTATGGGACACTAAGTTAAGCTGTTGATTCTTTGCTTTATATTCTTAGTTATCCTGCACTCCAACTTTCTCAGTGACTTCAAAGCATCACTTACCAGGTACTACTCAGTAGCCTCCTCAATGGGACAGTGTCTGTGAGCCCTGTGCTCCTGAGACTTGGAGCAGAGTGAAGAGAGCAGGTTTTTGTTCTCCTCTCAGAAGATCTTTTTGTCTCATGGGTCACACACATGTGATCCTCAGAGCTCAGGAAATGCTTGACACTGGCTTGTCTGGCAGTGGATACAATATTTTTCAAAGGAATATTGCTCTTGAAGTGTCTCTGCTGTGATGGCTCCCTGACATAGGACAATGGTCAGGAGTTTAGGCTTCTTTTCAGTAAAGGCAGAGACATGCACTAAAGAAGCTATGCCCACATCCTATGGTGACTGGGTCTATAAGGTAATTTATGCAGATGGAGCAGATGAGTTCTTTCTGAAAGACTTGCAGGACGTCTGAGTCCATTTATTTCTTTTGCCTTTTTTCTTTTTATTTCCAAGGGATAAAATTCTGAACAATTTTAATTTTCTACCTAGAAAAAACAAAGAATTAAGAAAAGTTTTACTCAAGTTATGATGTAATAATAATCTTATGTCTAAAGAATAGAATTTACTTTTTATATGACACTAACAGAAAACTGAGGCATAAAAAGATCTCTCAAAATTTGTAGAAACCACTATGACTTCCCTAGTCATCAACATTCTCATTCTATATTTTTCTCATGCATAAACCAGTTTCATATAATCCCTAGTGCTCTTCCTTTCCAAATTGAGATGAGACAGAATGGCTCCCACAGGGAAGAATGGTGAGCAGAATGGCTGTTTTTCCATTAAGGAAGTGGTGACCAAAGAATGCCCTGTCAACAATCACAATCCCATCCAGGGAGTGGGCTTCAAGACATGTACCTCAGTCACTCAAGATCCAGAAATTTGCTGTGAAGGAGATGGTGACTCTAGATATGTACATGGATTCCAAGATTCCAAGCTCAGAAAAAATTTCTAGAAAAGAAGAATACACAGTGTCTGAATTCTGTATCTATGTTCAATTGTCCAGAAAACCTAACAAGTATGAAGATTCACCAAACAAGTATTATATTTTGATAGTCTACATTCCAGTTGTCCCATTCAAAAACCTAGACAATATGGATGAAAACAAATGGTTGGTTGTCAAATGAAGTTATAAGGCTGCCTTTTTTAAAAAAAGGAATCTCAGTTTCATGGAGATGTGACATTCCTCTAAACAGTTTTAAGCATGGGTGTTTAGCCCAATTTACAATTTTATAGTGTGGATTCAGAATACCCTTAACATCAGCCATAATACTTACTGCCAGTAATTCACATAGAAAAGCGTATGTGAAGGCTAGGGACTTAGCTCAGTGGAAGAGTCAGGCCCATCATTGTGCAGGCCCTGGGTTTGGTTTCCAGCACCATAAAAAAAATGAAGAAAGTGAAAAAAGAAAAAAGGTGAAAAGGAATGGCCCTGCCATTGAACTTTTACCTTAGTTATTTTATTTAAATATTAAATTTGATAGTATTATGATTTCAACCAGAATCCACTACTCCCAAACAATTTCTAAATGTCTAAGGGTTAATGATTAAAGTTAATATTGCAAAACTGTATCAGATTTTAACAAAAGTCTACTGAAAAATATATTAATCTATTGTGATAAAATCCTACCTTTATTATATATTCTCCTATAAAAGTACACACAAATTACAACAGGAACATCTTGCAAATCATTAAAACTATTATCAAGTAACATTCACATTAGAAAAATATGTATTTATCTTAATTGATGCCAGAAAACAAGCAGTGCTTTCTTTCTGTTGGAATGTATTTTTCCACACTTTCTGAACAGGACCCCATAGCTCAAAAAAGAACCAATACATGGGATGACAGATAATTAAAAACTTTCTGCACAACAAGAAACCAACAGAATGAAGAGAAACTACTGAACTGAAGAAAAATTTTGTCATCATCTCTATGACAGAGTTTTAATATCCAGAACAGAAAGAACACAAAACATTGAGCACTATAAAAGCAACTAATCTAATTAACAAAGGAGGAATATGAACTGAACAGACAGTTCTCAAAAGAAATACAAATGTCTGACAACTATATGAAAATATGCTCAGTGTGAACAGGATGCGCACCTGTAATCCCAGAGATTGGAGAGGCTGAGAAAAGAGGTTTGCAAATTCAAGACCAGTTTCAGCAACTCAGTAGACTCTAAGTAACTTGTTCAGATTCTGTCTCAAAATGAAAATTAAAAAGATCTGGAGAGGTGGCTCAGTGTTAAAACACCTCTAGGTTAAGTCTCTAGTACCCAAACTTCATAAAAAAAATACCAAGGAAGGATAAAAGAAATATTTAATATTTTTAGCCCTCAGGGAAATTCAAATAAAAAATACACTGTGATTCTCACTCCAATGAGGATGGAAATTATCAAGAATACAAAACAAATAACGCAAATTCTTGTAGGGATGTGAAGAAAGAAAATATTATACACTTTGGTGAGGATGTAATTTTTTTTTTTAAATACAAAGGAACAATAATGCAACACATAAATTATTGAAGTAAATTAATCATCAAATTAATTCCAAGGGATGTACAAAGTTAAGAAAACAGCAGTCTAATCATTTCTAAGAAAGAAAATTATATCATTTCACAGAAAATAAGTTTATTTTGCTTATAATTGAAGTTCATATATTTGCTTTCTTTGATATGGAAGAATTGCTCTTCTGTATACTAATCTAAGAAATATGTGTGTGGGCTCACCAATACCTGCTGCAGAAGTAATAATATGAAGATTGTGTATGGTACTGGCAGGCTTCAGAAATCTTCCAGCCAGTCCAAAAGGCACTCTGTGGGTTCTGGAGAAGAATGAGTAGGGCTTTTCAAGTTTTTTTTTTTTTGGCCCTAAAACCATACCCACTTTCTCTAAGAGATTGCTTTCCTTGGAGCTTGGGGAAGATGCTTGAATGGATGATCCATTAGGTTTGTCAAAAGAGAAACTGATTAAGCTCCTTAGCTAATCTCCATAAACAATCTTGTAAAAACTTCCTCTCATCAATAGCCACTGATTTTACAACACTTGAAACTTCATAGGTCAACGTTCAATGTAATTTTTTGGAATATATACTTTTTTTAATTTTTTGTCTATGAAATGATAGAAATGAAGTGTCATAAATTTATGTTTTTAGCGAGCATTTTGGGAAACTTGGAAATGTTTTGCTTCAGATTGGCTTTAATTCTATCCTGTCTTGTAGAGAGTTATGCAGTTATCCATTTATTTATGTTTTTTTTTTTAATCCAAGAATATCTTTGATCCCTCTCCACACTGGAGATATCTCCAGCCCTCACATTTCAGATTATGCTTCCCAAGGCCTCCATCAAGGGAAGGAATTTGATTTGGCAGTTCCTGACCCATTCAAGAGTACATGGGAGAAAGGCCAAGATTATTCCTTGCTCAGTGAACTTTGTGGGACAATTTAATGTGTAATTTACATTATACTTACTTATTTATTTGTTTAATTTTTATATAGTCTGAGTTGCTCAGGCTGGCCTTGAACTTGATATCTTCCTGTCTTAGTTTTCCAAGTGGTAAAATTACAGGTGTGCACAACTGGGACTGCTGTAATTTGCTTATTATTACAAAAAGGAAAGAACAATGGAAAAATATGAAATAGTTTATTTACTGACTTTGAAAAATAGTGTTTTAAAAAGAATTAAATCATATTGCCAATGTACCAAACTTGATCTTTAAATACAGATGCCTCCCTTTTACTGGCATACTTCACACCAAGATTCAATTGTGGGAATACAAGGGTTTTAGAGGGAATGAAAATTCATACCTGACCTATTAGTCTTCCAACATACATATATGTATATATACAATTTATGGTCTGGTTTGTTTTCACAACTGTGCTTTCTAGAAATGATCTTGGATTCTAAAAGCACAAGCTGCACTCTGGAGTCCCATAATTGTTAAACACAAAGGCTTTATTTCCAGTTCTAAACCAAATTTTCTAGCAGAATCCACTACTCTGCAAAGTATAAAAATCTATTTATTAAGAAAATCTGAGCAGAAGTTGTGGAACAAGCCTGTAATCCCAGCCACTCCCTGACTAAGTCAAGAGAACCACAAGTTTCAGACCAGCCTCTGCAATTTAGTGAGTGCCAAAGAGATTGAACTAGATCCTCTCTTAAAATTTAAAAATAACGCACACACACACACACACACACCACACACACACACACACACACACACACACACAGAGCTGGGGATGTAACTCAGTTCTAAATCACCCCTGGGTTCATTTCCCAGTATCTAAATAAATTGATTAATTAATAAAAAATTCAAAAAAGATTAAATTGAACTTTAAAGCAATAAAAAGCTGGGATACATATAGTTCAGTGGTAAAACACCCCTGGGTTAGGAAGAAGGAAAAAAAAAAGTAAAAAGAGGAATGAAAGAAAAAAGACCCTCCTATTATTTTTCCAAAGTATTTATAAAGTTGCTGTGGGGGTGTTGAGAATAAAATGATTTAATTTATTATTTTGGGGTTTTTTTTGGTATTTGAAAAAATTCTGATAATTAATTTCTGGTTCTTGTGTAATTGCAAAATAAACTCTAAATATCTGCTTTTTTTTTTTTTTTTCCCTGAGAAAGCAATTGATGGTTTTCAAAGCTTGTAAAGCTGACTATTAATTCTGTCTAGAAATCAGGGCCACCTTTCCCTGAGAAAATCTACACAAGTTCCTTCCAAGACGGATATTAAAGCTGATATCAGAGAGAAAGGAAAGGTTCATGTTTGTTTCACTTTCCTTTGGACTCTTCACTAGTATCTACTGCCACCAAATGAGAATAAGATTGGATTATTATATGGCAATGATCTCCACAAATCCTGATGTTACTTTTTTTTTTTCCTGGTAAATCTTAGAACCAGAGACCCTGAAATCAAGATTGTTTAGAAGTTGCAGGTGAGTGGATGGCAGAAGCTGACAATGGACAATAGTATGCATATTTTCACAAAGAACTGGGTACTAATTTGGGGCTGCTTCTAACGAATTTCCTTTCATGGCTCTAACCATGAAGAGCAGTCCAGCAGCATTGCTCTCCTGCAGCGAGCTCTCCTGGGTTCACCCACTTGAAGCTTATGGCACACGGGCTAGGCTGGGCTTGAAGAGCTAGGATTGTGGAGTCATCTCAGTTGTTTGGATGCAATACACTAAATCTCCACTAGAGGGGGCGAGGTCTGCCCGCTCTCTAGGCACACCTAGATCCGGAACCCATCCTTTGCACTGTCCTCCTTGATCTGCTGTTTTTTTGTTTGAAAAACATTGATTCCTTTCATGCATCAAATGGAATATCTTTTCACGTATTTGGAAAATTTTATATCCATTGCCCATTTTAATTAAGTTGTTTTGTACGAACTCCGAGTATTAAAGAATCTCAACCGGCTGTATTGTCTTCTAGATTGCAACTTTGAAACCAGACTCAGTAATTTTGTGAGATTCTAAGCAACCTAGTGAGACCTGGTCTCAAATAAGTAATTTTAACAGGATGCAGATATAGCCCAATGGCAAAGCACCAGTGGGACCAGTTCCCAATACACCTAACAAACAACAAAAATGAATCAATGAATTGAGAACAAGAAAAACACTGAAGAATATTCTGATGCTGTATTGGAAGTAGAATCATTCATTGTGCTTCTAATATGCTGATTTCTATTATTTCATCATTGTTAGTAGTATATGACTAGGAGTGTGTGTGTATGTGTGTGTATGTGTATATATATAATTTTTCCCTATCTGCAATTTTAACAAAAATCAATTCTTCAGATTTATGACAGATTTTTCTCTTTATGAAATTACCTATGTCACTTTTGTTTTATACAAACAGATTTTTGGAAGAAGGCCAAAGAAACACAAGTTGGATGAGCTTGAAAGTTTACATATATTCTACTGCTAAGCTCCTTTCCAGTTTCTGAAGAAAGTAAGCCCTAAATTAAATTGTGCCTTTTGTTAAATAAACATTTGTTAAAAGTTGAGTAGAAAAATTTTACCCAAAATTTAATGTAGGTTTGAATTTCTTAATACTTATTCTGGTGTTGAAATCAAACCCAGGGCCTTCAGAATGTTAGGCAGGTGCTCTATCACTGAGCTACACTTCCATAGCTGGGGTCAAATGCATGCATCACCATTCCAAACTTTTTTTTTTTCAGTGCTGGAGATGAAACTCAGGGCCTCACACATGCAACACAAGTGTTCTACCTCTTTATTATGCTCCAGGACTCCTCTTTTTTATTATTTTTTAATACAGGTTCTTACTAGGTTTACCAGGATGGTCTCAAATTTGGTATCATCATGTCTCAGTCTCCCTAGTAACTGAAAATCGTGTGTGTGTTTGTTTGTTTGTGTGTGTGTGTGTGTGTGTGTGTGTGTACACACACCCAACTCCTTTGTTTTCTTTTAAAAATCCAATTCATGTTGAAAGTATTCAATTCCTCCTGGTAAGTTTTCTAAAATTTCTTTATATGACATAGATAGCTCCTTTTCAAGCTTGGGAGATAGAGAGTAATGAACAAAAGGCTATTTTAGTGGTCCACCTGTGACCTCTAGTTGCAAAAGATATTCTAAAATGCTCTTGTGTGGGGTACTTCATTTAGATTTTGTTTTCTCTTTTTTTATTTTAGTACTGATGACTGAATGCAGGGCCTTAAGTTCATGCTATGAAAGATTCTTTACCATTGATGTACATCTCCAGGCTTTTTCTTTTTGAGTCAGGATATTCCCAAATTGCCCAGGCTGACCTCAAACTTGCAACCCTCCTTCCTTAGCCTCCCAAGTAGCATGAATGACTACCTCATTCAGTGGTCTTTTCAAATTGACAGGAGCATTGTGAATAGCCAGTTCTGTCTAGATGTGAAAACTCATGTGTTCCTGCATTAGATATTGATTTGACATCACACAAAGTCAAAAAACATTGAATTAACCACAGACTCTATAATAGATAAGGACCACTAAATATGATTTTTATTATAGAAAAATTGATCCAACAAACAAAATTTTGCATTATATCCTATCTTCATATTTAATAAGATGAGATTACATTAAGATAGGTAAAAAAAGACAGCTACAGTATTATTGCTGTGTTTCCACTGAGAAGCAGTCCCTCAAATATGGAATATGCAGGCAAAGAAGTCAGGTGCCTGAATTATCCCTACTTATATGTGGCCTGTGGGGGAAAAATGGCCTGAGAGGAAAATTCAGGGACCCAGTAGGATAAACCACATTTGGGAACTCTTGGCAACATTTAAAAAATTCACACCTTCACTTTGAAAATCAAGGAACATACCAACATGTCCCGGAGATCTCTCTATATAGAGAGAAAATATCTGGGAGGTGGTCAAGAGACTAAAATGTTTATCCTTCTTCATACATAAAAGGAGAAACATATACTCAAATTCAGTGTGTGGTTCTTCTTTACCACAGAATCCCTACAGACTCCTAGAGCCCAGTTCCAAGAGTCACTCACATCTACCTTCCAGAAATGTTTCCCACAAGCAATGACCTGCTCTCCCCATGCAGCAAAATAGTTTGATCTGTCAGAATTCAAAGATTCATTTTCATTGTCTTGTCCAAATGTTTGTCTTCTCACACCATCACACAGCACTACCTTGAGAGTGTTTCTTTCATTACGAAAAGAAAGATGCACTCTGAAAAGAGAATATTTCAGTCAACCTTTCTTTTTAAAATTTATATGAGATGAGAGTCTACTTAGAGACTTAAAAGAAAAAAACAAGCAAGGATTAGTGGAACAGCTCTTACTAGAGAAACATCAGATTCAAGGGCTACCAGCAAATCTGAACATTTACTAACAGGGGAAATATTCCTAAAAAGTCAGCTCTTGTAGGGGCTGAGTCTGGGGCTCATTTGCCTGTCACGAGGGAGGCAATGGGTTCGATTCTCAACACTGCATATAAATAAATAAAATAAAAGTCTATCAACAACTTAAGTTTTTAACAAATCAGATCTTATAAGGCTTACTTCTGCTGGTTACTGTTCATGACATCTCAACATCTGGAGACTTGAGCATTCTCAACTCCATAGGAATGAAATTAACCTCTGTTTGTCTTTCTTAAGAAAAAGAAAAAGAAAAAAAAAAAAAAACAAATAACACCAAAATAAAGGCAATCATTGTATGAGGGATATCACAATCTTCTAGTTAAGAAACAAATATGGATTTCCAGGCAAAGAAGTCAGGTTCCTGAATAATCACACAGCACTACATTGAGGTTGTTTCTTTCATTACGAAAAGTAACGTTCACTGTGAAAAGAAGAGAATATTTCAGTCAAATGTTCATGTTTAACATTAATATTAAGAGAATATTTTAGTCAAAAGTTCATGTTTAAGAAAATCTAAATATTTCAGAATTGGTTTCCTTCTAAGAATTGTCTGCCTCTATGTGTAGTTCCATTTGACTCTTAATCTTTTTCTGCTAAACTAACCTGTCAGGGTTAAGTCTACCATGGAGTTCCATATGCTGCTTCACCAAGTGATGACTTACTTTATTATTGTTCATAAATTGTTCTATGTATTTGTTATTTTATGTTTTTTGTACTGTTTATCATATCAAGTGTAATGTATTACAAATTCAGTTACTGAGAAATATTAAAGGAAAGCAGTTTTAAAATATAAAATCAATATAGCCATCACTATATTTAATTGCACTTGAAATAGAAATGTCTTGATTGACTCTATTAGTGTGACTCAGTGAACAATTGATATTGTATTGATGATATTTTTTAGGTCTTAGTGTGACTTTTTATTTCCTTTTCCTAATTATAACTTTTATGACAGGTCTTGGTGACATTACACCAGCTTCATTTATTTATTTTTCTTTACATTATCCCATATGATCACATGGTATATATCTCGCTAAATAGGATTTGCATTCTTAGTTGCCAGCTGTTCTCTTTTATTAGGTGAAAGATTAAGAAAGACAGCATGATCACCCACAGAAAAATATCATTGAAGGGCACGTGGCAGTTGTACCTCAAACAGGCTGACACTCAACTTGGAAGTGGTTAAGTCTGTCTATCACCCCAGTGAGAGTTGAACACTGAGTTGGGGCCTCACAGACTGGGGTATGTACAGCAGCACTAACTCACACCTGCAAGGGAAGAAATTAAATTGATATTTTTGTCACCAACAAATTCATCAATGGATTCAAACAGTGTTTAAGAATGGAATAATGGCTCAACAGGAGATTCCTCATTAAAATTATATTCTAGTGAAACCTAATTAAAAGAATTTGAATTTTTGTTGATGCAAAGTCAAGGAGCACACCATAATGGATAAACATGTATTACCCACAGAGAGTAAGGACAGGATGGTAGTTGTCTGAAAAACAAAACTCTCCTCAAAGAAATAAAGCTTTGGCACTTTATTCTGCAAGTCTGTACATAATCACCTTGGGAGACACTGTACATATTCACTTTAGGATGTACATTTCTGAACTGGGGATGTTGTTCAGTGAACTTGCCTGGCATGTATGAGGCCCTGGTTTCAATATCCATGAATAAAAAGGAAAAAGAAAAGAAGGGAAAAATGTACATTTCTCTGTCATTTGGTTGTTCTTTCTTTTTAGGACCATGGATTGAACCCAGGGGCTCTTTACCACTGAGTGACACATACAACCCTTTTTATTTTGATACGGAGTCTCATTAAGTTGCTGAAGATCTCACTAAGTTGCTGAAGCAGGGCTCAAATGTGCCGTCTTTCTGAATTGAAACCTTAGCCTCCCAAATTGCTGAGATTACTGGCTTGCACCACTGTGTCCACCCAAAATATGTACCTTTCTGGGCATGCTTAATTAAGAAACATAGTTTAAGATGAAAAGATGGCATATATTCCTTGATATGCTTAAGTGGAGGTCATGGAGCACAAAAATTCTTGAAATGGCGGACAATAACACTTAAAGATGGCTGATATTTCTGGGATTGCTCAGCTAAATGTTATAATAAGTCTAAAAGAAAACTCAGCCATCTTTGACATGATTGAGTCACTGTGAATTTCCACAAAAAATTTTAGCTGAAAGAAAGGAAAGATGTTTTCCTCTGAAGGTGCCTATATAGCTTAACAGCTGACCTAACACTGATATTTACTGTAACTACAGAATCATGGGGTAGGCTTATTGTAGTTTTCTTTCTTTCTTCCTTTCTTTCTTTTTTTTTTGTACCAAGGATTGAACCTTGAGGTTCTGAACACATCTCCAGTCATTTTTTTAATTTTTTATTGAGATGGGGTCTTCCTAAGTTGCCAATGCTGTCTTTGAACACATGATCCTCCTGTCTCAGCCTCCTGAACCATTGGGGTGACAGGCATGCCCAGATCAGGATTGTTCTAGTTTTAAGGAATCTTTCTTATTTCTTTTTTTCCTTTGCTGAATTCTCTTACGTATCACCTGGGAATAACTATTCCATGCACCTCTATATGTTTATGAATTGAAATCTTAAATCATACATAGCTGACTTTAGAAAGCTAAAAAAAACATGTTTTAAAAGGGAAGAAGAAATTATATTGAGAAAATATATAAAGGAATTATCAATGAAAATTTTTGTTTCCAATTGTTTCAGCAACTCATGAACTAGATGAGCTTGAAGGAGGCCATCTCTGACTTTTAATATACTTAATAAGGAGTAAAAAATAAATGAAAGAAATAGAAGAAGAAATTAATAATTTAATTAATTCATTAATTAAATGCATTAATTAATTTTAAAAGAGAAATTACATTCACTAAATCACAAACACAGAGAAAAGTACACTATCTCAATAAGTACTCTCTGCATTGTCAGAAACACCTTGGTATTCACAGCCTTCACAGTGCTCCAGTTTGTGTTGAAAGCTAAACTTACATGTCAATGAGTCTTCTAAATAGTGTAAAGAAAAAACAAAAATAAATAAGAAAAGAAAAGTGTAAACTTCATCAGAATTAGCTATTTGACCCATCCAGCCTTTGTGTTTGAGAAAGTTAAAAAAGAGTAGAAGCACCACCCCAACTCTCCTTGTAAATTAATTTTCTACCATAAACGCAAAACAGGCAAAATCTAAATTCTTGCTAAATTCAGAACCGTTAAGAGTGACTGTATATTGCATCCAACCAGCAGCTGTCTGAAAAAAGCTGTCTTTGGCAGAGCTTGTCCACAAAGAATGATGTACTAAGGGCAATTTGAACTATGGATGTTCAAATCAAAAAACGACTGTAATAATTGTGACTAATTTCCATATGTCCTTATGTTGGAGTCAAAAATGTAGTGTCCATGAATAAATAGTTCATTTCTGTTTCTTACTGAAGTATCCTACAAAAGGATAATTTTAGATGGAAATATATCCTGAGGAACCTACTGTCATAATTTAATTAAGCTTCCTTGCTGCCTGAGGATAGAAACTACAGTGCGTCTATTATTTCCAAATGGAGAAGATCCCACTCAAAATGCAGGATACATATAAATATACTTTTGGTTCCAAATAATGTGTTCAAAACACAAAACATGTTCAGGTATGCTCCCATTCTTATCCTGAGCAGTTTCACATCTGGTTTATGGAAAAATTTCATTAGCTTCTTATTGCCTTTCTTTAGCTGTTTTCTCTTTTGGAGAATTTTGGATTTGCTTTTCTTAGGTTGCTGTACAGTCATTTTTTGTTTCTTCACAAATGTCTCCAAATATTCTTATTCTTCCTCATGGACAGCGAGATGCAGCATCCCATGAGCTGCCTTGGTCATCTCTCCATGAAGATGCGCATACTGCAAGGATATGGATTTCTTAGTTTGAATTCGAGGTCATCTTTATGCTCCTCCACTTTAACATCATCTATTCATTTTGACTCATGTCTTATGCTAGTAAGCTCTATACTTATATCCATGTCTTTCTGCTTCTCATAAACCATTAATTAATTCTTCTCTTCCCTTCATTTACTTTTCACTCCTTATTAACTACATTAAGAGCCAGAACTGTCCTCCCTAAAACTCATTTACTTCATGAGTTGCTGAAAAAACTGGAAATAAAAATTTTCATTGATAATTCCTTTATATATCTTCTCTAATTTGAAAGTTTGCATACAAACCATTGGAATTTATGCATGGCTCATAATAATTGCATGCAATAATTTCCTTTCTGTTAGTAAATAGGTCAATTATATTAAACTTTCCTTCTACATAGTCCAACAATTCTCCCTGAGCAACAGTGTTGTGCTGTGCTCCAAGAAGTAGAAGCTATCAAGAAAGTTCTTCCTAAAATCTTGTGATGATTCCAACTCAATTGATTAATTGATAAAAGTCTAACTTTCCCATCTTAAGATGTTTCTGAGAAAATAAACACTCATGCTTACAACTCAGTTTTTTTTTCCTGCTCCCCTCTTTTAGATTCCTCTGGTTTCTTTGGATCATTTTTCCAAAGAGATCTTATTTGTTTTAGAAACTTCTCCTGGAAGAGAACAAAATCTGAGCAGCAGACAAGAAAGTAGATTTTGGTTTCAGACCCACAATGATGGAGAATTTCAAGTCATGTTAGATTTAAAAAAAAAGCTTTAGGGGGAACAGAAGGATGGTGTTTCCTTGCTTAGTATGCATAATTATCAATTCTAGGAGATTCAAACTATGGAATCACACAATGTAATAAAACCATTTTCCTAGAGAATTGGCAAATACATAAGCTTAGTCAATTCTTATGAATTTGGCAATTTTCAGAATTTAGATCTACTGACACTAATGTTCTGTGAGTTCCAGTGTATTGTATCCTATACGAAGGCACTTTGAATTCATAGTACCACTCCCCTACCCACTGTGCTAGCTATAGAACCCAGGAAGTACTGCATGCTAATAAAGTGCTATACTACTGATTACATAACCAGTCATTTTTAAAAGTTAATACTATTTTGTTTAGAGACAGGTGTAAGCTTCCTCCCATCTTCCTCCTTATTTTCCTCTCTACCTCAGTCTCATGAATAGCTGTGACTGCATTGAGCAACACTATATAGAGTGGAACATCTAGTTTTATTAGTTTAGAAAATCTTCATACTCATAAGAGATTTAAAAAGTGTCTTGGGAACCACCATCTTCCAGTAATTGGGAATCACCATCTTCCAGTAATTTGCCAAAATGAAGAACACAAATGGAAACAGGAGAGGAATCATATATATGTTCTCTAGGCCTTTTAGAAAACATGGAGTTGTTCCTTTGGCCACATATATGTGAATCTACAAGAAGGGTGATATTGTAGACATCAAGGAAATGGGTACTGTTCAAAAAGGAATGCCCCACAAATGTTATCATGGCAAAACTGGGAGAGTCTACAATGGTACCCAGAATGCTGTTGGCATTGTTGTGGATAAGCACGTTAAGGGCAAGATTCTTGCCAAGAGAATTAATGTGCTTATTGAGCATATTAAGCATCTAAGAACCGAGACAGCTTCCTGAAACATATGAAGGAAAAATGATCAGAAAAAGAAGGAAGCCAAAGAGAAAGGTACCTGGGTTCAGCTGAAGTGCCAGCCTGCCCCACCCAGAGAAGCACATTTTGTGAGAACAAATGGAAAGGTGCCTGAACTGCGGGAACCTATTCCCTATGAATTAATGGCATAATAAATGTAAAAAAAAAAATAATAAAGGGCCATGGACTATAAAAATGAAAAGAAAAGTGTCTTAAGCAGCATGCCATATAATCAACTTATTATAATTTTGTAATAAACTAGCTTCATCACTCTCCCAGTCTCCATGAAGGCTGATATGCTTACATACTTTATTCACAATTTCATCAATGGTCCCTCAAGCTCTTTGTAGTACTCAGCAAAGAATGATGATTCTTGTGCCTTACAGTCTTAGTCATTCTGACCTCTAGCTTTCTCAATGTCCTCCGAAGCATCACTTACCAGGTATTCCTCAGCAGACTTTTTGATGGAACAGTGTCTGTGAGCCCTGTTCTCCTGAGAGTTGGAGCAGAGCAAACAGATGATCTTCTTTTTCTTCTTGTGGGTCATACACATGTGTTTCTTAGAGCTTAGGAAATGCCTGAGACTGGCTATCTGGCAATAGATATCAGATTCTTCAAATGAATATTGCTCTTGTGGTCTCTCTGCTGTGTTGGCTCCCAGCTCTCAGAGCAATGGGCAGGAGTTTGGGCTTCTTAACAGTAAAGACAGAGATAAGGATGACAAAAGCTGTGCCAACAGCCTGTGGTGACTGCATCTACAAGGTAGTTCAGGCAGATGGAACTGGTGAGTTCTCTCTAGAAGGCTTGCAGAATGTCTGAGTCCATTTTTGTTCTTTTTTTTGTCTTTGCTTTCTTTTCTATTTTTTAAGGGATGGAAATCAGAACAATTTTATTTTTTTACCTAGAAAAGACAAAGAACTAAGAAAAAAATTACTCAAATTATGATGTAATAATAACCTATGTCTAAAGAAGACTAGACTTCACTTTGCCTATAACACAAACAGAAAACTGAGGCACAAAGAGAGGTTTCAAAATCTGTATAAAACACTATTGCTTGTCTAGTCATGTGCATCCCCATCATATATGTTTATGCATAAAATAGAATCTTATAATCCCTAGTATTCTTCCTTTCTATCTTGGTCCAAGGCAGAATGCCTACCACAAAGAAGCATGATAAGTATAGGGGCTGTTCTGCCATTAAGAAAATGGTGACCACAGAACGCCAGATCAGCAATCACAAGCCGATACAGAGACTGGGCTTCAAGGCATGTCCTTAGGCACTCAAGATCCAGATATTTGCTATGAAGGAGATGGAGACTATAGATATGCACATGGATACCCTGCTTAGCAAAGCTGACTAGAAAAGAATACCATGAAATATGTGAAATTTGTATCCATGTTCAATTGTCCAGAAAACAAAAGGAGGATGAAGATTCACCAAATAATAATTATACTTTGGTAACCTATATCCCAGTTGTCCCATTAAAAAACCTACAGACAATGTGGATGAGAACTAACTGCCAATTGTCAAATGAAGATATAAAACTGACTTAAAAAAAAAAAAAAGAACCTCAGTTTCATGGAGAGGTGACATTCTTCTAAACAGCTTCAAGCATGGGTGTTTGACCCAATTTACATTTTTATAGTGTGAATTATGAATACTTTTAACATCAATCATAATGATTATAGCCAGTACTTGATATAGAAAAGGGCATGTAAGGACAAGGAACTTAGTTCAGTGGCAGATCCTTGTCCAACATGGTGGAGGCCCTGGATTTGGTTCCCAACACCACAACAAAAAGAAAGAACGTAAAAAGAATAGAAAATAAATGGCTCTGCCATTGAACTTTTACCTTAGTTATTTTATTTAAATATTGTATTGGATATTATAATTAGTATTAGCAGTAGTTATAGTAGTAGTAGTAGTAGCTGTTCTTATAGTATTTCAATCAGAATCTACTATCTCAAGACAATTTCTAAATGCATGGGGGCTATTGATTAACATTAACATAAAAAAATGAATCAAATTTCAGCCAAAATCTACTGAAAAACATATTATTCTGTTGTGATGTCCTCCTACCTTTATTATCTATACTTCTGTAACTAAATACACACAAATTACAACATATTTATATATGTGTGTATGTGTGTGTGTGTGTGTGTGTGTAGCCAATAGTTAAAATTATTATCATGTACTGCTGAGAGCCATAGCCAAGTAGGACACATGGCATTTTTGATTGAAAGGTGACCCTGCTCAGGGATTAGGGTGGCTCCAGGTTTAGGGTGGATCCTGCTGGATTAGGGTGGCTCCGGGTTTAGGGTGGATCTTGCTGGGAATAGGGCATATCCTGCTGCTTCAGGCACCCTCGAGTTTCAGTTGAGTTCTCGAGGGGTTCTGAGAGAATTGGTATGCAGAACCCGGTGAAGGGAGTGTATTTTTTCTCAGAATGTGCGTGTAGAGTGCAGGTGAGAGTTCGGGAATAAAGAGTTGCTGTTGGAATCTACAAGGCTTTTGTGTTGGCTTGGTTATTTTGTGCCCAGATAGACTGCGGCAACGTACCCTTCATATTAGAAAAAACATGTATTTATCTTAATTGACTCCAGGAAACAAGCAGTGCTTTCTGCCAGAATGTGGTCTGTCACACTTCCTGAACAGTACCCACATAGTTCAGAAAATAAGGACCAATACATGAGATGGCATCAAACTAAGACCTTGCTGCACAAGAAGGAAGCAACAGAGTGAAAATAAATAAAATATTGAGCAGGAGAAAACTTCTGTCAGCATTTCTTCTAACAGAAGCTCAATGTCCAGAACAGAAAGAAATGAGAAAACTAAGCACTATTAAAAAACAAAAACAAAAACAAAAAAAAACCACAACAACAAAAAACCTCAATTAACAACCTCAATTAACAAAGACAGTTCTCAAAAGAGGTACAAATGGCTGGATAATTATATGAAAACATGCTCAGTGTATACATTGTGCACACCTGTAATCTCAGAGATTGGAGAAGCTGAAGTAAGAGGACTGCAAATTCAAAACCAGCTTCAGCAATGCAGTTGGCTCTAAGTGACATGATGGATCCCTGTCTCAAAATGAAAATTAAAAAGATTGGGGAATGTGGCTCATTGGTAAAACACCTCTGGTTTCAATCTGTAGTATTTCCCCACTCTTCAAACACAAAAAAGAAATGTTTAATATTTTAATAGCTTTAGCCTTCAGGCAAATACAAATCAAAACTGCACTATGAGTGATTAAAATTAACATTGCAAAATTCTTTAATTTTTTTTTCTATTTTTAAAGATTTTTTTTCCTATTTCCTCTAATACGACACCCACTTCCACCAAGAGATTGCATTTTTTGAAGCATGGGTTAGATGCTTGAATGGGTGATCCATTAGGTTTTGAAAAATAAAGATTGATTGAACAACCTGGTTAATCTCCATTAAAAAAAATCTTGTAAAACTTTATTTTATTAACAGCCATTGATTTTATAATTGAAACTTCAAAGGTCAATTTTAAGTATAATTTTTTGGAATATTTTTATTTTTTGTTTATGAAATGATAGAGCAGAAATGTTATTGATTTCTGCTTTTAGAAGTGTTTTAGGAAATTTGGAAATATTTTGCTCCAGATTGGCTTTAATTCTATCCTGTCCAGTATAGAGTGATGCAGTTATTGATTTTTTAAAAATTTTAATCCAAGTATATCCTTGACCCTCTACATTGGACACTTTTTCCAGCCCTCCCATACCATATCATGCTTCCCAAAGCCTTCAGTAAGGACAGGAATTCAGACTGGGACTCATGTCAAGAGTATGTGGGAGAAAGGCCAAGATTATTCCTAGCTCAGGGAACCTTCTGGGGCAATTTAATTAATAATTTACATTATAATTTTTTGTTTGTTTTTTGATATAGTCTAAGTTGCTCAGGGTGGCCTTAAACTTCACACTTTCCTGCCTTAGTCTCTGAAGTGATGGAATTACAGGTGTGTACAACTGTTACAGCTGTAATTTGCTTGTTTTTACAAAAAGGAAAGGAAAATGGGAAAATGTGAAATAATCTCTTTATTTACTTATTTTCAGCAATATTGTTTTAAAAAGGAATAAATCATATCCCCAACCTACCAAACATGATCTTTAAATCTGGGTGCCTCTCTTTCCTAGCATATTTCACACCAAGATTCAGCTGTGGGACCGCAAGGGTTTTAGAAGGAATAAGAATGCTAACCTGATCTTTTAGTCTTCCAACATACACATATGTACATATACAATTTATGGTCTGGCTAGTTTCTACAACTGTGTTTTCTAGAAATGATCTTGGATTCTAAAAGCTCAGCTGCACTCTGGGGGCCCATAATTGTTAAATATAAAGGCTTTATTTCCATTTCTAAATCAAATTTTCTAGCAGCAATTACTCCTGTGTAAAGTATGAAAACCTGTGTTTATTAAGACAATCTAAGAAGGAGTTGTGGTGCATGCCCTTAATCCCAGTCGATAAGGAGGTCAAGGCAGGAGAAGCACAAGTTTGGTGCCAGCATCTGCAATTTAGAGAGAACAGAAGAAATTGAGTTAGATCCTGTCTTAGAATTTAAAAATAAAAATATATATTCACATATATTCATATGTGTTTGTGTGTGTGTGTGTGTGTGTGTGTGTGTGTGTGAGAGAGAGAGAGAGAGAGAGAGAGAGAGAGAGAGAGAGAGAGAGCACACAAAATGCTGGGGATGTATCTCAGTTCTAAATCACCCCTGGGTCCAATTCCCAGTACCAATAACATAAAATAAAGGAATAAAATTACTTTTAATGTAAAAAAGGTCTGGGATGTAGTTCAGTGGTAAAACACCCCTAGGTGAGGAAAAAAGAAGAAGAAAAGAAAAAAGAAACTACTATGTATTTTCCCAAAGTATTTATAAAGTTCCTGTAGGGAAGTTGAGAGTAAAAGGATTTAAATTTATTATTGTGTTTTTCGGTGTTTTTAAAAATCCTGATAATTAGTTTCTGGTTCTTGTTTAATTGAAAAGTAAAATCTAAGTATGTGTTTGCATTGTTTGGAAGAAAACAATCATAGTTCACTTAGAGTTTTCAAAGCTTGTAAAGCTAATTTTTAATTCTGCCTAGAGAAATAAGGAGCATCTTTCTCTGATAAAAATCTATCCAAGTTCCTTTTACCCACAATGCATCTGAAGGCTGATATCTGAGAGAGAGGACAGGTTCAGGTGTGTTTCACTTTCCCTTGAACTCTTCACTGTTGTCTACTGCCACCACACAAATGAGGAAAAGATTGGACTGTTACATGGCAATGATCTCCTCAAACCCTCATGTTACTTTTTTTCCCCCTGTAAATCTTAGAACCAGAGCCTAAAATAAAGATTGTTTAAAAGTTGCAGCTGGGTGGATGACAGAAGCAAATAATGTACAATGATTTGCATATTTTCACACAGATCTGGGTCCTAAATTGGGGCTACTCCTAAATAAAACTCCTTCTGTCGCCCCAACCAAGAAGAGCAGCCCAGCAACGCTGCTCTCCTGCAGGGAGCTCTCCAGGTCCTCCCGTATGAAGGTTACAGCCCGTGGGCTTGGCTGGGCTAGCTGAGCCATAGTTGTGTCACAGCAGCTGTTTGAATGCAGGACACCAAATCCTGGGTCCAGCAAAAGGGCACTAGTTCTGCCTGCGCTCTGTGTGCACTCCGACTCCGAACCCGTGTTTCGCGGGGTCTTTCCCACTCTGCTCTGTTCTGTGTTTGAAAATTTTGAGTCCTTTCATGCATCAGAGGGAACATCGTTTCATGTATTTGGAAATATTTTATATCCTTTGCCCATTTTAATTAAGTTGTTGCTTTGAATGAACTATTTAAATATTCAAGGATCTCACTTTCTAATTAGGTTGCATTGTCTTCTTGGGTGTGTATGTATTAACGAGTCATTTTTATACACATGAAACAATTAGGAAAATATATTCAAAAGTGAATGACTTCCAAGGACTTCCATGGTCCTGAATACTCTGGCTGGTGCCTAACCTTATATCCTTCTTTTATTCCAGTATTGTGTCAGCTCATTCCACACTCAATGGTTTAGTTCAGTCATTTGAATTACACTTCCTCCCACTTAATCATCCCTGACCACCATACCTGATTATATTTTCTCTTTAAGGTCAGATTTTTTCTTTCTTACACTAGTCTGGGTACACTCTTCACCTTTTATGACCTTGTGACCAATATTTTCCTTCAGAACACTCAATTATTGAAAGTGAAGTTGATTACTCCTATACCATATCTACTCAATGCCCTGCTCTAGAAGTAGATGTTAGCTTTCATGAGAGCAGTTAGTTTCTACAGAGTAGCCTCCTTTCTACTGGTTCTGTCCTTGATGCCTAGAACATGTTGTTACTAAATAAGGAATAAAAGAATGCATTCCAATTTATCACTCACTGAATAAAAAGCATATTAACTAACAAAAATGCTTCAATTACAATGAAAGCAGCACACATTAAACCATTAATTTCCAGTAGATATCAGTTTAATCATATAATTGGAGAGAGTGATACTTCTTTGAACTAATACAGCATTTATGCGTGCATTTGTTTATTTATATTTGGTCCTGACAATTCAATCCAGGGTTTGTTAATATTATAACAAGCCAAAAATCAGTAAAGGAAAAACAAAATTTTTTACTGCACAGCTGCCCTGACACACTCTAGGCAATGCTTTTATTGTAATTTAATTCAAAGGATGTTGTGCTTAATGCTCTGTCATCCATAGGTGTTGACAAAATAAGGACCAATGGGTCTAGGTTAAATGGAATAATTTGAAATCTGCTCCCTAAGCAACTGCTAGACAAGGATATTGATTCTCCACCAAGACAAACTCTGCCAATCCTGATGACAGTGTCCCACTCAGAGCCAGAACACCTTGCTGTCTCTATTAGAGCAGGTCATAATTCCTTGCCCTTGGGTCATTTGATTCTCATTTTCCCCTCTTGAGAGGGTGTAAGTGAGCAGCCCAGCTACACAGACAACAGAGGTTCACTGCCCCACAGATTGTCAATATGGGGAGATTCAGATTCCTAACCATAAAAGGATGATTCCATTTCATAAATACCTCACAAGATCATCTCCAGGGGTCTTTGTTGCCAGAATCAAATAAGAACTGTTGCTCTAGTTCTTTGACATAAACTAATTATACAATATAAAACAAATTTTCTATCTGTAAATAAATGATTTTAAAGTCTTTAGCATTTTTTGCTGTCTTAATGACAGCTAAATGTTTATAGGATGCTTACTGTGTACCAGGAAATGCATTAATCCTGGCTCATTTAATATTCAGAACACCTTTCTGAAGTACTGAAGTTAGGAAGGAATTAAATTTAAAAAAAGATATTAAGCTTGAAAAAAATAACAAGGTAGTTTTTAAAAATTAAGAGAGACTAAAAAGTTTAAGACTACCTGGTAATGCAACAATGTCTTGGGATTAACTTAGAAAATGAAGTATAGGAGCACTTCATTAAGCTTCTCATTAATACTTACATCTCTGAAAACCTGTAACCAGGGTCTTACTTAAGACTGAGGACTAGAGATGGGCTTGGTGCTACATGCCTTTAATTCCATCAACTCAATAGGCTGAGACAGAGGATTGCAAGTTTGATGCCAGACTAAGCAATTTTGTGAGATTCTAAGCAACTTAATGAGACCTGGTCTCAAAATAAATAACTTTAACCAACTGGGGATGTAGCCCAATGGCAAAGCAACACTAGGACCAGTACCAGTTCCCAAACCCTAAACAAACAAAAAAATAATCAAACATTTGAGAATAAGAAAAATACTTGAGAACATGAAGAACACTGAAAAATAGTTCTGATGCTTTAATGGAAGTAGAATCATTCACTATGTTTCTAACACTCTTATACCTCATTTTTCTTGGAATATATGACTGTATGTGTGAGTGTATCTTATTGTTTCCCTAGCTGCAATTAAAAAAAAAATCAGTCCATCAGATTTAGGGCAGATTTTTCTATTTATGAAATTACTTATGTCAGTTTGGTTTTATAAAAAAAATGATTTTTGTAAGATGCCAAAGAAGCACAAGGTGAATGAGCTTGAAAGTTTACATCTATCCCACTGCCAAGCTCCAGCACAGTTTATAATGAAAGAAAGTCTAAAACTTAATTCTGCCACAGGTCTGCCTTTGGTTAACTAAGCATTTGTTAAAAGTTGAGTAGAAAAAAAATTCACCCAAAATTTACTGTAGGTTTGAGGAGGTTTATTTCCTTAATACTTTTGGTGGTGCTGCAATCAAACCCAGAGCCTTCAGTATGCTAGGCAGATGTTCTACCCATGAGCTACATTTCCATAACTGGGGTCAAATGCATGTACCACCACTGCAAACTATTTTTTTACAGTGCTGGGGATGAAACTCAGAGATTCACACATGCAAGGCAAGTGTTCTACCTCTAAGTTATGCTCCAGGTACCACTTTTTATTATTATTTTGAGAAAGCTTCTCAGTAGGTTTCCCAGGCTACCCTCACATTTGGGATCCTTTTATCTCAGCCTCTCTAGTAGCTGGGAATCACGTGTGTGTGTGTGTGTGTGTGTGTGTGTCCACACCGAATTCCTTTTTGTCTTTTTAAAATCCAATTCATGTTGTAAATATTCAAATTTTTCCTGATAGTTTTTTTCTGTAATGTCTTTATATGATGTAGGTAGCTCCTTTTCAAGCTCAGTGGTAGAGAGTCACAAAGAAAAGGTTATGGTAGTGGTGGAAGATATATTCTAAAATGCCCTTATAAGGAGCAGTTCATGTCAGTTTTTGTTTTCTCTTTTAATTTCAGTACTGGCAACTGAATGCAGGGCCTTAAGTTCATGCTATGAATGCATTCTTACCACTGAGGTACATCTCCAGGCCTTTTCATATTATTTTCAGTCAGAGACTCGCTGAATTGTCCAGGATGACCTCAAACTTTCAATCCTTCTCCATCAGCCTCCCAAGTAGCATGACTGCCACTACAGTTCATTCACTGGTCTTTATTTTCTGGAAGAACTGGGAGTACCTATTTTCATTCACTGTAATTTTACTCCCTAATCTTAGAACATTGTCCTCAGTTTAATTAAAAATAAGTACACCAAAAAGTCCTCAGCAAACATGTCTGAGGTAGGAATGAAAAATCTAAAGCAGAAAAATAGCCAGTTGTGGTGGCACATGCTTGAAATCCTAGTAATTTAGGAGGTTGAGGCAGATGGATCTCAGCAATTTAGCAAGTTCCTAAGGAACTTAGCAAGCCCTGTATCAAAAATTAAATGAAAAATATAAATGAATAAATAAAAGAGGAGGAATGTAGTTCAGTAGGAAAGAACACCTGGATTCAATTCCCAGCACCAAGAAAGGAAGGAAGGAAGGAAAGAAAGAAGGAAGGGAGGGAAGGAGGGAGGGAGGAAAGAAGGAAGGAAGGAAGGAAGGAAGGGAAAGAAAGGAAGAGCAATGAATAAAAATAAATCAAATATTTTAAAACTTAAACATCAGTAGAGGAAGAAATCAATTTAAAAAAAATTAGAAGTTGTAAAACAAAGTGTTATTTAATAAAATAATTGTTTTGGTTAAAATATCACTTTGCAAATCCTAAGTCATGTGAACTTTCTTGTGTCTGACCCCAAACCTTATCAAAGTTGTTTACTATATTTTTAAAACCTAATCAGTGTGATCTCATCAGTCCTTTCCACCACTTTCAGAAGAGGTAACAGAAAGTGGTTGCGGTCTTAGATGAATCCCAGGTGTTTAAGGAGGACACTTCTCTGGAGAATGCTTTTTCTTCTAAGGTACTTCTAAGGAGCCAACTGAATTTTCAGCTGCTGAGCTTTGGAGCCCTCAGTGTTACTGATACCGTGATACTGACAAAATTTTCACACTTCCAGAAGTGAGTTTTCCCAGAGCTGACTCTGCTGAGTTGGAAATCTAGAAGGCTTTCAAGTTTATTTTCTTTCCTAAAAATTGTTTGAATTTACTTTTCAACTTGATTGAGTTTTCTCCAAGTAAAAAACCTACTTGTTTTTTTTTCCTGTTTAAAATACATATAACTAGACCATTTTAAAAATATTGGTTTCTGTAAAGTGATCTAAGTAAATATTATTCTATTACCTTGTGTCTTATTAGATTTTGCAGGTCTTAAATGAAATATTTCTGCTTTCTTATCAATTTTTGAACCCATAAAATGCTTAAAATATTCATATATTTTATGCATGTAGTAGTTTTTATGCACATCAATTTAGATTACTTTAAGTGGGTACCAGGTATTGAATTCAGAGTGATTCATCCATTGAGCCATGCCCACCCTATTTTGTATTTTATTTAGAGACAGTGTCCTATTGAGTTGCTTAATGCCTCAATTTTGCTGAGGCAGTCTTTGAACTCTGTATCCTCTGGACTCAGGCTCCAGAGCCATTGGGATTAAAGGTGTGTGCCACCAGGCCTGGCTTAGAATTTTTATGTATAGATTTGACTGTAAAACTCTTGATGTGAAAGTCCTATCTTCTGTCCCTTTAAAATCTTCAGTTTGCCAAGTATGTCTGAAAAGTATTCCAGTAGATGCAACAGACTTGTAGAAGTTTCCAAGTGGTAAATTTGATCAAAAGAGAAAAATAATATAAATTAAGATGAATTCATCATGCTTCATCAACTGCATCTCTAATTTGAAGGGTAGGTATTGAGAAGTAATTGAAAAAATTTAATTTTTGGTTTCCTCTTCAGTCCTTGGGCTAAAACTCAGGAACTTACATGTGCCAGGAAAGCTTTCTACAACTTACTACATCCCAAGTATTACATTCCAATTTTCAATTTAAAAACATAATTAATTTCTTTATTGGTAATGAGGATTGAACATAGGGTTGCTCTACAACCGAGTTACATCCTCAACCCCTTTTTTAAAATTTTTATTCTGAGACAGAATCTCAATTAATTCCTGAGGTTGGTCTCACACTTGCAATCCTCCTACCTCAGCCTCCAAATAGCTGGGACAAGAGACATGCATTGATAAATCCCACTTCATTTTATTTTTTTAAAGATATATTCAATTAAGGTTAAAATTTGAACCCCACAGTGATTAAGTCAAGCCATCTTCAAGTGAATTAAACTTAATTTTAATTGTATTTTAGAAATGTCCATCTATGGATTGAGAGGCAGAGAACATAGACATTTCGCATGAAAACTAAATGTCTCTATGTTTGTTACCATCATTGAGTCAGAGAGACAAAATAAAGAAAAAGAAAAAAAAAAAAAGAAAGAAATATGTTAGGTGGGCAGCTGGAGCAATCAGCTAATGCAAGTAAGTCTGGAACCATTCTAAGCCTTTTTTGGTTCAATACTAAACTTGCCCAAATGAATGAGAGAGTTGCTTTTTTAAAATGAAGACCGTGCTCATCTCATTTTGTCATTTGTGTCATAAAGCAAACTCAGCCTTTCTGTCACATATCTAGGTTTGTATTGCAGGAAGTTAATAGAAAGATTAGGCACAACTCAATTAAACAAGCAGGGTGACTAAAAGCCTTTGTGGTTTTGTTCTGTCATCAAGGCACAAGAATAACACTCTCTCCTCTCCCTCTTTACTCTCACTCCACTCTCTGTATTTTTGGTTTCAGAAAAATGGGTTCCATGCTTTGCAAGAATTCCAGAGTGCACTCACATGTTCCATTTGCATGAATTACTTTTTAGAACCCATCACCATAGACTGTAGATGCACCTTTTGAAGACCCTGTCTCTATCTCTGCTGGGAGGAATCTCAAATGCCAATGTGCTGTCCTGAGTGCAGAGAAATAGCAGAGAAGTCAGACTTCAGGACCAACATCGTCCTCAAGAAGCTAGCTTACATTGCTAGACAGGCCAGACCTCGCTTGGACAGCAGCTTTGGGGAGCAGCTCTGCAGGAGAAACAGGGAGACAAAGGGGCTCTTCTGCAAGGTGGACAAGAGTCTGCTCTGTGCACCCCGCTCTGAATCACCCAAACACATGGTTCACAGCTACAGCTCAGTGTCATGCGCAGCGGGGAGGGAAACAGGGTGAGTGATGGCCATGAAGTAACCTAGAACCAGTGGGGTCCAGATCAAAGAGAAGGATGAAGACCCATGATAAAGAGGGAGATGAGCATGCAGATGGTAGAGGTGGTGAAGTTTCAGTGTAAATCTCAAGAGGTAAATATGATGTTTAAATGCTGGTCAATTTGACACTAAAAGCATAAATAAGTTGAATGCTCATGAAGAAAATTACCCCTAGAAATATTGTCCAAAAAACAGTGTATGGTGGCTATGCCAATAATCCTAGCTCTTCAGCAAACTGAGACAGGATGATGCTAAGTTTGCAGCCAACCTGGGCAACTTAGCAAGACACTCTCCTCCTCCTCCTCCTCCTCCTCCTCCTCCTCCTCCTCCTCCTCCTCCTCCTCCTCCTCCTCCTCCTCTTTCTTCTTCTTTTTTTAAGGGGCTGGTATATAGTGCAGAGGTAAATTAATGAGTACTACAAGTGTGAAAACTTGTTTCAGTCTCCAGTACTGAAAAATAAATAAAGAAGTAAATATATTCCCCAAATATGTGGAATTGGAGCAGCAGTACAGCAGATGGCTAGCACTAGGAATATGAACTTCTTTTACTGAAGCCTAGACATTTTCATAGTGAGGCTATGTAAAAACTGCTTTTTCAGGAAATGGACTCTATTATTTATGGGCCCCTTTAAAAGTCTTATTTTTTTTTCTTTTACTATACCCCATAGTAAAATTAATTTAGACTCTTTTGTAAAAATTAACTCTTTAAAACTCAAGATTACTGTTCTCCAAAACCCTGCTTTATTCTAGCATACAAAAGATGAAACCTACAAGACTGTCTTTTTTATCACTAAAGCCTATGGTAATTTTGCAGGAGAAAATTCTAAAGAAAATGGATCCTTTATGGCAAATGACTCAGGAGATGCAAGGTAATCTAAATGAAGAAATTAGAAAACCTCAGTCCTTTGTGGTAAGTTTGAAAAGGTTTTCTTTATTTTTATGCAGATTATAATGATGCTATCCACTAAAGTGGAGTTAACATTGAAGGATAGTGCTTTCCTCTTAGACAATGCAGTGATATCCAGTAATATTACAAATATACTGGCCAACACAAGCTAGTGTGAAGAATACTAGTAAATGGGGTGAATGAGGCATGACTGGTATTCCTTTTCTAACTTTGGAGATTTGGATAAATCGTCCCAGAAACTGAGGATAAGACAGTACCAAATTAACTTAGTTCTGGAGTCAGGAGAGAAATAGATTTTCAGCTTTGGAAAAAGTGGGGTATTTTGTAAATTTACAAAACAGTGTGTATATAAATATTTTACAATATATAGAAGAATTAGACAAAGGAACAAAAATAAAGGAGAAGATGAGGTAAAGAGGAAATAATTCATTAAGAACACTGAAGTGGCATCATAGGGAGTTAGCCTGGGATCTTGCAGAGGTTTTAATTTAAGCAGGAAAGAGACAAGAAGGAGAAGGTCCAGTAGATAGTATTATTAAATACTTAAGATTCTTTGCAGACATGAGATGGAAAGTGTATAAAGTACTTGCTTGATTTTAAGACAATAATATTTGAAGTTTTACATTTTCTTTTGAATATAATCATTTTGAATGACTATATCTGCAGTACTATGTGGTTTTAAGGAAGAACATGATCCAAGTTCAATATCAAAGATGCATTGGTTTCTCCTTGAAGAGGAGAGATTTCAACTGGAGACACTAGAAAGAGAAGCACAGGAAATTTTCCAGCAACTCAGAGACAGTGGAATCAGAATGGCCCAACACAGAGAAAAGCTGAAGGAAATGTACAGAGAGATGACTGGGTTGTGCCACAAATCTGACATGGAGTTGCTCCAGGTGACCAGGGAGCATCCTTCCTGAGAGAGAGGAATTCTTGTCTGGGTAATGTTGTCTGCAGAGCCCATTGTGCTCAGCTGAATGACAAGAGCTCCTTTACACCCATCATTATCCAATCACTTGTCTTTGTATATTATGGTAATCTTGAGAGATTTTAAATCTTGTAGAAGGTAAACTAGACAAAATCGTTGCATCATTAAGACTATGCTACCCTCAAAGAATTATCCAAAAACTCAGTGATCACAGGAAAGTTAATTTTGTTGAGGAAGTATTCAGTTTATGTTTCCCAACTCCACTGTCACACTCTGTTCTCCTGAACAAAAGCAGTGAGGCTTTGCCCCTCTCCTAGACAAGCTGTACAGAGTTTGCTAATCAATCATAATGCACTATTTTTAAAATAGTTCACTATTTAGTTTTAATTTTCAGAGATGGTCAAATCTCTTTTGGGAACTAAACAGGAGTCAAGTGACACGGGAACCTAGGTTCTTTTGCATCACTGCACAGACTCTTTCTAAGCTCCATCCTTCTCAGTGCACCCCAAAGCTGTCATTCACATTTAATTTAGGCTTTGGTATTAACATGGTCTCATATGATTTCTCAGTGGAAAATGAGAATGTTAACACACACACACACACACACACCAATGTACCAGAGAGTATGCAGAAGGACAGTGTTCCCATTATTAATATTACCTCTTTCTTTTTTCCTTTTAGAACTTAGGGCACATATTTGAAAGGTGAGTTTTATGCAGTAATCTCTGGTTTATGAGAAACTTTTTTATCTTTAAGAACAGAAATTTTATATTTTCAGTTATTAACATCTTTGTCTGTAGATATTTAATATTTTGTTTGAAAAGAGGCTCTGAGGTAATATGTTCCTTGGTTTCAAAAATGTCCTTATGTGGCTGAATTTAACCATACCTAAGAATGATTTGTTGTTCTGGGCTTTGTTTCACCCATTTCTTGTATCCTCTCTAGCCCAGTCCCAATAAAAATTTCTAAGGAGATTTTCATGAGGAATCACAGAAAAGAATCCAATTCTAGTGAGGTAGAAGGTAAACAAGATAGGATATAGTAATACTCCCTAGGATGGGAAAGAGATGGGGCTTCATTACCATGAGTAACAATGCCCATATCCTGTTGTATCATCACACAACCTAGGTGTGGGCAGAACTCAGAGGGGAAGGGCTGCCTGAGAACCCTCAGGATCAGTGCTACAGGTTGTACTAGATTCCTTCCATGAGCGGAGATGATCAATATTGCTGGTTCAAGGAACTTTCCCCTTTAGAAACCAATGATTATATCATTGGTAACGTAGGTGGACCAAAATCCCAAAGGTTGAACATTCTGCTCTTTGTAAGAAATCCAGGATCTTTGCATTTTCCAAGGTTGATTCAGGAATAGAGGGAGGGGATGGCAATTAATATGTTTTTTAAGTTCTATAATGTTTGAGAAGAATAAAAAGACTGTATTTTAGAACATCAAATTTAGAAAAAAGTATCACATAATTCCAAGAGTGTTGAATAAAATAAATACCTAATTCACCCAAATAGGTAATTTCTACAATATATTGGATTCAAACTTGTATAGTTGTAATGATTTTGTAGAGAACCTTTGGTTCAAAAGTGTAACTGATGTCATTCTTTATAGAATAATGTTGTTTGAGATGCAGAAGCCCCAACCAGAAAACCCAGACCTCTCTTCATTACACATCACTGGAATCCTGGACATGCTGAATAAGTTCCCAGATAAGAAAGGGACCTTTGGCAGTCAGGTTTAATTATTTTAGTAGGCTCCTCAAAGAAGATGATTCCTATTTTTAATTTTCTGACATGAAACATATCTTCTTTCCCTGTCTAGTCATAATACAATGATCAAGACCACACTTGTTAACTAGTACCTGAGATATATATTTGAGTTCTGATACAGACAGTACAAGAGAAGGAATATTCATGGATTTTTGAGGCTATTAAGCAGCACAATGCTTACTTTTCAGAGCAGCTGTAATATTCTGTGTTATTTCAGTTTTAACCTATTCCAAGTGCATTTATGATATGCAACAGGCAAATATAAGTTTTTTTTTATAAAGAGAGAGAGAGAGAGGGAGAGAGAGAGAGAGACAGAGAGAGAGAGAAAGACAGAGAGAGAGAGAGAGAATACGAACATTTTTTGAAGATGGACACAACACAATGCCTTTATTTTTTTATGTGGTACTGAGAATTGAACCCGGGTTGGGCAGGTGCTAGGTGAGCGCTCTACCACTGAGCCACAATCCTAGCCCCAAAATGTAACTTTTATTGAACAAAAACAATGACTAAATTTGTCATAAATAGAACAATTTTAATACCATCAGATGGATTTCAAAACAGCTGAAAGGTTTGTGATCAGAAAATGTGACCCAGCCATGTTGGTGTCCTACTAGAGAAGAGGTCTAGAAATCAGAAGGCTGAAATCCAACTTAGATTGAATGTATGGTCTCTGCAGATAATGTAAGTCAGAGATACTTTTCAGTAAAGGGTGCATATGTTGCTTTCCCTCAAATTATTTGATGTGTGATAATGAAGTGGGCACAATCATAGCAAAGTGATGTCTATTTTTTAATGGTATTAAAAACAACTCAAGAAGAGATTTCTACTAAAGAAAAAAGATTTTTGGTTCTTTTCTGGAAGAAACCATTCAAAAGTAGATATTAAATCACCCATTCACAAAGCACAGAATACCTCCAGTTTTCTTCTGATTGCCAGGATAATTTAAAGATTTCTTCATGCTAATGAGGGCACAGGAACCATTCTTCATATATGAGTGAGGCTGAAATCTCTCTATTCTCTACAGTTTCTTAGAGGAGGAGTAAATAGAGAGATTGATTAGGTAGATAATCTTTGTCCAAGGCATGCAGATACCATTTACTAATCTGATTTTATTTTCAGTGAACAGTGGAATGATTAAAGGATGGGTCAATTGCTATATGAGCCTTTCTAATGAAGTTAGAAATGGGATATTTGGAGGTGATGGTGCAACTGAAAATCTCCATATACTGGAGAGTTATGTTATATGGGGTGTTTAGGCCTTTACCTCTGGTACACTACTGGGAGGTGGATGTGGGGAACACCTCTAACTGGATTATACTAGTCTGTAAAGATTTTACAAGTGGGGATTCCACCTCTTGGGTCCCCTTCTTCCTCCAGGAGAAGTCTTTTCTGCTGTCCTTAATAAAGCTTCTACTTTCCACTCTAAAAAAAAAAAAAAAAAAAAAAAAGATTTTACAAGTGACAGTTTTGAAGGTAAGAAAGGTTTTTGTCTTATTTTCCTTGAAGAAGAACAACCACTGTAGTCTATCCACAAACTCCCCATCCTTAATTCATTATTTGCAAAGGCCTGAGGGTCTAGTTGGGGTATTTCTGGATTATGAAAATGAAACTATGAGCTTCTATGATGTTTATCGAGGTTCCCTCATATACAGTTTCTTTTGTTCCTCATTCACATTCCCTCAGACTCGTTTTATTTTCCTTGGTTCTCCATAAAATTGAGGTTTTCTTGGGCATGGTGTCATATGCCTTTAATCCTTGCTACACAGGAAGCTGTGACAGGAGGACCACAAGTTTTGAGGAAAGAATGGGAATTTATAAGAGAGATAAAAATGGGGGTGAAAGGTCAGGTATAGACCGTAGTAGAGCACTTTCCTAACTTGTGTAAGTCTCTGTGTTCATCCACAGTAATGAGAAAAGACAAAAAAAAAAAAAAAAGATAAAATATTTAAAAAAAGAAAAACTGAGAAAATTCAAAAAAATGATAGTTTATTGGTGAATGCCCATGTCTGAAGAAACTGTGTTCTTGGGAGCTTCTCATGTTATGTTACATGTACACACATGATGTCTGGGGGCCTGTTTTAACTTAAGGAAGTATAATCATTTTATGGTCATAAATTGTGACAAGCACATTGAATTTACAAATTTGTTTATTAAATTTTATTTTAATAAAATATTGTGAAACCACCCCGATGTGATTTGAGGTTATTTTTCAGTCCCTTCAAAGAAACTCAATACCTATTAACATTAACTCCCCATTCATTCCCCCTTCCCACTACCTGGAATTCTCTTAACTCTTTAGGTTATTATGGATTTGTGTATCCAGAAAATTCATGAAAATGGAATTATATGTGTTGCTCTTTGTATCTTCTATCATTTAGTATAAAACCTCCAATGCTCATTAACATTGCAAACTATGTGTTTAATGTACTTTTGTAGTCAAACCTGTGGCAGAAGGATGAAATGATATATATCTTAGCTAAGTACAGAACAGAAAGCAGCTAAAGTGATTTGATTTCTGTCAAGTTTGACCTAGCTGTGTAGATCCAGGTATCTGACAGATTATTATTTCTGCAAGTCCTAGTCATTCATCACATCTCAGTTCAAAGTTTTTTCAGGAAAGCCATCCCTGCCTCCATATACCAGGGTAGTTTCTCTTACTCTACACTCCAAATATACTATACTGTCTCCTAATATTCAACAAACTCTCATCAAATTGATATTTACTTATTGCCACTAGACTCTAAATTCCAAGATCAGAAGGGTAGTATTTGTCATATTTACTACCATATTCTCATTATCCAAAATGCAGTTCTTAGAAGTTAAAACATGATACAATGGAGTGACAGAGTGGATTAATAAACTAATAAAAGTTAGTATCAACAAATACCAGTATAGAATTGAGAACACTTCCCAAAATGGAGCTAACAAGGGAAGAAAATACTAATAAGTAATTTTAATGAAAGACAAGAAATAGGTTGATTTCCAGATTTGTAATCTTCTATGGGCTGGATCTGAAAGTCCCTGAAAGGGCCATGTGTTTAAAGACTCCTTCTTGAGATTTGCTATTGGTTCACCAGTTATACAACCTTGGTGGTATGCAAAAAGAAAAAGGATTTACCATGTAGGTGGCCCAGCACATTGTGGTGAATAGCCCCTCTGGGACTGAATTGCAGATGACTTAGAAGTGTTGAAGATGGGATGCAGATTTTTGTCTTAGCAGTGAGTCATATCCCTGAGCCATCCTCACCTAAGTGTGTCTGTTCACTTTCTTATAAATCCACATCCAATGAAGAAAAACATGCCAGTTCCAATTGGTTGCATTTTCTTAGAAAGGTGAAGACAACTACACCTCAACTTTGCTTTCTCCTGATTGCTATGGCACACACTTCCTCCATCAGGTGACTTCCATGCAAACTTGTAAACCATGGACATCCCTTTCATGATCACATTTGATCACTAGAAACATAAAGATAAGAATATGGATGTGAATGTCACCATATGCCCAAGCAGGACTGAATGTGGTACCCAAGTTGGAACAGCGATTTTGAAATAGGCCTTGGTAATTGAGTAAACTGAATGCTAGGGGACACACTGTTACCTTGACTTTGGAAATGCTGATCTCATTTTTAGCCTTTTTGTATCACATGTGTTCAGCATTCTCTTTTTAAAAGATCAGAAAGGTAAAGTGAACTGTATGATTTTTAGAAATTACACACAGGGATGCTACACTTTGAGTGACTTATAACCATTTGAAAAAAAAAAAAACAGTGTCAACAGTGTAATTTTGTAATGACTTAGAAAATGGTGAGGGATGGCAATGAAAACATAATCTCCAACTTATGACTGGAAGAGCTGCAGATAAGAAATATAATTTTTAAAGTCATGTTTCCAAACACATCAAACTGTTACTTTTCTTTGAGAACACACTCTATTATATGGAAAAATTACCATATGTATATATTGGGACTATAGGCTTACCATTTTTTACTTAATTTTTTTATCATCAACTCTTCCACTAAAATAAGCCTTGGGTGAGATAATTAGGCCCCATGACCATGTTTAGAACTCATGAGACTTTTTTTAATTATTATTCTTTTAGTGGTGGTGGAAATGAATTCAACTCAGTTCCACCAGAATCCACTCTTCTCTAGATTTAGCACTCTACCAATGAGCTCAGCTTTAGACTTTTCTGTGCCATGCCTGGTGAGTGTTGCACACCTGTAATCCCTAACAGCTTGGAGTTAGAAGTAGGGGGTTTGCAATTTCAAAGCTAGCCTCCACAAATTAGCAAGGCGATTAGCACCTTTATGATATATATATATATATATATATATATATATATATATATATATATATATATATGAGAAAGAGAGAGAGAGAGACTGGGGATGTGGCTCAGTAATGAAAAACCCCTGGGTTCAATCCCTGCTACAAAAAAAAAATCATTTATTCAACATGCACCGTATGAAACATATTTTTCTGTTTTTCTCCCAAGAACTGTTCAGAGAGGAATACTGTATGAGAAAATAAATTTTCATATAATTAAAAACATGCAATGTTTGATTTTGGTACCTTTACCAGCAATCTGTTGATTTTAGATGTGTGGGCTTACATCTGGGTCCTCTCTTCTAATCCATAAATTATTTTCTTGATGATGCTAAGGAAAAAAATTGAACTATTAAAGTTTCTTTGGGAATAAAGACATGTAATCCTTTTAAATGAATATTTCTGCACGACTGTGTGTCTTTATTGAAGAACATGATCCAAGTTCAATATCAAATGATGCATCACTTTCTCCTTGAGGAAGAGCAATTTCAACTGGTGACACTGGACAGAGAAGCAAAGAAAATTTTTTCAATTTCAAGTGCAGTGAAATCTGATTGGCCCCAAGGAAGGAAAAACTGAAGCAAATGTAGAGACAGTTGAAAGAGATGTGACACAAACCCTAAATGAGTTGTTCCAGGTGAGGAGAGAGGATCCATCCTCAGAGATAGAAATCCTGGTTTGGGCAACATTGCTTGCTCAGACCACTATGCTCAGTGGAGAAACATGGGATCATTTATACCCAACCCTACATTGGGTCAATCACTTGTTTCTGTGTATTCTGGTAATCTTGGAAAATATTAGGCCTTTTAGTAGCTAACACAGGACAAAATTATTTTCTCTATGTCCAGAAGACTATTCATACAGAAAACTCTGGCTAAGGGGAGATTAACTTCATTCTTTTTTCTCAAATTCTGTTACCTCATTCAACACCTTCTCTTTTATGACCAGAAAGCAATTTCTGAAGACACTGAGCATTCATCCATGCCTAAGCAAAGTTGCAGAATTTGTAAACAATTCCCATGATTTATGTTTTATGTGCTTCCTTGTTTGGTTTTAATTGTTGTCAGTTTGGTCAGACCTCTCCTTGAGAATAAGACAGTTAGGTGAGTGACACTGGGTTCCTGGGTCCCATCACCTCAATGTACAACTTCTTACTGAGCTCCCTCATTCTCAGTGCACACCAAAGATGTCTCTTATGGGCTAGTTCTCTATCAGTAAAAGCTCTGACTAAAATTACAAGGAAATAAGAAAAAAAATACTTATTAAAATAAATAAGTAATACTAAAGAAGCAGAAGGACAGAACTCTCTTGATTAACATTATTTTTTTCTTCTTGCAGAAATTGCAAAGCACATAGAAAAGGTATTTTTACACCATGATCTCTGATTTTTGAGAAATGTGTTTTCTTGTTCATAGTGAAGATATGTTTTGAATTATTAACCATTCTCTGTGGCTATTTAACAAATTCTCTGAAAGTAGGCTGTGAGGTAATAGGTAATTTGATTCAGAAATTTCCTCCTTTTGTGGGTGAATTTAAATATACTTATTTATTCTGGGCTTTGTTTCACCCACTTGTACTATCCTCTCCAGTAGCACCGAAGCAGTCATAAAAAGAGATTTGTTCACAGAAACCCCAGAGAGCGCATACTTTTGAGAAGTAGAAGTTGAACACATACACACACACACACACACACAAAAAAAGAAAGAATAAAAAAAGAAAAGAAAAAAAAAAGAAATATTCCCTAAGGATGAGAAGTGGGGTGGGGGGTCATCACGATGGTAGCAATATCCAGATGCTGTTGTATCATTGCATGCCCTAGGTATAGGGAGAACACAAAGTGGAAGGGTTACCTGAGAACCCTCAGGATCAGGAATGCAATGCTCTACTAGAACCCTTCCATAGGCAAAGATGAGTAAAGTCTCTGATCCAAGGAACATTCCCGTTTAGTAATTGATGACTATGTCATTGTTGACTTCTGTGGACTGAAGTTCTAAAGGCTGAACTTTCTGCTTTCTGTAAGATATCCAGGATCTTTGTATTTTCCAATGTCCATTGAGAAATACAGGAAGGAAATGATATTAAATTGTTTTAGAAGTAGGATAATGTCAGAGAAGAATGAAGGCATTAAATTTTAATATAAATTAAATTTACAAAAGCCATAATATTTCTTATATCACCAGGAGTTTAGAATAAAATATATACAAAACTAACCCCAAATGGAAAAAATTCTGTCATTTTTACTGAACAGAGTTGTTGCAAATTTAAATGCCTCAGCCGGTAAACCAGGAGAGCTCACTTCAGGGCACATCACTGGAATCTTGGACATGCTGAAAAGCTTCAGAGGTAAGAAATAGTCCTCTTGCAATCAGGCCTCAATTTCTTTCTGAATTTCTTTCTTGGTCTCCTGAAATGAGCACTCCCCAAGTTTAATTTATTTTTTTTTAAATTTATTTATTTTTAATTATATATATATATATATATATATATATATATATATATATATATATATATATATTCTAATTTGTTATATTTGTTATATATATATATATATATATATATATATATATATGTATGTATTTATTCTAATTTGTTATATATGACCCCAGAATGCATTTCAATTCATATTACACATATACAGCCCCTTCATGTTCAAAACGCTAGAACAACTAGGGACATCAGGAACATATCTCAACATTGTAAAAGCTATGTACGCTAAGCCTCAGGCAAACATCATTCTAAATGAAGAGTAGAAACTCTAGCCAGAGCAATTAGATGAAAGAAATTAAAGGGAAATGGATAGGAAAACAAGAATACAAATTATCACTGTTTCCTGACAACATGGATTCTGTACCTACAGGATACAGAAAACTCCAACACAAAACTTCTAAAACTAATAAATGGATTCAGCAAAGTAGCAGGATGTAAAACCAACACCCATAAATGAAAGGCATTTCTGTACATCAGTGAAAAAATCCTCTGAAAGAAAATCTAGGAAAACCACCCAATTTACAATACCTTCAAAAAAATAAAATAAATAAAATAATTGGATATCAAATTAATGATAGAGGTTAAAGACCTCTAAAATGAAAACTACAGAATTCTAAAAAAAAAAAAAATTAAAAAGACCTTACAAGATGTAAAGTTCTCCCTTGTTCTTAGAAAAGCAGAATTAATATTGTCAAAATGACCATACTACCTAAAGCACTACAGAGATTTAATGCAATCCCAATCAAAATCACAATGACATTCCTCATAGAAATAGGGAAATCAATCATGAAATATATCTGAAAAATTAAGAGACCAGCAAAACGAGTGAAGTAGATGGCATTACTATACCAGACCTTAAACTAAAGTGTAGGCACTAGTAACAAAAACAGCATGGTATTGGCACCAAAAGAGACTTGTAGATCAATGGTACAGAATAGAGACAAAGAGACTAACCCATATAATTATAGTTTTCTAATATTAGACAAAGGCACTGAACACATACATTGGAGAAAAGATAGCCTTTTCAACAAATGGTGGGGAAAACTGGAAATCAATATGCAACAAAATGAAATTAAACCCCTATCTCTCACCATGCACAAAACTCAACTCAAAGTAGATCACAAACTTGGGAATTAAATCAGAGACAATGATCCTACTAGAAGAAAAAGTAGGCCCCAAACTCCGTCATGTCAGAGTAAGCCCTGACTGCCTTAATAAAACACCTATAGCACAAGAATTAAAATCAAGAATCAATAGATTGGATGGATTCAAAGTAAGAAGCTTCTTTTCAGCAAAAGAAACATTCTGTGAGGTGAATAGAGAGTCTATATTCTGAGAGCAAATTTTTACCATGCATACATCAGATAGAGCACTAATCTCTAGGTTATATAAAGAACTGGAGATATACACTACAGTTTATTCGTCAAAGCTGACAAATAAAAGCCATCTCTCCATAGACAAAGAAGAGAGGCCAATCCTAAAATCTTAACACAAGGAAAAAAAAAAAACAATAAGTGTGATAAGGAGCTGAACAGACATTTTTGCAGAAGAGGATATGCAATCAATCAACAAATATATGAAAATAAAAAGTGTTCAACATCTCCAGCAATTAGTGAAATGCAAATCAAAACTACTCTAAGATTTCATCTCACTTCAGTCAGAGTAGCAGCTGTTAAGAATACAAACAACAATAAGTGTTGGTGAGTGTGTGGCTCTCTCTTGTCCATCAAGGAGGTCCACAGAACAGGGTAGAGGAAAGTGTGGCTGTAGAGTTGCTAATCAAGACCTCCAATGACCAAGCAGGAAGTAGGTCTAATTTTATTGTACAGTTACTATATATATATATCTACACTCAGGCAGTACCTAAGCAGATTACAGGAGGGCACCAATGCAATTTCTGCTAACTATCCCAGCAGCAACCAATCGAGGAGTGGGCGGTGGAGCAAGCCCAGGGGCAGCAACACATGGCCTCATGCCCAAGGTTGTGCCTATGGAATAAGCAGCTTGCTGCTCATGTACCTAGCAGGAGGAGAGTGGCCTGCCACTCAGCCGCCCTTAACATATGCCATATATGCAGTACTCCATACATACAGTAATCCAAATCTCCCCACAGGTGAGGATGTGGGGAAAAAGGCCACATTCATACATTGGTGGTGGGACTGAAAATTAGTGCAGCCAATATCTAAAGCAGTATAGAGATTCCTTGGAAAACTGGGAGTGGGACCACCATTTGATTCAGCTATCCAACTCCTCCACTGATATCCAAAGGACTTAAAAACTGCATACTACAGGGACACAGCCACATCAATGTTTATAGCAGCACAACTCACAATACCTAAACAGTGGAACCAACCTAGATGTCCTTCATTAGATGAACAAAGAAAATGTGGTATATATGCACAATGGAATATTATTCAGCATTAAAAGAGAATAAAATCATGGCATTTGCAGGCAAATGAATGGAGTTGGAGAATATACTGCTAAGTGAAACAAGCCAATCCCCAAAAAACAAATTCTGAATGTTTTCTCTGATATAAGGATGCTAATTCATAATGGGGTTGGAGGGGAGAATGGGAGGATTAGACGAACACTAGATAGTGCAAAGGGAAGGAGAAGGTATGGGGGTAAGAAAGGCAGTACAATGAGATGGACATCATTACCCTAAGTAGATGTATGAAGACATGAATGAAGTGACAATACATTACATACACCATAGATATAAAAAAATGTGCTGTATATGTGTAACATGAATTTTAATGCAGTCTGCTCTCATATATAACAAATTAGAAGAAAATTTTTAAAAATTATATTATTAACTGAACCAACATTTATTGAGAAGATACAGCATGCTACTCATTGTGATCATTATGATCATTTCCTTTACAAAACCTAAAATGTATGTGAAGACTGATAATGAATATGTAATTAAATGTATCAATTTCCAGAAGTGCCTGTATTTCCTCAAATATGAACATTCTTAATGACCTATGATGTACCATCTGCAATCAGATTCTTGACAATCCAATGTGAAAAGTCCAGTTATCTTGTTCAGTACATCTTTGCCTTTTGTTAATAATAGAAGATGCAAGCATTCAAAATTCCATTTTAATTAAGCTCATACCAGAAGGGGAACTATCCGTTTATAGTTTCCAACAGTATCTAAAAAATAGTTTTTAACAGTATCATTTCCATCTTGCAAAACACACTTAACAAAGCAACATTGTTGAAAAACTTTTCACTTTTTCTTTCAAAGTTGGAAAGTGGAAAAGATAGGTTTTTCTACTGGAAAAAATAATCTCACTAAAACTACTTGACCTGATAGCTATACTTTTCCATCATCCTTTGAAGAAAATAGTGCATTGCTGTTTGAATCAAACTAATTTGCCATTAATTCTCAAGACCTTATAAATTACATTTTTTTCCAATTATTTCTTGTTTTAGAACCTTAAGACACTTTTTTTCAGGCATCTGGTTAACTGAAACTTCTCTAAGATGGATTCAAAATATTCTTCAGGTAATTGAAAAAAAGAAATTCTTGTAAAATGAAAGAGAATTAGGTGAAAGGTCAAAATAAAATTGAGAATATATGATCTCTATAATTAGTTTTCCTTGTAATGTAAACAACTTAATTCTTGTTGTTAGATCTAATAGGCCAGAGTTTTAAAAAAAGGAATATAAAAGTTTGATTTGGGGGAGGACTTTTAATTTTTGTAGAATTTCAAATATCTGGCAAATTGGCTGGACATGGTGGTATATGCCTGTAATTCCTGGAAATATTTCTTGTGTTCACACTTAACAAACTAAACAATTACCCTTTTTCAAATCATATATTAAAAAATGTATGAATTATCTAGGGAAGCAGTTCCTGGCATAAAATCTCTAGACCAATAGCATCAATATCACTTGGCAACTTGTTAGCCATGAAAAGTCTCAGGCCAATCCTGGAACTACTGAATCAGAAATAAAGCAATTTATGTATATCAAATACCACAAGAGGATTCTGATCAAGCCAAAGATTAAGAAACACTGAAATGAAGTGGCAGCCTGTAATTCCATCTACTGTGGAGACTTAGGCAGGAAGATCACTTGAATCCAGCCTCAAGCCAGGGAAGTTGAGACAAACCTGAGCAACACAGAGAGACTTCAGTTTAAAAACAAAGATTTCAGAGATTTGTTTGTGTTTGTTTGCTTTTTAGTTATGTGAAGGTTTATTCTGTCATGTATTACTCATTATCTCAAAACAGTTCTTGGGAGAACAAGAGAATAAAAGTTCCACAAGCTGCATGATGGATAAATATTTTTCTCCTTTTTTTGAGCTCACAGGACTGTGAATCCATGGGAACTTTACCACTAAAGCATATGTCTGGCCCTTTATATTTGCTATTTTGAGGCAGGTTCTCACTAAATTGCTTAATTCCTCATTAAATTGCAGAGACTGGCTTTGAACTTGCAATCTTCCTGCCTCAGGCTCCCATCAGCTGGGATTACAGGTGTGCCCCACCCAACGCAGTTTGGATAAATCTGTTAAAGTTGCATGGGATAGGCTGGGGCTGGGGTTTGGTGACAGAGTGCTTGCCTAATGTAGGGAGCTCTGGGCCCTGATGGGCCCTGAGTTGAATTCACTCCTGGCATGACTAATATATATATATATAGTGTTGTAATTTCAACGTGGTTATGAGGCTTAACTACCTCACTGAGAATTATTTCTTTAGTAGAGGATTTGATGATAAAAAATAAATAAGGAAGACAGACCTATGCTCCCAATATAAAAATAAATTTTAAAAATATTTTTTTACACATCAAAGAATGTCTCCTTGAGGAAAAGTAAGGATTTAATATACTGCAACCATGACATTTTTAAAAATATGTTTCTCAGCCATAGCTCTTTCATTTATAAAGTCTTTACAAAATTAAACAGTTGATACTGTTTTTTTCATGTGCTTATAGAGCCATAAAAGTGTAGATTCCATGTGTGTGACTTCTGAAAATCATATCTGTCTCATAATCTTTCTGATGTGTTAAAAAGAGAATTCTGCATACATGTTATCCAAAAAAAGCTAAAAATGAAATCAGCATTTCCAAAGTTGAGGTTACTGGGTGTCCCCTAACGATCAGTTTCTGCAACTGCCAAGGCTACTGTTTCAAAATCACTATTCAATCCCAGATTCCACAATCAGTCCTGTTTGGCATATGGCTACATTTGTATCCATATTCTTACCTTTATGTTTCTAGTGATCAAATGCGATAATGCAAGGAATGTCTATGACCTACAAGTTAGCATAAAAATCTCCATATGCCCAGCAAAACATATCAGGTGGCTGATTTCAGGACATTCTGAAGGGCTGGCCCTATGTACTTCTTCAGATATCAGCATCCTCTGGGAAGTCTTGTGGAGGCCAAAGGCTCTATTATCCCAGTAGTTCCAGATACCATACACTGTGATGCCCAAGGTGTGTGACCAAATCAATTTCCACCTGTAGGTGACACTGAGCTTCCTCAGACCAATCCTCTAAATACGTTCTTGATCATAGCCCTCTTGCCCCACATTTGGATGACCTGAGCCTCCTCTATGTGGTCCTCTTAGAACAGCAGCTCAGATTCCTTCTCAGTGTTACTCATGAGTATGTCACATGCAGTCACTACTGAAGGGGGTGCTGGAGGCCACAGGAGGCAGCAAATAGTTGTTGCCTTCTCCTTTTTAAGAAATTGCAATCCTGTTGAAATGGAACTTTTCTTCGTGGATTTGCAAGAAGTGCACTGAGTGCCTACATGACGAGGGCTCAGGGATCTGTCTCACTGTCAAGACAACAATCTGTGTCCTATATTCAAGACTTTTAAGTTGTCTACAACTCAGTCCTAAAGTGTCTACTCACAGTGCTAGACCACCCACCTGGGGAACCCTTTTTCATCTTGCCTACAACAAAGGTTGTATACCTGGTGAACCAACAGCACTTCTCAGGAAGGAGCCTTTAAACACATGGCTCTTTCAGATCCAACCCATGGAGACTATAAATCTGGAAATCAATCTATTGGTTGTTTTTTGTTGACACCATTCATTATTATCATATCTTCTATCTTGTTAGCTGCATTGTTTGGGAAGTGTTCTTAATGTTATAATAGTATTTATTAATACTAACTTTTAAAAAATTAATGCACTCTTTCAATATATTTGTATCATGTTCTACCCTTCTAAGCATTGCATTTTGGGTAATGAGAATACAGTAGTAAATAGGACAAACACTACCCTTCTGATCTGGGAATTTAGAGTCTAATAGTAATAAGTAACTATCAATTTGATGACAGTTTGTTGAATATTAGGAGATGGTATAATACACTTGGAGTGTGGAGTAAAAGAAACTATCATGGTATATAGAGGCAGGGATGGCTTCCTTGAAAAACCTTTGAACTGAGATGTGATGAATGACTATGACTTGGAGAAATAATAATCTCTCAGATACCTGGATCTACTCAGCTATGTCAGATTTGAGAGAAATTTAAGCACCTTTAACTGCTTTCTGTCATTTAGGAAATTATGATACAAGTCAGAGTATCTTTCAGCCACAGCTTGGCTCAAATATGTTGATTAAAACAGTTTGCAATGTGGATGAGTCTTGAAAGTTTTATACTAAATGATAGAAAGAAAACCCAAAGAATGACAGATATAATTTTATTTTCATGAACTTTCTGGAATACCTAAATCCATAAAGACTTAAACAGTTAAGCAATTTCCATGTGGTGCTGACTGTGTGTGAATGGGGAGTTAATGTGAGTAGGTATTGAATTTCCTTGAAGAAACTAAAAAAAAAAAATAACCTCAAAACACATCATGGTGCTTTCAAAACACTTTGTTAAAATAAAATTATGAACAAATTTATAAATTCAATATGGTTATCACAATTTATGACAATAAAATTATTATATTTCCTTAAGTTAAAACAGTCTCACAGACAAATGTAGACTTGTAAAATAACATGAAAAGGTCCCAAGAACACATTTTCTTCAGACATGGGCATTCACAAATTAATTCTCATTTTCTTTATTTTGTATTTCTTTTAAATTTTTTTTCATCTTTTTTTCTTCAGTACTGTGGATGAACCTAGAGCCTAACACAAGTTAAGAAAGTGCTACAGATATAATTAGGATAGGCTACACCTGTCCTTTTACCCCCATTTTTATCTCTCCTTTAAATGCCCATTCTGGCCTCAAACTTGTGGTCCTCCTGTCTCAGCTTCCTGTGTAGCAAAGATTATTGGTTTGTGACATCATGCCCAGGAAAACCTCAATTTTATGGAAAACCAAAGAAAATAAAAAGATTCAGAGGGGAGGTTAAGGAGGAAGGAGAGAAAACTGTGTATGAGGGAACCTTGGTTACCATCACAGAAGCTCATGCTTGCATTGTCATAATCCAGAAATACCTCAACCTGATCCTCAGGCCTTTTCACATAATAAGTTAAGCATGGCAAGTTGGTGAGCCCTATGGTAGTATAACATAACTCCCCAATGTCTGGGGATCTTCAGTTGCATCATTGTCTCCAGATATTCTACTGCTGACTTCATCAGAAAGGTTCGTATATTGATTGGTCCTCCTTGAATCATTCCATTATTTACTATAAAAGAACCTCAAATATCAGATCAGTAAATGGCATTTTCATGTCTTGGGCTATGATTGTCTACCTAATCAATCTCTTTATTTGCTCCTCCTCTAAGAAATGGTAGAGAGCAGAGAAATATCAGACTCATTTATGTATGGAAAATGGTTCCTATGCCCTCTTTAGCACCCCAAAATCTTTAAATTACACTGGCAAACAAAAGAAAACTAAAGGTATTTCGCCTGTGAAGGGGTGATTTAATATACACTTTTTGATTGTTTATTTCAGAAAACACCCCAAAGTCTTTTTTCTTTAGTAGGAAACTCTTCGTGTCTTATTTTTGATACCATTAATAAATAGACATAACTTTCCTATGATTGTATCTGCTGCATTATCAAACATCAAGTAAACTGATGGAAAACAACTTCTGCACACTTGTCTTTTCAGACTACATATATGAAATTGTTCTGATTCTCTTCCTTTAAAAGAATAGAAAAAAAAGAAGGAAAAAAATGGAGTCAGACATCCTTCAAGCCTTCCTGAGAGAACTCACCTGCTTCATCTGCATGAATTATCTTATAGACCCAGTCACCATATGCTGTGGGCACAGCTTTTGTTGGCCCTGTCTCTGCCTTTTCTGGGAAGAAGCCCAAACTCCTGCACATTGCCCTATGTACAGGGAGCCATAACAGCATATTGACTTCAAGAGCAATATTCGTTTGAAGAATCTGGTATCCATTGCCATAAAAGCCAGTGTCAGACATTTCTGAGCTCTAAGGACCATGTGTATGTGACCCACAAGGAGAGAAAGAAGATCTTCTGTGAAAAGAACAAGACCCTGCTGTGTTTGCTCTGCTCCAACTCCCGGGAGCACAGGGCTCACAGACACTGTCCCTTTGAAGAGGCTGCTGAGCAGTACAGGGTAAGTGATGCTTCTGAGATAGCTAGAGGGCAGGGTGACTAAGACTATAAGACACAAGAACCATTGTTACTGAGTGTCATATACAAGTATTGGTACCAGTGATAAAATTATGAATAAAGTATGTGAGAGTATCTACATTCATGGAAACTGAGAGAGTGAGGAAATTAATTTATTATAACTTATTTCAGTAAATTGATGATATGGTTTTAGTGCTTATAGCACTTTAAAGTTCTCATGATTATAAAGAATATCTAAATTAACAAAACTAAATGTTCTGCTGGTTGTGGTGGTACACACCTACAAACACAGATACTCACAAGACTGAAGAAGGATGATAATCAGCTGGAGGACGGCTTGGGAAAATGAGACCCTTTCTCTAAAAATAATAATAATAATAATAATAATAATAATAATAACTTTTAAAAAGGACTGTTACTGTAGCTCAGTAGCATAGCACTTTCCTAGCATCCATGAGACCCTGGGTTCAATTGCTAGTACGGTGGGCAGGGAAATGGTGCCACAAATTCAAAAGGCTTCTATATAAGACATACAATGAAACTCACAGAACATTAGTGTCATTAGATCCAAATTCTGAAGCAAATTTCCACCTACCTAAGAGTTAACTACGCCTATGTATTTGCCAATTTCTCTAGGAAATTGGTTTTATTACATTGTGTGATTCCATAGTCTGAAACCCCTAAAACTGACAATTACAATCACCAAGCAGGGAAACCCCAGCCTCTGCAATCCCTAAAACATTTTTTTCAATCTAAATTGCTTGAAATTCTCTGTCATTGTGGGCCTGAAATCATAATCAACTTGATTGTCCAGTGCTCAAATTTTGTTATCTTACAGAAGAAGTTTTTAAAACAAATGAGATCTCTTTGGAAAAAGATCTAAGAAAACTAGAAAAATCTGAAAGAGAGCAGAAAAATTAACCTATGGGTTGTAAGTATGAGAGTCTATTTCTCTCAGGATCAACATAGGACAGAAAAGATAGACATTTATTTAATCGTCAAGTGAGTTGGAATCTTCACAGGATTTTAGGAAGATCTTTCTTGATAGCTTCTACTTGTTGGAGTACAACACAGCATTGCTGCTCAGGGAGAATTGTGGGCTATGGAGCAGGAAGTTTGATATTATTGACTTCTTTTCTAACAGAAATGAAAGTGTTGCATACAATTATTTATGAGTTATACATGAATTCCAAATGGCTTGCATTGCAGACTTTCTGATTTGAGAAGATATATAATGAAATTACCAATTAAAATCTTTCTTTCCAGTTGTTTCAACAAGTCATGAAGTAGATGAGTTTGAGAGAGGAGTTCTCTGCATGTTAACCTAGTTAATAATGAGTAAAAAATAAATTAAGGGAAGAGAAGAATAAATTAATGCTTAATGAGAAGCAGAAAGACATGAATTTATGTACATAGTTTACTAGCATAAGACATGAGTCAAAATGAATAGATGATGTTATAAAGTGGAGGAGGATAAAATTGACCTGATATTTGATCTAAGAAATCCATGTTCTTGCAGTGGTATGTATCTGCACAGAGAGAATACATAGGCAGCTTATGGAATGCTGCATCCCAGTGTCCATGAGGAAGAAAAAGAACATTTGGAGACACTTATGAAGGAATGCAAAATGACTATAGAGCAAATTAAGAAAAGCAAAGCCAAAATGCTTCAAAAGAGGAAACAACTAAAGAAAGACTATCAGGAGCTAATGAAAATGTGCCATAAAACAGAAGTGGAGCTGTTTGAGGTAAGGACTTGGAACGTGACTGAAAATGGTTTTTGTCTTGACCACATTATTTGGTACCAAAGATATATTTCTCTGCATTCTGTATTTTTGGTGAGATCTTCCCCACTTGGGAATAATAGACATACTCTGACTTCTATCTTCATACAGCAAGCAAGCTTTATTAAATTGTGACCGTGGGTTCATCAGGATATGTTTATTTCTAAAATTATCCTTTTGTAGGTTAAGAAATAGAAAGAAACAGGCTGGGGCTAGGGCTCACTGGTAGAGCACTTGCCTAGACAATGTGAGTCACTTGGTTCAATTCTTAGCACCATCCATAAATAAGTAAATTAAATAAAGATTCATCAACATCTAAAAATATTTTTAAAATAAATAGAAAGAACTATTTATTTACGGGTATTTCATTTTTGTCCAGTTGAGCAACATGAAGAAAATTGAAAATACGTAACACGTATTACATTCTTTTTTGATTTGAATATCCTTCATTCAAATTGTCCTTAGCACATGTCCACATGTCACTTTGTGAACAAGTCCTGTAAAAGACCTCTTTTCAGAATATTGCTGGTTTGCAGCCTCACACAGTAACTCTCAGGGTTCTGAATTTAGCAAAAATCAGATTCTTCCTGTTTTACCTTTATGATAGAAAATTGATTTACAAGGAGTGTTGGGGTGGTGTCTGTAATTTTTTAAGTTTCTCAAATACAAAGTCTTAATGGTAGAATAGCTAATTCTGATGAAATTTCAGTTTTTCTTACTTTTTGTTTTTTTTCTTTACAGAATTTAGAAGATACATTGGCAATGTTAAGTTTTACTTTTAATGCAAACTGGGACACCACAAAGTCTGTGAATACCAAGGTGTTTCTGATAATGAAGAGAGTACTGATTGAGATAGTGTACATTTCTTCTATGTGTCTGTGTTTTACTGGATATGATTTCTTGTTCCCTTTTTATCAAAACATAGCTTTTCCCTTCCTGGAGCTGAACTTAAGCAGACATTTCTAAAGACAGCTGTCTATAATTTTAGACTTCAAGTCATAAACAAATTGAGGTGCATGGAATAGTCTTTACCAGGTGATAAGTGAGAGAAGTAGGCAGAGAAAAAAGTAAGAAAGATTTTTTAATACTAGAACAATCCTGACCTAGGCACAGTGCAGTAACCTTGTCATCCAGTGGCTCAGGAGGCTGATATAGGAGGATCATGAGTTCAAAGCCAGCATCAGCAATTTAGGAGACTCTGTCTCAAAAAAAAAAAAAAAAAAAAAAAAAAAAAAAAATACTGGGGATGCTCTCAACACTCCTTGGTATCAACAAAACAACAACAACAAAAAAAACTAGAACAATCCTACCCCACGATTATGTTGTTACACTAAATGTCAGTGTTAGATCAGTTGTTAAATGATATAGGAACCTTTAGGGGAAAACTCCTACATTAACATACTGTCAAAGTGTCTTTTCATTTGTTTTGGCTAAAACTTTTGGAGAAATTTATGAAGACTCAGCCAATATCTCAAAGATCACTGAGACAATCTAAGTTTTTCTTTTTTTAGACCCATTACATCATTTAGCTAAGCAAAGTTTTTTTGTTTTGTTTTTTTCTGTCAGCCAGAAGTGTTTGTATAAGCTATCTTTAAGTGTTCTCGTCTGCCATTTTAACCTTTTATCGTGTGCTCAATGATATCCTCTTGAGCATACTAAGGAATATATGTCATCTCTTTAACTTGAACTATGGATCCTTAATTGAGCATGTTCAGAAAGGTACATATTTTGGCTGGACACAGTGGTGCAAGCCTGTACTCTCAATAATTCGGAAGGCTTCGACTGCAATTCAGGAGAATGGCACATTCTTTGAAGTCAGCCTCAGCAGCTTAATGAGACCCTAACTGAAAACAAAAATGGTTATATGTGTAGCTTAGTAGTAAAGTGTCCTTAGGTTCAATCCATAGTACCAAAAAGAAAGAAAGAAAAAAAAAAACAGAGAAATGTACATCTTTTTCTTTTTTTCTTCCTTTTTATTTATGGGGATTTCAACAAGGGCCTCCTATGTGTCAGGCAAGTTCACTGAGAAATATTCCCAGTCCAGAAATGTACATCCTAAAGCAATGGCCCCCAAAGTGAATATGTATAGACCCCCAGAATAAAGTCCTCCAGCTTTCTTTCTTCAGAGAGAGCATTGCTTTTCAGACAACTCCCATCCTCTCCTTACTTCCTGTGGGCTATAAATATTTTTCCATTCTTTTATATTCTGGTGTGTTCCTTGGCTTCACAATCAACAAAATGCAAACCCTTTTCATTAGGTTTCACTAGAATATGATTTTGATGAAGAACCTTTAGTTGAACCATGTCTTAAACATTTTTGAATGTAGCATTGTTGAAGTTGTTGCCAAAATGATCTATTAATTTTTTTTTCCTTGAAGGTGTGAGTTGGTGTTCCTGCACATGCCTCAGCCTGTGAGACCACAGTTCAGTGCTCAACCCATCACTGGAATGAGAGATGGACTTAACCACTTCCAAGGTGGGTGTCAGTCTGTTTGAGGGACAGCTACACTGTGCCCTACAATAATGGTTTTCTATGGGTAATCATTCCCTCTTCATTAATTGTTCACCTAATAAAAGGAATCAACATTTTATCACATATTTAGTGATGCATACCATGTTAATATATGGAACAATGTAAAGAAAAAAAACATAAACGAAAGGTGGTGTAATGTCACCAAGCCCTGTCATAAAAGTTTCAATTAGGGAAAGGAAATAAAAAGTCTCACTAAGCCCTAGAAACATCATCACATGCAATATCATTTGTTCACTGAGTCACACTCATGGACTCAAGTCAAGATAATATGATAATGGGTTTATTGAATTTAAATTTATAAAAATAATTTTCTTTTTTTAAAATTTTTATTGTTGGTTGTTCAAAACATTACATAGTTCTTGATATATCATATTTCACACTTTGATTCAAGTGGGTTATGAACTCCCATTTTTACTCCGTATACAGATTGCAGAATCACATCAGTTACACATCCGTTGATTTACATATTGCCATACTAGTGTCTGTTGTATTCTGCTGCCTTTCCTAGAGGATAGGAAAATAATTTTCTTTAATGTTTTCTAGTAAATAAATTTGTAATACATTACACTTAATATAATAAACAGTAGACAAATATAAAATAACAAACTCACAGAACATTTTTTGAACAATAATGAAGTAAATTGTCATTTGGTGAAGCAGAATATGGAACTCCATGGTAGACCTAACCCTGACAGGTTAGTTTATCAGAAAAAGACTAAGGGTCAGATGGAACCAAAAGAAAAGGCAGAAAATTCTTAGCAGGAAACCAATTCTGTAATAAATAGATTTTCTTAAATATAAACTTGTTTTTTTAACCAGAAGACTGTAATATCCCTGATACACTTATGTAATTATGTAATAATAATCACAGTATCTATTATCCATCATTACATTTATTTTTGTCTTTTTTTTTTCACAAGAGAGAGTAATGGAGATTAATTTTAGTGCTATGGACTTGAGAATGCTCAGGTCTCTAGATTTTCGGGTGTCATGAAAAGTAAACGGCAGAAGTAAGCTCTATAATCAATGGATTTTTTAGGAATGTTTCCCCCTGTAGTTAGTAAGTGTTAAGATTTACTGATAGCCCTTGAATCTGATATTTTTATAGCCAAAGCTTTTCCATTAATCCTGGCTTATTTTTTCTTGTAAGTCTCTAAGGCAACTCTCATGTTGTATGAATTGGGGGGGGGAGGCCTGATTTTGGCTGAATTATTCTCTCTTCACAGTGAACATTTCCTTTCATAATGAAATAAGCAGTCACAATGTAGTGCTGTGTGATGTGAGAAGACTGATGTTTGTAGAAGATGATGAAGATGAAGCTTTGAATTCTGACAGATCAAACTATTTTGCTGCATGGGGAGATTAGGTCTTTGCTTCTGGGAAACATTGCTGGGAGCTGGATGTGTATGGCTCCTGGGACTGGGCTTTGGGAGTCTGTAGGAATTCTGTGGTAAGGAAGAACCACACACTGCTTGAATTTGAGGACATGTTTCTCCTTTTATGTGTGAAGGAGGACACACATTTCAGTCTCTTGACCACTTCCCCAATATTTTCTCTCTATATAGAGAGACCTCTGGGCCATGTTGGTGTGTTCCTGGATTTTCAAAGTGAAAGTGTAAGTGTTTTGAATGTTGCCAAGTTCCCTTATATGGAGATATCCTATTGGGTCCATGAATTTCCCTGTCAGGCCATTTATTTTCCACAGTCCACACATAATTAGTGATAATTCAGAAACCTAACTTCTCTGCCTGAGAACTTCATATTCAAGGGACCCATTCTCAGTTCAAGCAGAGCAATAACTATGGCTGTCTTATTTCCCTATTTTAATGTAAACTTATTTATTAGATATGAAAGTATGATACAATATAAAATTTTATTTGCTCAATTTTACTTTAATAAAACCATCTTCAGTGGCCTATAATATAGGCTGTGGTTGGCTCAATGTTTCATGACCTTTGTGTGATTAAGAAAGCATGGATTTGTGATTCCAAGTCAAGATTAATGCAGGAACACAAGAGTTTGCACATCTACAGAGATGTGGCTATCCACAATGTACCTGTCAGTTTGAAATCTCCTTCTGGATCTATTCAGTTCACCCTAAAGTGGAAAAGGTAGCATAGGTGTGTTACAATCATGGTGGGCACACATATTTTTTTACATTAACTTAGTGAACAGGCATTGTAGCTCAGCAGAATATTTATCTGTTATGCAGGGTTGGATTTCTATCAGGGTTGGGTGTGTGGGTGTTTAAGGTTTATGATAATCCCCTAGGGCATGAGACATGAGATGGGAAGAGGGTGAAACAGAATACAAATTTGTACTCTCTACAGACTTTTTCATCCCACCATCATACCATAAACACTCCATTGATTGTTTTATGGTTGTCATGTCATACTTAATCATATATGTTTATGAATGTGTTTCTGCCATCAAATGTTCTTCCTGAATGTATTATAGAAATCAACAACTGTTTGTTAATAAAAAATGAAAATGTAAAGCTTGTTAGACTTTGTTGTCAGCCATACCTGGGAATGGGTGTTCACTATGGAAGTTAGCTACATTAATTAACCTTGCCAGTTTTATTTCTTATCACTCCTGGTGAAAAGATTTATGCAGTTTGCATTTCTTGAACATTTATTGTGTGGCTTACATATAAATATATCCTGTATGATTTAAATTTAAAAAATAACTTATATTGCTGTGCTTGGTGGAACATGCCTATATTCCTAGTGACTTGGGAGGTTGAAGCTCAAGACCAGCTTTATCAATTTAGTGAGGGCCTAAACAAATGATCAAGAGCCTGCCTCAAAAATAAGTAAGGGTTGGGGTTGTAGCTCAATGGTTAAGTGCCCTGGGTTTAATACTCAGTACCAAACAAATCAAGAAAACTACCTATAGTACACTAATTATGAAAAAAGAAGCTGAGCCAGGAGGAATTAAAGAGACTTGAAATAAGGTGATGATTTCCAAATGAGATTTCACTTTGGGTTCTGTGTGTTCCCTCTCAGGTGAATCAGCTTAAGTGATAAACCAACATTCATTCCAATGACTGAGTTCAGATAATATAATGCAAGTAGAGCTTACTCTGGTACCTAACAGAATATCCAAAATATATATATATTGGCTGTAAATATTAAAACATTAATAGAAATGACTAACTACTTTAGTTTTCTTGATATGCATTTACATCATAACATTAGCTTATCTACAATGTCAAGTGCTACCAGCAAGCCCAGTCTACCTTCTTTATCCTCAGTAGGTGAAGTTGTAGCCTACACTGCTAATAAGATGGAATTTATGCAGTTTCTTACATTCATGTTCATACTCATGTATTGTTAACATTGACAGTAGCTTCATTACTGTATTTTAATTGTGTGCACAAAAAGCAAATTAAAGTTAGTTTATATTTTTCATATAGAGTACATATTTATGAAAATGCCTGCCTTAGGCTTAACATAAATTGTTATGTTCCAAAACTATACAGTTTTTAGTATTTTAGTATTTTCCTTCTAACATTAGAATGAAACCATAGTGTAAGCACATATTGTGCTAGCCTGAGGAAAGTTTTCAAAGTTCTGCTAACATAATAGGACAGGAAAATATTAGAGGATAATATCAATGAAAGGCAAGAAATATAGATTTCCTGCTGTGAATGTTAAGGAGGGTTCACTATTTTGAAATTTGAAATTATTATTTTATGGTATAATGTTGATTTTGAAATTTCCCCAGAGATAAAACAATGTACCAGGGGAATATGAAGGTCTATAGTGATAAGAAAGCATTAACTTTGACTTAGTATTTGTAGAAAATCAAGAATAAAATTGACATATTATTAAATCACTAAGCCAAAGGTGCTGTAAATCTCCTTTCTTGTGGAAAACACAAAATAATTTTACACTTTGAAGACAAATGCATATGAAAAAGAATATGTGTTTTATAACAAGTGAGATATGTCTGGTTTTTTTAGAGAGAGAATTTTTTTTTTGAGAAAGAGAGAGAGAGAATTTTTTAATGTTTATTTTTTAGTTTTCGGCGGACACAGCATCTTTGTTTGTATGTGGTGCTGAGGATTGAACCCAGGTTGCTGGCATGCCAAAGGAGCATGCTACAGCTTGAGCCACACCCCCAACTCGATATGTTTGTTTTTTAATAAAGAAAATATCAATTGTGGGGGTATATTCATAAGAAAAATAATGAGTTGTGAAGAATTTATATCATTTATAATATGTTTAATTCCACCAAACTGTGAGTTCATTTCTCTTTCTTATTGGTATTGGAAATAGAATGCATTAGGTACTTTACTCCTGAGTCACATCCCCAGCCATTTTTTTTTTTTTTCTTGAGACAGTGTCTTATGTTGCATAGGGCCTCACTAAGCTGCTGAGGCTGACCTCCAACTTGTGCTCCTCTTGCCCCAGTCTTGCAAGTCACTAGAATTACAGGTGTAAGCATGTGGCCTGAGGGTTTGTTTCTCACAGATACTCAGTGTAAAAGTAAAGTCTCTCATGGGATCTATTAGAGTACAGGCCAATCGATGCTAATTTTAAAGCAATTGGCCAGTGTGTTGTCCTCACACATTTCTCTGAATATAGGAGATGGTCAAAAGGAAGATTTTCAACAACTTGATTTTTAATTATTTATGCAAAAAGGGCTGTTTGTTGCCATGTTCCATCCAGTAAGAAAAGCTGAAAAATATCCCGAGCAAGCAAGCCACTGGGGAATGGCTTGGTGTTTTCTACAGCATATATGTTCCATTCTATGGGTTAAAATTTATCCTTTTGGCACACCAAGCTGCAAAATATTTCTGGGTATGCTGGGTACACAATAACAGAAATTTTATTCATTTAGAAAAAAAATAGTAATGGGCACAACAGAATAAATACTCAAGAGTTCATGTTCAGTGCAATAGGTTTTTTTTTTTTTTTTTTTAATTCCAGTTGAACCCAGGAACTCTTAACCACTGGACCACAGTCCCTGTTATTTTGATTTATTTATTTTTTTTGGAACAGGATCTCACTAAGTTTCTGAGGCCTCACTGCATTATTCAGGCTGGTTTTGAACTTTTGATCCTCTTGCCTTAGCCTCCAGAGTGGCTGGGATTGGAGATGTGTGCCATTGCACCCAGCTGAAAGTAAGGTAATCTTTAATCAGTGATTTGAGGATACTTTGAGTAGAAACCTGGAAGGTTTCAAGTGTGGGTAAACTCTGCTCTTCAACCTTGGTAATGTGTTGAGTGTATCCTTATTATTTTCTAAGCGAGGGTCATATGGCAGCTTACTTGTTTTTAATCTCTTAAATGGATGACTAAAACATGAACAATTCTCCAAATTATGAAAATGCTTTACAGAAATGTTCCCTTATTCTTACTGTCTGTACCAACTAGATTCCCTAGTTGATCTCTCTCTCTCTCTCTCTCTCTCTCTCTCTCTCTCTCTCTCTCCACCTCCTGTTCATTTTACACATTCCTTTTTAGCTAAGTATATTACTGAATTTTTTTTTTTTGTCACCATGACCAAAACACCTGACAAAACAGTCTAGAGGAGGACAAGTGTATCTGAGGCTCAGAGTTTGGTTTCAGAGATCTCAATTCATATAAGGCTGAATCCATTGCTCTGGGTTAAGAGTGAAGCAGCTCTTGGGGGGGGGAGGGCCCAGCAGAGGGAGGCTGCTGTCCTGTGGTGGCTGCAAGAAAGAAGACAAAGTCGGGGGAACTGGGACACAGGGAAGATGTAACCCAGGAGAAATTTATGTATCTATTTGGTAATTTTTTCCAGCCAGTATAACAAAAAAGTCTTACTCTAATGATGCTTATGAAAATATGTAATTACATTAAAAAAAACATTTTTGTGGTACTGGAGATTAAGCCTAAGGGAACCCTAACAATGAGCCATTTCCTATTCTTTTTTAATTTTTTTTTTTTTTTTGAGATAGCATCTTACTATGCTGCTGAGGTTGGCATCAACTTTGTGATCCTCCTGCTTTGGACTCCTGAGTCATTGGCATGATAGTTTTGTAGGACTGCATGCAGGTTGTTACATTTACTTACTACCTTTCAGTTTTGAATACATATATCAGAATTATTATAACCTGGGATATAAATAGAAAAGTAAAATCAAGGAAAGAACACTGGAATCCTTGCCAATTATATCAAAGATACAAGACTTTCCTTGTTGTTTATTCATTTACTTTTTTTTCTTTTGGAAGAAATTTAATTATTCAAAGAAATAACAATAAAAACTTATGGGTAAAGCATAAGATGTATTGAGTTATAACAAAGCAGGTGAATGTAAAGGGAAGAGTTACAAATTGAAAAAGAACATCACTGATACAATGCTGAGAAAGCCCTTATATGAAGGATACACTGTGGAAAATAGATAGTCAAAGAACTAATTGAGATGGTAAATTAGTAGCTAAAAAGAAAACCTGTGTGTAACAAAATTAAGCAAAGCAATGATAAGAGCATAAATGGAGTGCTTGCCCTGAGCCCTCAATATCACCAGCAAAATCCAGTTTATTGTTCCAACTGTGGCTGAGGGTACTGTGGACTTGGAGGAACATCTTCCCACTATTCTGCTGTCATGTTCACTTTGGTCTATTGCTAATGACCAATGATTCAGGATTATGTGTTAAGGATATTAGATGATAAAAACTGTACTACTTTCAAAACAGAAAATGTTACTTTGGCTTCCAGCTAAACTACTAGTTGTATGTGTGATTAGGATCCAATTTACTCATTTCTCTTTGTTTTTTCCTTATATCTCTGGATATGTTGTTAAATAAAATACATTGGAGGACATTGATTTGGACTGAGCTCCCACACACTAAGCCTAACAGACCAAGCATGTTGCTGTTCTGCATGCTGCTAATCCCCATGGCTCAAGAGGTCTTCAATTCTCAGGATATATATATCAGACCAAGTCATTACAGAGTTTAACCACAGTATCTGAGCGTCAGACAATCACAGAAGGCTCTGCAACGCAGTAACCAATTAAGTTGTCTCTATATCTCTCTTCCATTTTCTATAAATGCTGTTAGATAAAGTCCTGGGCTGGAGTTCGCTGAAATTGTTTTAGTCTGGGGACTGTCTGATTTGAGAACTGCTTTTGTTTTGTTATGCATTGCACTCTTTTATTTATAATTGCTCACATAAATACTTTTGAATTTAATTAAGATTTTTCTTTTGATTCATACAAAGGCAAAATTTCAACAAATTTGGTCAAATAATCTAATTTACTTTATTTTCAATTCATGAATTTCATTTCATTTATAAATAAAGAAGTATAAAAAGAAATGAAAACACAGAAATAAAAAAGCAGTCTGCCAGGTCTGGCAGAATAATTGTTTTTTTATAAGAGAGTTTGAGCAGAAGCTAGGGAAGGGCATAAGACAAAGTGAACTGATTAACATTACTTTGCTTTCCTTGTAAGGGTGAAATGAACCCTTAATGTGTGGCTGGGGATGTGGCTCAAGTGGTAGCACGCTCGCCTGGCATGCGTGCGCCCCGAGTTTGATTCTCAGTACCACATAAAGCAAAGATGTGTGTCTGCCGAAAACTAAAAAATAAATATTAAAAAATTCTCTCTCTCTCTCAGAAAAAAAAAAGAAAAAAACCTCTTAATGTTAACAGAACATTATCTTACTGTGTTGGATAAAACTGGCCTGTTTAGGTAATTGGTCATTCTCTTCTGTTTTCTCAAAAGGAGACCCCTATCCATATTATTTATTTTTTTTAAAAGTTGATTTTATTTTTTTTAAATACCCAACAGAGGAATGCATTACAATTCTTATTCCACATATAGACTGCATTTTTTCATATCTTTGTATATAAAATATTTTCATACTAATTCAGGTCTTCATACACGTACTTTTTTGCATTACAATTCTTATTACAGATATATACCACAATTTTTCATATCTCTGTTTGTATATAAAGTATTTTGACACCCAATTTGTGTCTTTATACATGTATTTTGGATAATGATGCCTATCTATTTTATTTAACAAATACAATATACTTTTTTTTTTAAAATGTAATTATTTATTATGTACAACTATAGAACACCAATTGAAAATATGAGAAACTATTCAAGTGTCAAATTTCTATGGTTTTATAGGTTAAATTTCCCATCTTGGATTCCTGTGATCTTTCTTTTGAAAAGGTTTAGGGGAAAAATGCTGAGGCCCAGTCACCAAGGCATATAATTTTTTGAGACCCCAAAATCTTTCAATTGAGAACTCAGCACTTTAGAAGGATGTCTTGGGTTTAAGTTGGAAGTTTAAAGTCAGCATTTTCTTAATTGAGAGAATCTAAGGAAGTACCATTTTGAAAGAGGAAAAAAAAAATACAGAGAAGTGGAACTGGAGGGAAATATAATGTGAAAAAGAGATCAATGATAATTATTTCCTTCAATAATGATTATCATTTTTTGTACCAGGGATTGAACTGAGAGACACCCAACCACTGAGCCACATTCCTAGCCCTTTTTATTTTTTTATTTTGAGACAGAATCTTGCTAAGTTGCTTAGGCTGAATTTGAACTTACAGGTCTCCTGCTTCACCTCCTTAGCAGCTGGGATTACCGTCATGTGCCACTGGTCTCAGCTCCTTCAATACAATCTTGGAGAAAGATCATTTCTTCACTCACGTGTTCCTGTACACCCATCCCCTTGGATATCTTTCATCTTCTTTAAACATTGTTAGTCCATTTCCAAATAAATATGGAAACATTCAATTCTAATGATATTTGGGACACACCCATAAGTAACTATATTACCATAATTCTATTAAGAAATGAAAAAAAGAAAGATCTTTTGCTCATGGTTTATTACCATCTCCACTATGAGGTCAACTTTATTTTCAAGATTCTATATTTTGTCTTCATTGCCTGAGGTCCTGTCTTCCAAGTTATCCAGTCTGTTGGTGATGTTATGTATTCAGTTTTTTAATTTGTTTATTGTTTCTTTCATTTCATGGATTTCTGGGTTTTTTTTCTCAATATCTCTATCTCTTTCTTGAAGTAATCTTTTGCAACCTGTATTTGCTCTCTTATCTCTTTGTTGGTGTGATCTATGGTTACCTGTACTTATTCTCTTATCTCTTTGTTGCAGTGGTCAATTTTTGCCTGTATCTGCTTACTTAGGTCATTCTTTAATTCACAAATCATTTTAGTTATGTATATTCTGAACTCCTTCTCTGACATTTCACCTACTGTCCTACCTATGGATTCTATTGCAGTATCTTAGCTTGTTTGAGGCACTTTCCTCCCTTGTTTTTTCATGATGTCTATGTGTCTTCCTCTCTTGCAGTGTACATCAGAGCTATTACAGCTTCTGCCCTATTGTCTTATGGTGTCCCTATAGGTTACCAATACCTCAGTTTGAAGGGAGAGATCAATATCACAGCACTCAATTTACCCAAAGTTCAGCCATATATCATTTAGCTTCTATTTTTACATTTACAGTTTTGTCATTATAATCAGAAATGATGAGTTTGATTATCTTCTATCATATAGTCAAAAGATTTGCATAATGGTTTACAGTTTCTAATGGTGGAAGGGGGAATGTGGGGTTGGCTGAGATGTTTATGAGGTAGAATGGTGAGAATATTGAGTAACAGATTATATAAAAAGTGAGAGGGTAATCATAAGAAGTTGGTTATTAGTAGGAGAAACAAGAGATAGGCAACCCCATGCAAGACCCCATTTTACCTCAGCAACAGGATAACTGTTAGCACCCCTAGTAGAGAAACCTCTGGCGTAGCCAGGTCCCCAGGGACCTTGGTGATGTATTACCGGGTCCTTATTGTTATCCCTTGATTGAAGTGGTAATATCCCAGTTTTGTGGTGATGGCAGCTTCAAGCTTCAACCCTGATATTGGACTGTGGAGCCACAATTTGGTGAACCCCAGCACATGTGGCTCTCCACACATGGATGTGGCCTGCCTCCAGATCTCCAGGTGTGGGGTGGCAGGGCAGGCAGGCCTCTCCTCTGGAGCCAAGCATGTCTTCTTTTACCACTTCTATTCAACATCATCCTTGAAACTCCTGCCTGAGCAATTAGGGAGAGAAAAAAAAAATTAAAGGGATATGAATAGAAAAGAAGAACTCAAACCATCACTATTTGCTGATGATATGATCTATTTTGAGAATATCCAGAAATTTCTGCCAATAAAACTTCCTAGAACTAATAAATAAATTCAGCAAAATATCAGGTCATAAAATCAATATTCATACATCAACACATTCCTGTACATCAGTGGTAAATCTACTGAAAGAGAAATCAGTAAAACTACCCCATTCACAATAACCTAAAAAAAATTGGCATAAAATTTAATAATAGAGGTGAAAGACCTCTACAATGAAAACTGAAGAACAATAAAGAAATTGAATAAGACTTTAGAAGAATACCTCCCATGCTCCTGAAAAGGCAGAATTAATATGATCAAAATGGCCATACTACCAAGAGGGTTTTATATATTTAGCACAATTTCTATTAAAATCTCAATGATATTCTTTATAAAGCAAGAAAGCCATCATAAGTTTATTAGGCAAAATAGGAGACACAGAATAACCAAAGCAACCTTTATCAAGAAGAGTAAGATAGGCACCATCATAATACCAGAACTTAAATTATGCTAAGAGAGCATAACAAAAATTGCATGATATTGATACCAAAACAGACACATAGACCAATGGTTTGGAATACAAGATATGGAGACAAACCAACATAAATATAGTTATCTCATACTAGACAAAGGTTCCCAAAATTTTCACTGGAGGATTGATAGCCTATTCAACAAATGGTGCCAGGAAAATTGAACCTCCATAAGTAACAAAATGAAATTAAACTCCAGTCTCTCTCCCTTCATGAGACTGAACTCAAAGGGGATTTTTAAGATTTAGGCTCTACAGAGACCCTATGCCTAATAGAAGAAAAAGTAGTCCCTAATCTTGACCATATTAATCTAGGCTTTGAATTCCTTAAAAAGACTCAAAAAGTGCAAGAAGTAAAGTTAATAATAAATGGGATGGATTCAAATTAAAAAGCTTCTTCTCAGCAAATGAAACAATCAATAACATGAAGATAGAGGCTATAAAATGGAAGAAAAACTGCTAGGGTCCTGCCCTAGCGGGGTCCAGGAAGTCCTGAAGGATGAGTGGCATAAGCAAAAATATGAGACAGGTGTCATTCCATTGGAGCAATTTCCAAAGAAAGAGCTCTAATGCAGCTTTCTCTGGGTCATCTTTTATTGCAATTTTTCTCATCATTATAGATTCAGAATATGTCATTGATTATACAATTTCAAAACGTTTCCAAGACATAACATTTCCTTAACCAAAACTAGGGACATAGAAAAATGTAACATCAATTTGCATTTTCCAGGATGTGACTATTAGTTATCAATCATTAATAAAATGTGTCACTAATTAACATTTTTTCAGATTTTCCCAAGATGTACTATTTTCCCCAAGATATCCTATTTTCTCATTAACTAATGCCAAACTACGTAACCAGACTCTAAGTCTCCTAACCTATCATTGACCTTTAAGTTTTAAAGTATACTTGCACTTTTATTTCTAATCTAAAATTTCAATCTAAAAAAGTCCCCTTAAATCTTATAGTTAAAATAAACTGAAGTTTATAAACCATTCCTAAAATATATCAGAAACCCATACAACTAAAAACTTAAGAATTCTAAACCCAAGAATCTAAATAGAATAATATTTCTAACATTAATCTAAAAATATGTCTTATAAAGCTACTTTAATTAATTCCTAAATTTATTCTCATAAAACTGGTTGAGCTGCTTTCTCAAAGAGTTTCTTTGTTTCTCAGTCAAGGTGCACTAGTTCTTATATCTTTATAATCTTTCTCAATAAAGTTCTAAACATCAGTCCACTTTCTGCCAATATTAAGTATGCTCATTATAAATCCCTATGTGATGTAAAAGAGGGTTTATAGAAATGAAAATAATGTATCCTTATATGTCTTAACTTTCCTAAGTATATAACATAACTTTCCTTAATCAAGAATGAAACTACATATGGTGGGTTTTGTAAATGAGCATAATGATTAGGTTTTTTAAGAGGCTGGAAATATGGGCTTGGGTTCTAGTTGATATAATCAATGTCGTGCCTAAAATTCTTGTGACATTTCAGAAAATGTTTGTTTTCCATTATCAGTTTTGTCCTCAATGTGCTGAGATAGAAGAGCAGCTTTCTACTTTGTCCTTGATATGCTGAGGGTAGTAGAACAGCCTTCAAGGCATGAACTGTCTGTCATGTTCTAGCCATCTGAAATTTAATTTGGTTTGGCATTTAACATACTCATGCCTCCTGTCAGGAACATGAGCATGAAAATGAAAATCCCAATTACATAAAAAACGGTCTCATGGTTTCAGTTTCCCACCAACCAGCATGGCTTTGCCAGCATTCATTCTCACTGTGACCTTGTCAAGACAGTGGGAGAGCCGCTTCGCCAGCACTTATTTTCCCTATGACCTTGTCAAGAGAGTGAGAGGAGGATCACCTTCACCAAATACCTTTATCATGTGCACCTCAGATACAGCATTAATCTCCAGGATATAAAAACCATTCAAAAACTTTACATAAAATAAACAAATAACAGTCAATAAAAGGGCTAAGGAACTGAACAGCCGCTTCACAGAAGAACAAATACAACCAATCCACAAATATATGAAAAAATGTTCAACATCTCTAGCAATTAGAGAAATGCAAATCAAAACTACTCTAAGATTTTATCTCACTGTAGTCAGAATGACAATCATCAAGAATACAAGCAAAAACAAATGTTGGTAAGGATGTGGGCAGAAGGTACTCATACATTACTGGAGGAAATGCAAATCAGTGCAACCATATGGAAAGCAGTATGGAGATTCCTCAGAAGACCTGACATGGAACCACCATTTGACCAAGCTATCCCACTCTTTGGTTTATACAGAAAGGACTTAAAATGAGCATACTATAGTGGTGTAGCCATATAAGAGTTCAACTCATAAGATCTAAAGGATGGAAACAACCTAGTTGCCCTTCAACAGATGAATAGATTTGTTTTAAATATATGGTATGTATACAAAATGGAATGTTACTCATCCTAAAAGAATGAAAGTACATTTGCTGGAAATGGATGGAAATGAAGAATATCAAGCTAAATGAAATAAGTCAATCCCCAAAAAACAAAGGCCAAATATTTTCTTTGATATTAGGATGGTAAATTACAATAAGGGGAGGGGACTGATAGAGAGAATGGATTAGACAGAGGGAAGGGAAGGGAGGGTAGGGCATATGGACATAGGAAGAACAGTAGAATGATCTGGATATTATTACACTATGTACATACATTTCTACTTGACTGGTGTGATTCTACATCATGTACAACTAGAAGAATGAGAAGTTATACTCCATTTACATATTATATGTCAAAATGCATTCTACTCATGTATAACTAACTAGAACAAATTAAAAATTATTTTTTTAAAATCCTGTAGCATGATTGATTCCAGATTTTGGCAGAGGAAAAAAAGAAAGTTATTCTCATTCCATGGGATAAATAGAGAAAAATCATCACATCTCACTTGCAATATGTCCCTTGTATAATTTATTTATTGTTATTAATGTGTATATAAAAGTGAGTCCTTCTGAATTGAATTTATGCTTGCCTTTCATCTGCTGGATTTGAACTATTAAAAATCTTCACCTCCTACTTCATTCTACCTTCTGCAAAATATCACTTGAACCTATTAAATAAAATTAAAAAGGACAAGCATTATACCTCTTAAAAGATAATGCATCTCAAGGCCTTACAAAAACCAGAAGAAACAATACCTAAAGTCAGTAGGTCGAAAGATATAATAAAGGTCAGAGCAGAAATAAATGAAATAGAGATTAAAAGAACAATACAGTGCATATATGGAACAAAGGGTTGGTTCTTTAAAAAGATAAACACAATTGACAAAATTTAGCTAAATAATCAAAAGAAAAAGAAAATACCACAATAAATAAAATTAGAGAAATTGGAAACATCACAACAAGATGCCACTGAAATTCAAAGGATGACTACAAAATATTTTTCTTAATTATATGCCAACAAATTGGAATATCTTAAACAAATTTCTGGAATCTTGTCCTACCAAGATAGAACCAAACAAAGGGTAGCTGTAAACACTGTGTGAAACAGATTTGGGATTTTCTACATAAAGACCATCCAGGAACAAGGATCCTAAACTGGTATTAGTAAAATATCAACTGAGAGTGTGTAAATAAACCTTGAAAACTTGGTTGTGTAGATTTTAGTCAGTCTTAATTGCCCCCGCCATCTGGTATTCCCACCCTTATCCAACAGACACACTGGAGCAGGCCTGAGTTTAAAACTGTCAGTTTGGAGTTTTACTTTGAAAGATAATGAGACTAGACACACACTAATTTATGGCCTGCAAAATAATAGCACTGATATAAAGAAAAACATCAAAAGAATGTAAAATTCATCCAGATGTGGTTGTGTACACCTTTAATCCTAGTGGTTTAGGAGGCTGAAGTTAAGAAGACCACAAGTTCAATGGCAGCCTCAGCAACTTAATGAGATCCTGTCTTTGAAGAAAATATGAAAGGGCTGAGTGTGTGCCAGTGGTTGAGCAACCCTGGGTTCAATCCCTGGAAAACAAAACAGCAATAACAACAAAAATAATAATGTAAAATTCAAAGCAAAATTACTTTCATCTTACTGAGATTCTCCCTTTAGAGCCACCTTCGGATAGTTTGGAGTTTGCATGTCTTAGTAAAGCCAACATACTTTCTATTCAACATTTGACTAGAAGTTTGTCCAGAAATACAGTGTCACAAGAATTAATTATTCCCCATTCTTGAAATTAAATCTTTTACACAGACAGATTAATAAAATCATAATTGCTGTTTTATTGTTCATTGTGTAGAAAATGTATGCTTTCCAGTTAAATAAACACATTTAATTGTTTGTTTTGTGGTACTAGGGATTTAAACAAAGGGCACTCTACCCCTAGGCCTTACCTATTTTTTTTTTTTTTAAATTGATATAGGGTCTTGCAGGTATCTGGAACTTGTGATCTTACAGCCTCTGTCACCCAAAACACTGGAGTTACAAATGTGTGCCTCTGCTGCTGGCCGAAATATACGGAAAAAAAAAAAAAGTGTCTCTGTTCAAGTTTAGAGAGTTTTTAATTTTTATAATCATAAAAAATTGTCTCTGAACACATCTATAAATTGAACACATTTCAGAGTCTGGATCTTTTTTTTTCTTATTTTAGTTGTTTTTATTTTGATGCATGAAATATAATGAAATAAGCCAAATATAGAAAGACATCAAAATACTCTGTAAGAATCTCGAGTCCAAGAAGAGTATAGTCCAAGAAGATATTATTGTTGAAAGAAGTTTTAATGAAATGAAGCTACATTATCAATATAGTCAGTTTTTTCAAAGTTTGACTATTCATACTCTCCAAATATTGATGAATGTATAGAAATATTGCAGGTCTTTGTATACACCAAAAATGTGTATTTGTTTAAAGTATAAATTCTGTGAAACTTATTACTAATTACATTATAGGCTGAAAAAACATTGTCACACCATGAAATTCTCCCTTACCTCACAAAAAATTTATTAATGAATGATTTGAGAAATGTTATTTTTATTATAAATGAGAGATCCTAGATAGAATTTTTCAAAGTCATAATTAATGTAGTTTTAGAAAACAGAAATATTATACATCCAAATTGTTTCTTGTTTTCATCTCTATGACAGGGTCTGCTTGTTATTGATGAACATGTATTTATTTATTAAGTTTCAAGTACCATTTTATGCATTATTGAAACAATGCATATTGATAACTACAAAAAAAAATGAGTTAAGCCAGCAGTTTTCAAAACTCTTAGATTGTTTAGTGGGTGTATTAAGGTTGTCAAAAAAACCCCAAATAAATATATATATCTATATTTCTATGATCAAATCTGTATCCATTTGAATATGTATACCTGAGATTGGTCCATGTGTCTATAGATAACAAACAAGTCTATCTTCAGGGTAAAATAATAGGCTGTAGACCCAGAGAAAAGTTGATGTTGCAGTCTCAAACCTGAAGACTGCCTGCAACCAGAATTTTTTCTCTTCAGGGTACCTTAGTCCTTTACTCTGAGACCTTCAGCTGATTGGATAAGGCCCATTCACATTTTGGAAGTTAACCTTGTTTAATCCAAGTCTATTAATTTAAATGTTAAACAGGTCTAAAAAATTTTGCCCAGCACATTTTGATTACTTTGATTAAAACCTTGGTGCAACTAATGCATAAAATTAACCATCACAGTTGGAAAATCAGAAAAGAATAAATAATAAGAGTATTAAAGCTATATTTGAAATATTATCAAATTCCATGAAAGTAATGGGTATTGTCTTATATGGTAAGCAAGTTGAATAACATTGAAGAGGTCAAAATAGTCCTCCATGAGAGAATACTAATTGATCCAAGACAAAGACTGAAAAATCAGGTGAGCCAGGAGCTAGGAGGTTTCAGAAATGTGGTTGGAAATCAGAAAGGATATTTAGTTGTGAATGAGTTTTCATATGGTTATGGTACAAATTTACAATTTTATTTTAGTGTAGAAGGAAATATAATGGATCATATTTATGTGGAGGAGTGACTATACATACATATATGAATGTATATGTGTGTGTAAATATATATATATATATATATATATATATATATATATATATATATATATATAACATCTATTATATATGTGTAAGTATGTGTGTGTAAGTATTAGAAATCAAACACACAATACCAAAAAAATCTGGGTTTTTTTGGTATACTTTTTCTAACCCATTATTTAGAATTATCCAATGGCACTTCATTTTCTATTTCCTAATCATATGCAACAACGAGTCTGGGTAACCTATTATCAAAAAAAAAAAATTGCAGATTTTTTGTAAAGGGGAATGTTTTGAATTATATAAAATATATTATTTAAAAGGGTGAATTGAATTTTCTGATTTATATACACATGATAATACTTGGTCCATGAATTCAAAAATTATAAAACATAAATTTACAATGGGACTGCTTTGAGGAATAGTTTGGTTTGATATAGCTAGACTACTTACTTTTATGTTTTGGGTTTTTTTAGGTTTTTTGCTTTAGATTTAGAGATTTTGTTTTAATATTCTCATATGGTTCAAGGATGGAGAAAACAACTGATTCATCAAAATCATTTTATTCTCATCTATCAGTCTTGGCCATCAAAAATCTGTAATTCTGAGTTATTACCCATAATAGATTTCTTCATCTTTCATATACCACATTTATCACATGGGGAAAACCTTTTGTGAGTTAACTCTGGTGTAAATGAAAGTTTTAAATTCTTTAATCAAATGGGTAGATGCTTCTATGATTAAATTATCTGAAACTGCCCTTAGTTTAGAAATAATCCCCTCGTGTCAGGAAGCCAAAACATGTGTTCTAGAAATAGTCTACTTGCATTTGTTAACCGTACACAAGTAGGTTGGTAAGGCGTTATCTAATGTAAAAGTTGGAATAAAGTTTCACAATATATATATTGACTGATATTTCAGATGCTGAATGATAAAAATGGACATAGGAATAATCCTTTCTCTCCTTTTTGCCCTACCTACCACATTCTTTCTTTTCTCACCAAACTTTCTTTCTCATTTGTTTCCCTTTTTGTTGTAGGGTTTATGACTCTTCAAAAGAAAGAACATTAGCAATTTAAATAATTTTGTAGTACATGTTCTTTTATTTTTCTTAGTAGATTTAATCCCTCAGAATTATATATATATAGTGGGTATTGAACTCAGGGGAACTTGACCACTGAGCCACATCTCCAGCCCTATTTTTTTATTTTATTAGAGACAGGTTCTCATTGAGTTGCTTAGTGCCTCTCTGAATTTTTGAGGCTGGCTTTGAACCTGGAATTGTCCTGTCTCCACCTCTGGAGCCTCTGGGTTTACAGGCCTCTGCCACTGTGTGAGGCTTATCTCTCCGAATTTGTTTGCTAATTTTCTATTCACACTTTTTTTTCCTGTTAGTCAGCATTTAAATAGTTTAAATAATAAAATATTTGTATACAGTGTTCACTGCCCACATGAATGTACAGAGAATTCATAGCACTTGGATTCCTTCAGGACCCTACAGATAGCCTCTAAAATCCCTGATTATGAAATCCTAGAGTTGAGCTGGAGCCTAGTGATTAGAACTTGGTTCAGAGGAGTTTCACAGAGTACTGATTCCTTGGATTGTCAAGAACTTCCCTAGAACAGGGAAGAACCCAGAGATAAAAAAAAGTTAATTAGGTTAGATTGACTTATTAGATCAGATTGACTAATTAGATTAGATAGACTTACTAGATTAAGTTAGATTGACTTGTTAGATGAGATTGAGTTATTAGATGAGAATGACTTATTAGATTTATTTATTAGATTCAATTGGTTAATTTCCTTTGATCTGATCACTAAATATTGTTTTTCTTTTATCCCTTCTTAGGTAATAGGGAAGAAAGCATTAACTGAATTATGCTAAAATAAGAATAGTTAGATAATATCATGATTCAGAGATTATTAAGAGATGAAGATTTTTTTAATGGTCATTAGCTCTGTGTAATGACACACAGCTGTAACTTTAGCAGCCTAGGGAGCTGAGGAAGAAGGATCACAAGCCAGCCTTAGTAAATTAGCAAGGACCTAAGTAATGTAATGAGACTCATGTCAAAACAAAAATAAAGAGGTGCCTTCATTTTTTTGTGTGTAAGCACCTTTGGATTTGATGTCTACATAAAAAAAAAAAAATGTTACTCAATAAGTTTCAGAGAAAAAGAAATTGAAGCAGCATAAATTTGAAAAGAAATCACTATGTTTTTACCATTTTACATTACTACTAATATTACCTGTATTATTCTTCTTTTTCCAAAATTCATACACTCTTTATTGTTGCTTTTCAATCTTGCATTCTGTGCAGTCACCATTTTCATATATCCAAAATGATATTCATAGTTTATGTGAGGGGGCAGGTAGTTACTAGAAATTAAACCAAGAGTTACTTTACTACTGAGTCACATTCAGAGCCCTTTTTATTTTTTAAGATAGTGTGTTTTGCTAAGTTGCTTATGGCCTTTCTAAGTTGCTGAGCCTGGCCTCAAAGTTAGACTCTTCCTGTTTGGACTCCTGAGTTGGTGGCATTGCAGGAATGTACCACCATGCCCAGTTTCATGTGTTCTCTTTGCACAGAATGTTGTTCCAGGATGAGCAAATTATAACTTTTTTTTCCCCATCTGGAGTGGAGAAACCATTTGCATTGTCAAATTTGCTGGGCAAATGATTTCATATTCTTGGACCAGATGGACATAATATGCACATATGTCTCTACCCTTCATTCCAAATGTTTACTCAATGCATGCAGTAACAAGGACAGCACTCTGGAGATGCCTGCATTTTCATTGTCAAGGACTTTTCCTTCAGTTAGCAAGCTACCATCAATAAATATTTTACGAATGGGGAAAAAAGGTTCTATTATCATCTGAATATCTGGAATATAAAAGACTATAAAGCTGAATAATTGTTGAAAGCTTGTTTAATAAAATATGCTTCAAGGTGGGGTTGTGGCTCAGTGGTAGAGCACTCCTCTAGCACAGGCAAGGCCCTGAGTTTGTTCCGCAACACCACATAAAAGAGGAAGACTGACCTGGGAAGGACAATCTTACAATTAATGCAAAAGGTACTTCAGGATCCAGAGACCCCACGGAAGAGACAGCAGAGAAGAGGAGGGTTGGGAGATGGGCACCCTACCGCTGAGATGTTATGATTTCCCTTTTCACAGTCAATGTCCAGGCCTCAGGATCTCTCACAGACACAAGCCTATTGTTGTGTGTCTATTAATATTTTTCAGTGCTGTTTGCAAGCTGCTACTGAAAAGATTGCTATCCTTTTGGGTATTTCTTTAAATTTTTAAATCTTTATTGAAACAAGGTTTAACCCAGACTTAACTATTAACCATTTCTGAGGCAAATATTTTCTGTGTAGTCTACCTTTTATCCTATAAAAGTTATTAATATTTTCTAATAATATATATTATTTTGTTAATAGATACTATAGTATACCAAGGAAAGGATGATACTAGAAAAATTAGTAAAGCAATAGAAAAAAATTCTTGGGGGTATTTATAAAAATCATGGTCCCCAGGAAAGATTAGTTTTGCCTTTGGAATCCAAGATAATTTGTTAAAAGCACAATTGTTAAAACTCAATACAATCATTCTCCTGAAATATACAAAACAGTATAATAAAAGGTTTAGAGATCAAGTAATGATTTCCATGTATCCCAAAAAAATGTGGCACAGTCAGAACTAAATCATTAGTTGAAGAATGCATAAGAAAACGGCGGCATCCATGTTAAATTCAATTATCAAGTTTTGGGAAAGTTGGGACAAAAACTATTTCTTTTAAAGTATTCCTTGCCACTGTATACACTTCTGTAATTTTGTTGTTGTTGTTACAATGCAATTTGTGTAAATAGTTAAAGAAATTTGGGGACAGTCTCTTGGGAACAGTCTCTAGACTCAGAAAACATGGCTGTCAACACATGCTTTTACTTTACAACTTGTACCCATAGCACCAGGCTCATAATTTTGACTACAAACCTTTCAATGAGATCTTTTAAAATTTCAACAGATATTTCATATTTGTGGAACCAAAGTAAGAAAACAAGTTGAGGCCCATATATGGAATGTGCACATGTTTGAAATGTGTAAATAGCTAGTAAAATGTTAATGAAATTTTTTGTTGTTCTATTTTGAGACATATTATATACTCTCATAACAAGAAAATCTTGCCTAGAGTTTGCCAAGGAATAGTGTGCCCTATCTGCTGTGGAAGAAAAGGAAGAAAAAGCTGGGTAACCCCTGGCTCAAGCAGGGAATTTGGGATTCAAGACATTAGGAGGAAATTTAGGAGCCAGAAAACCTTACAAACATCTATGCCAGTGTGATCAATGTGGTTACACATGGTGTGTCTGGAGTGTCAAGATGTTTCAGGAAGTATGTGTGAGGTGGTGCTTGTAAAGGTTTGTTGATCAAGATTAGCCAAAGTGTTAAATCAATCCTCTCTATTTTGAAATTAAAAACCATCCTAGCCTAAACTATCTTACTAACCTAATCACTTATACTATCATAATCACTCATACTAATTCCTATTGGAAGCTTCATGAAATCTAATCACTTGGAGAACAGGGTGTGGTCTTCAGAGCCTCAATAAATGGAAACTGCAGGAGGAGCTAACCTCATTCTTCTCCAGATCAGAGTAGTTTTGGAACTCACCTAGCTTTGGAGACCCCTGAAAAATACTGGTTCTTCTGTGTGAAGCGCTGATCCCCAGACAGACTTCATATCACCTCTACAGCAAGCATTGGTGAGACAATAGCCACATTCCTTAGGTGAGTATATAATTTACAAAGGAGATGTTCCTATTATTATTATTATTTCTTTTTTGTACCAGCAATTGGACCCAAGGGTGCTTAGCCATTGAGCCATATTTCCAGGCTTTTTTGTGTGTTTTATTTTGAAAAAAGGTTTCACTGCATTGCTGCGGTTGTCTTTGAACTTTAGATATGCCTACCTCAGCTTCAGGTGTGACTGGGATTACAGGGATGCACCACCATACCCTGTGCAACTATTTTCTGAAACAAACAAATCTTCAAAATGTATAAATCTGTAAACTAAAATCATTTGAATGAATTGATGTTCTTTGCTTAGTTTCGAAAAATACCTCCTTTTCTAGAAGCTATACAAAATTAAACAAATTGGTCATCTAATCTTACTACATAATTTTTGCTTATTATTTTTTGTATTCCTTGGTTTGTTCATATGAATAGTAAGGATAAAAAAAAAACGCTGCCAGATGTCTCATAGACTTGTATTTGGTGTAGATTCTATAAATTGGTTAGGAACATTTTGTTCTGTAAACAGGTCATACATGTATTATTTACTACTTTACAAATAATGCAAAGGTATTCTCAAAATATAACTAAATAGTTCATAAAATGGCTAAAAACGTATTCCTCTTGGTTGTGGTAATATTATCTCTTTAGAGGTTGGTTTATTAACTTAAATTCTAAAGAAGCAAGGGAATGTATAGGCCTGTAGGAAAGTGACACTGGCTATCAGAAAGAAACCTGAGTATAAAGGAATAGGCAATTTGTAATTACATAATGTAGAAATTAGGACCTCAATTTTTAGCTTTTGCAAAATAATTTTTTTACATGATAATTAACATTTTTTACAATGTGCTTGGGGAAATATTTTAAAGGACAGAAAGCTATTACCATTCCCATTTTCTTAATTATTGATCTGTTTTAATTCAGGCATGTAGATAGATAATAGAAACATAGAGAGATTCAACAGTTCAGTATATTCAAATATAAAGATGCTGGAAGAAATATCCAATTTGACAAAGTTCACTTTAGTCTTTATTAATTTTTATATATTCAGAAGTTGATTTTGGATGGGGATCCATTTCAGACAACAAAAGATAGCACAGGGAAATTTTGGTCATAGATTTTTTTTTGCATTCTTGTCAATGGATTACAAGAAAGATATTTTCTGGATTATAGGTGAAAGAATACATGCAAATGAGTGGCATTGTGCACTGCATTTTATTAATGTGTTTTTAAAACTTATAATTCATTTATAAGGATGTAAACTGAAACATGATAACCTTAATTTGCTAGACAATATCTGAAACAATCTATACACTAGAGAATTATTGGTGATTGAATTACCATTATTGATTGAGAAGATAATGTGTTAGTTGTTACCTTATTTTAATGTTGATCAAAAATTTGTGTTTTGCATCTCCACCTCTGCCAACTGTGCGCTGCAACCTGCACCACTGCCACTGACACTGCTCATGCCATGGGAGCCATGACTGACGACGAAGTGATACAGAAGTGTCTCCTTATTGATGGAGATGGTGCTGGAGATGATCGAAGAATTAATTTGCTAGTGAAAAGTTTCCTTAAGTGGTGCAACTCTGGATCCCAGGAGGAAGGATATAGCCAGTACCAATTGATGCTGAGTACACTATCTCAATGTGAATTTTCAATGGGCAAAACTTTGCTGCTGTATGACATCAATCTCAGAGAAATGGAAAATTATGAAAAAAAATTATAAAGAAATAGAATGTAGCATTGCTGGAGGTCATGAAAAAATTGCTGAGTGCAAAAAGCAGATTCTTCAAGCAAAACGAATACGAAAAAATCGCCAAGAATATGATGCTTTGGCAAAAGTGATCCAGCATCATCTAGACAGGCATGAGACATTAAAAGAATTAGAGGCTCTAGGAAAAGAATTAGAGCATCTTTCACATATTAAAGAAAACATTGAAGATAAGCTAGAATCGAGCCAGAAACAGTTTCATGTTCTTCTTAGTACTATCCATGAACTTCAGCAAACATTGGAAAATCATGAAAAACTCTCAGAAATAGAAGAAGCTCAAGAAACAAGCATGGAAGCAGATCCTAAGCCATAGGCAGGTGAATCACTGCTCCCTCAAAATATTGAAAGAGCTATATATTCTTAGTGTGTTTAGAATTTGTTGGGCTCTTGACATATTTGAAATTTAGCTAGTGAAGTACTTTGCTATTAAATATTAATGCACATCTCATTTATATTTCTTTATACAAAGGAAAATGGCTTCAGTATATATGTTTTTATTGAAATGCATTTTTAATTTGTAAAAAGTAAAAAAAAATCCAAAAATTTTTAATAAAATATCTCCAAGCTAAAAAAAAAAAATGTGTTCTGGCTACAACACTTACTAGTAAAAAAGTCAAAGGCTTCACCAAGATAGAATGATTATGAAGTTAAAGACAATAATAAAGCTAAAGCTCAGGCACATGCCCTTTACTTAACCAAGGAACATTAGGATTATTTCATTTCACTTCAGAGTTACACCCTGGAGTTATATATTGAATCAAATGCCTAAAGGTCAAACAATTAGGGAGAAATTGTACCTCAACAAAATAGGAGTACAATTTATTGGGGGAGAATAGGGTTTGGCATAATACAATAGGTAATCTGTTCTAATTATCTTTCTGATCTAAGTAGATGTGTGTTATTGAATGAGAACTTGAGTACAATTTTGTTCAGGCCTTTCTCTCTTCAAGAATAGATGAAAAAAATTTCCTAGTTTTCTTCCTTCAGAACAATGGAATCAGAAATCCCACAACCCTTCTAGAAAGAACTCACCTGCTCTCTCTGCATGAACTACCTTTCAGACCCAGTCACCATAGGCTGTGGGCACAGCTTTTGTTGGCCCTGTCTCTGCCTTTCCTGGGAAGAAGCCCAAATTCCTGCCTGTTGCCATGTATACCAGAGGACATCACAGCTGAGAGACTTCAAGCCAGATATTTGTGTGAAGAGGATGTCTTTACTTGCCAGACAAGCTAGTCTAAGGCAAATAATGAGCTCCAAGGAACATATATGTGTGACCCATCAGGAGACAAAGAAGATCTTCCGTGAAGAAGACAAGTACCTGCTCTGCTTTTCTCCATCTCTCAGGAATATAGGGGTCACAGACACTGTCCCATTGAGGAGGCTGCTGAGGCGTACTGGGTAAGTGATGGTCCTCATGATGATTAATCCAGTCTTTACCAAGAGCCTAATAGGAACCAGATACCGTATAAGACATAAAGATAGGGATATCAATAGAATTTTTAAATATACCTGTCTTTGTGAGGCTAGCATTCCAATGGGAGGCTGATAAAGTCAACAAATATCATTTCAATCTATATTTAGCAGAATTAGGCTAAGACATCTTAAAGACCCCATTTTCAGAAGGACACTAGTGACCAAGAGTACATAAAAGATTATTATTTTTTTTTTTTTTGTACTGGGAATTTAATGTAGCGTTGCTTTACCACTGAGTCACATCCCTTGCCGCAGTCTGGCTGGGCACAAAATCACGAGCCACCACACAGCTTGTAGATTCAAACAGCAACTCTTTATTTCCGAATTCACACCAGCCATCTACAATCACGTTCTGGGGAAATCCACATTCTCTGCCCAAATCCACCCCCACTGGGGTTCTGTCTCCCAAAAAATACTGTCTGAATCCCGTGAGAACTCAAGGGGAACTCAGGCAGCAGGATACACCATATTCCCAGCAGGATTAATCTTAAACCTGGAACCACCCTAAACCCAGATAGTCCAAAACCGGGAACGCCCTAAACTCGGATTCGCCTTGGTCCTTGAGCAAGGTCACCTTAGATGCAATGTCACTGCAAAATGTCCTATTTCCACGAGTCCTTCCACTAAGCAACATGGGGTATGTTGGCAAGGAAATTGTCATACCTACTTGGCTAATGGCTCCCAGCATCTCCCCCCGTTCTGATTAATTAAACAACAAGCAATGTGGCTTAAGGACTGTGCCTGGTAGGTTGTCCAATTCAACATATGATTCTTACCCGTCATCGGAAAACTGACCTTTAGGCGTCACCCTCCTGTCTTAGGTTGATACCACTGCAATTGGATCATACCCATCACTGACTACCGGTCCAGCATACAGCCATACTTGTGGATAGGTCTATGCACCAGTGGGGGGGTGAGGTTCTTTGCCTCACCTCTGTTGGCCCCCAAATTTGGCCTTGGTGCCAGTGGGAGAGTGAGGTTAATGTGGCTTAAGGACCGTGCCTGGTAGGTTGTCCAATTCAACATATGGTTCTTACCCGTCATCGGAAAACTGACCTTTAGGCATCAGCCTCCTGTCTTAGGTTGATACCACTGCAATTGGATCATACCCGTCACTAACTACCGGTCCAGCATATAGCCATTGGCCCCCAAATTTTAGACGATCACTAGTAGAAGGGAGGAGGATACAGAAATGCCATGACACCAAGCCAATTGACGGCTCCTTGGGAAAAATTGCATCACTGGTGACACCATCAGCAAAGATATCCCAGCACTACCACAATTAACATGGGGTGTGCTGGCAAGGAAATAAAAATTGCATCACTGGTGACACCATCAGCAAAGATATGCCAGCATTACCACAATTCGCTGCACCAAACGATAGTTACATAGTCCAGGCAAGTTCTGCAAGCAGTTCAAAGCAGAGGAATCTAACAATATGTTCATTTCCTCCCCAAATCCGTTTCCTCCCAAAGTAAGTTGACTCCCTGATTGAGCATTAGTTGTTGAGTTATATTCATTGATGCATCAGTTTATACAGTTTACTGTGATAGCTATCATAGAAGTTGTAGTTTGGTTTTATCTTTGTCTTCACCGGCACTGGGATGAAGATAGGAATTCTGGCAATGATACTAAAGAGACATTATCCTGAAAAGAATTATTAAATATAATGAAAAGGAAAGGTGAAAGTAAACAAACAGATCTGTTAACCTACTTTAAAAACAATCCTTAACAGCTGTCTACCTAATTTAAATTAAACCATTTAAATCACGTGAATAAAAAAAAATAATAATAATTCGGATCCATTTTTTCATTAGCGCTCCTCATATAAGAAATATGGACATACGCACATACAGACATACAACACAAAACACAAATGTGCACACAAACGTACAACACATAAGAAAATAGTAAAGGCCTTGTAGCTTTACCTAGGTGAAATCTCCATTGCAATGTTTAAAAACTCCACAGTCAAAAAAAATAAAACTGATCAGAAAAACATTAACCTAGGTTTGTATGAGCTCAAAAAATAAAAAATAGAACCTTATGATGTGGAAAAATGCAAAAATAAAATAGCTATTGAAAAAAGCATCCTGGTTAATCACTGTCGCAGATGTAAGAATGGCCAAGCTGCAGTTCTGGATATCAGCTGTTATGGATTTGAGTCAAATCATCTTCTTTTCGATCTGTAGAAATTGTTTTAGTTAATCTCTCTGGAATCCAAATCGGCTGCTGTTCTCCCTATGGAAAAACACAAACAGACCCCCGACTCCAGCCAATCACTGGGTCAGGACCTTTCCATTGTCCTGTTAGAATATCTTTCCAAAGTACTTTAGGCTTATGTACATTTTTTGGATATATGTGTCTTTCCGCAGCACTAAGTCCTGATGAATCCAAATTTAAAAAGTTTAGAGTAAAAAGTGTTATTTTTTAAGTTTACCTTTGGGGGATATATACCCCCTTCCAATTCCCTCTTTTTGCTTTAATAAGTACATTTTAATATTTTGATGAGCTGTTTCAACTATGCCTTGTCCCTGTGGATTGTATGGGATTTCTGTTATATGAGTAATACCAAATGATGAGCAAAATTGTTTAAAAGAGGTAGAGGTATAGCCAGGACCATTATTGGTTTTTAACTGTTTAGGAACACCCACAGTGGCAAAATTTTGTAAGCAATGAGCTATAACATCTTTAGTTTTTTCTCCGGCATGAAGGGAGCCCATCAAAAATCCGGAAGAAGTACCAACTGTAACGTGTAAATATTTTAATTTTCCAAATTCTGGCAAGTGTGTGACGTCCATCTGCCAAATATGGTTAGGTATCAGTCCTCTAGGATTGACTCCAAGATTAACTTGTGGTAAAAATGTCACACAATTTTGACATTGTTTTATTATATGTCTAGCTTGTTCCTTAGTTATTTTAAAACGCTTTTGTAAAGTATTAGCATTAACATGAAACCTTTTATGAAAATTTGTAGCTTCTTCAAATGTAGAGAAAATATGTATGTCATGTGTAGTTTTATCTGCTAAATCATTGCCTAAACTAAGGGCTCCAGGCAATCCTGTATGTGCCCTAATATGTCCTATAAAGAATGGATCTTTTCTGTCCCAGATTAGACTTTGTATAGCAGAAAACAAAGAGAAAACAGTAGAAGAAGGGGAAATCCTACCAGCATCTTCAAGAGATACTATAGCATTAACTACATACTGACTATCAGAAAATAAATTAAATACAGAATCTTTAAATATCAAAAAAGCTTGTAATACTGCATTAAGCTCTACCTTTTGAGCTGATTGTTTGGGTACTAAAAATGTAAAAGTTCGATCTGGGGTAACTACTGCTGCTGTACCATTATTAGACCCATCAGTGAATATATTTGGAGCATTCATGATAGGTGTTTTTCTTGTCATTTTAGGAAAAACTACAGGATGCTTAGACCAAAAAGACAACAAAGGATTAGATGGTAAATGATTATAAAATGTAACATTAGATTTACACATGATTATTGCCCAAGTATTTAACTCATTAGCTAACTCATCAATTTGATCCATAGTATATGGAGTAATAATTTTATTGGGAGAAATTCCAAACACTCCCTTCGCTGCTTGTATTCCTTTGAGTATTTATGGTCCTAGAGCCTCAGGATACCTAATAAGAATAGTGTTAGAAGAATAAGATAAATGTATCCACAATAATGGACCTTCTTGCCAAAATACTCCTGTAGGAATATTTTTTGTTGGTACTACAATAAATAATAAAGGCAAACTTATATCAATTCTATCCAAATGTATATTTTCCATATATGTTTCAATAATTTTTAATGCCTTTCTTGCTTTAGGAGTTAACATGAGGGGTGAATTTGGATCTGATGGACCTTTTAGAATATCAAATAAAGGTCCCAACTCTCCTGTTGGTATACCTAGATAAGGCCTTATCCAATTTATGTCTCCCAATAACTTTTGAAAGTCGTTAAGTGATTTGAGTTGATCTACTCGTATTTGAATTTTTGGTGGTTGGACCATGTTTGAGGATAATAGAACTCCTAAATAATTAATTGGAAAATTTAATTGTACTTTATCTATTGCTATCTCTAGATTATAATTTTTTAATAAGTTTGTAAGTGTGGCATAACATTCCAGCAATATGTTTTTATCTTTATGTGCCAATAATACATCATCCATATAGTGAAATATTTGTAGTTCAGGATTTTGATTTCTAAGTGGCTGGATTGCTTTGTTAACATATATTTGACACATAGTTGGACTGTTAGCCATCCCTTGAGGGAGTACTTTCCATTCATATCTCTGATCAGGACCTTCATGATTTAATGCAGGGATAGTAAATGCAAAACGTGGAATATCCTCAGGATGAATTGGAATTGAAAAAAAAAAAACAATCTTTAATATCTATAGCTAAAACATGCCAGGTTTTTGGCAAAGCAGACAATTGAGGAATCCCTGATTGAGCAGGTCCCATAATAACCATCTCATTATTAATGGCTCTTAAATCTTGCAATAATCTCCATTTACCAGATTTCTTTTTGATGACAAAAATGGGAGTATTATGGGGAGATATGGAAGGTTGTATATGTCCTTCCACTAATTGTTGTTTGACCAGATCATGGGCTACTTGTATCTTTTCTTTAGTCAGGGGCCACTGAGGAAGCCACACTGGTCTTTCTGATTTCCAAGTAATTTTGATTGTCTCAGTGGCCCTTTCTGAAAATCCAACCCATGTCTGTCTGTTCCTTGATCTATTTGTATTGGTGCTGCTATACCTTGCCCTTGTTTTCCTAATCTTTTTTCTTTCCTAAAGCCTTTTCTAGCCCTAGTAGTGGGCACATTAGGATTGATGTTATTTGTTAACGTCAAACCTAATTGATCTAGGACATCTCATCCCCATAAATTTATAGGAAGATGATGCAATACATATGGCTGTATAGTTCCTTCACATCCTTCAGGATCCTTCCAATCTAATATCATAAAACTTCTATGGGGATTAGTCGACACTCCTAGGCCTCGAAGCATTTGAGTGGCTTGTTGTAATGGCCAATGTTTTGGCCATTCTTGATGAGATATGATGCTAAGGTCAGCTCCTGTGTCCAGTAGCCCATTAAACTCATGACTTTGAATATTTAGTTTTAGCATTGGGCGAGAATCTAAATTTAAAGACAACATAGCCCAATCTACACCTGTGGAGCCTAATCCCCTGGAACCTCTTTCTACACTACGACTAGGAAATTTATTATGTAGGCTGGGTATTATTAACAACTGTGCTATTCTATCTCCAGGTGAAATTACTGATATACCTCTTGGAGAACTAGATATAATTTTTATATCACCTACATAATCAGGATCAATTACCCCAGGACATATCATAAGTCCTTTTAATGTAGATGAACTACATCCCAATAATAAGCCTACTGTTCCTTGGGGAAGAGGTCCTTTTACTCCTGTGGGAATGATTTGAACTCCCATCTCTGGAGTTAATACTGCTCTGGCAGAGGCACAGATGTCCAACCCTGCACTCCCTTGGGTTTGTCTGATGAGGGATTTAATGGACAATGTGTCCTGGGCACTACCCTGATGGTGTTGCTGGGTTCCTTCACTGCCCCGTAGATTTGTGGTTGTGGGCCCCGGAGCATTGGGCCCCCCTGTCCGTTTTTTGGCAATGGAGCCTGATGCCTTTCTCCACGATATCGTGGATAAATACCTGGTCTTTGTCTGTTTTTTGATAAGGGAGTACCCTCTATGGTGGTTTGAGAACGGCATTCATTAGCCCAATGTCTCCCTCTACGGCATCGTGGGCAAATACCCGGTATTCTATTCCTTTGATACCTACTTTTGTTAAACCCTCCTCCTATGGGGCAATTCCTTTTAAAATGTCCTGTTTGTTCACAATCATAGCATGGTTTTGGCCTGGCATCTAAAGCCTGTTGTACTGCAGCTGCCAAGACTTGCCCTTGTTCATTAATATCTCTACATAATTTAATATATGTGTTTAAATCTTCATGTCTCCATGGTCTAATAACCTCTCTGCAGCAACGATTTGCTTGGTCATAAGCCAGTTGTTTTATTAATGGCATTGCTTGTTCTGTGTCCCCCAAAATTTTGGCAGCCGTTTGAATTAGCCTATCTACAAAGTCAGCATAAGGTTCATTAGCTCTCTGTATTACCTTAGATAGCTGACCTTGTAAATCTCCATGTCCTTGTAAAGTCTTCCATGCCCTATCTGCATCTGCAGCAATTTGTGCATATATAGCAGGATCATATTCAATTTGTTGCCGTTGATCCTCATAAGGTCCTTTTCCTAACAACATATCTAGATTTCTTTGAGGTTAACCGGCTGCTGCATTTCGCCTAGCTGTCTCCGCGCAAAATTCCTCATTGGCAACCTTCCATAACAAATATTGTCCTCCATTTAGTACAGATTTACACATGCTAGCCCAATCTGCTGGTGTCATATCCAAGTTAGTAATGGACTCGACCATGCTTACCATGAAGGCAGCTTGGGGACCATAGGTTGTTACAGCCTCCTATAACTGCTTCACTGTTTTAAAATCTAAAGCACGGTGAATTCATTGCCCTCCTGCCTGATCAAGTACAGGGCATGCTAATCTTTGAGGTCCTGTCTCAGGATCCCATTTATCAACTACGGGGTTTGAGGGCCACTCAGCTGTCTCCATCGGTGGGGCTGTTCGTTGAATTGCGCCCTCTTGTGATAAAACGGAGTTAGTAACAGCCTCCTGTTGTGGCCTTTTTCCTAACAACCCCTTTTCCTTTGAATTTTCTTCCTCTGTCTGACTAGCTTGAGAGACCTTCTCTTTTGCTTGATCTAAAATGTCTTTCTCCATGGTCTGAACCTCTAACAATTTACTTAACATCTTTTTGGTTTGTTTTTTACTAATTTCTAATCTACTATAAAGATAACGCAACCCAATAAGATAACACAAAACAAAACCGAAACTGAATGAAATAAAAACGGAATAAAAAATCGATGTATCAATTTTCTCTTCCTCAGGGCCGACAAACTTCAAACCTTTAGTCAACCATTTTTTTCCAGTTTGCCTGAGAAATTTCTAGGGATAGGCAGCTTGAAACAAAAACAAGATAAATTAAAACAAGAACGCTCTGTTTTTTTTTTTGAAATGGTCACCCATTCTTTTGCTCTTCCTCAGGGATGAGCAATTTCACTTACCTCCAAGCTTCAGAAGTTCCCCGCACGGGACGCCAAATGCTGCAGTCTGGTTGGGCACAAAATCACGAGCCACCACACAGCTTGTAGATTCAAACAGCAACTCTTTATTCCCGAACTCACACCAGCCATCTACAATCACGTTCTGGGGAAATCCACATTCTCTGCCCAAATCCACCCCCACTGGGGTTCTGTCTCCCAAAAAATACTGTCTGAATCCCGTGAGAACTCAAGGGGAACTCAGGCAGCAGGATACGCCATATTCCCAGCAGGAATAATCTTAAACCTGGAACCACCCTAAACCCGGATAGTCCTAAACCGGGAACGCCCTAAACTCGGATCTGCCTTGGTCCTTGAGCAAGGTCACCTTAGATGCAATGTCACTGCAAAATGTCCTATTTCCACGAGTCCTTCCACTAAGCAACATGGGGTACGCTGGCAAGGAAATTGTCATACCTACTTGGCTAATGGCTCCCAGCAATCCCTAGCCATTTTTATTTTTTATTTTTGAGATAAGCCCTCACTAAGATGCTTAGGGCCTTACTAAATTGCTGATGCTTGCCTTGAACTTCTGATCCTATGGACTTAGCCTTTCAAGTCACTGGCATTTACAGACATGCACCACCTTGACCAGCTGAAAGAGGCTTTTATATTGGAAATACATTTAGTAATACTAGACAAATATGAAGGAGATCAATAGAGAGAAGCATTAGCAGATAAAATGATGAGGCAAGATGCCATATCTGAAAGGTAGCCAACTACATAAACTTTCTTAGTCTGTTACATAATAGAAACTTAGGAGGTAAATCAGGCACACAGGTGCAGTTTATTCTCAGTGAAGTACTTTTATTTTACATCCCTTGACTCTCTCCATCTGTTAGGAAACGTGTATATTTACTTTACATTTATAATTCCCTTATAGGAGAAGCTATTGAAGCAAATGAGATCGTTATGGGGAAAAATCCAAGAAAATAAGAGAAATCTGAATGAGGAGAAAAGAAAAATTCTAACATGGGATGTAAGTATCAGAGTTATTGCCCTAGGAAACAGCTTGAGACAGTTGTGCTACAAACTTCCCCTTTAAGAACATGTGCAGGGGCTGGGGATATGGCTCAAGCAGTAACACGCTCGCCTGGCATGTGTGGGGTGCTGGGTTCTATCCTCAGCACCACATAAAATAAAGATGTGTCCACCAAAAACTGAAAAATAAATATTAAAAAAAAATTCTCTCTCTCTCTCTCTTAAAAAAAATAACATGTGCAGAGGGCTGGGGCTGTAGCTCAGTGGCAGAATGCTTGCCTAACATTTACTGGGTCTTGGGTTCTATCTCTATGTAAGGCAAAATGAACTGAAGTCATCATGTGACCTCTGGGTCCTCTGTAGAACAACAGGAGAAATAATTTTGCCTTTCAATGTAAGTTCACACTTACTATTTCTAGACCCTGTATTAACAGCCACAAAAAAATGACATCAAAACAAAGCTCAGCAAATGGAAAGATGAAGGCACATACAGGGATTTGAAGACATTCAGTAACCATTAAGGAGCTCAGAAAAAAAAAAAATTCTTAAATCTAAGATCAATCTGAGTTTTGACAGTTGAATCAGTATTGAAGACCTGTCATAGGTATTTAAGGCAGAAGCTGAGGTAGGAGATGAATTGTAGAAATTCAAGAGCATATAATTGTGCATTCAGTGTATTTCTTGCTGATGAAGACAATGAGCTCTTGGAGATAGAAAAGAGGTGCAAACAGCAAAATGGGAAGTGCACCTGTGTTGCTGAAAAGATTGCACAGTAGCCAAACAGTATGGGTTCAAGGAGAAAAGAGAACATATTAAAAAGTTGGGGGGTGGGGAGACACAACACAAAGGACTGGTGAATGGGAGTGGATACTGAGAGGAGATAGGCAATGAAATGAGGATTAATGCTCTTAATGTAACAGGGCAATATATAGCCTGCAACCCAAAGTAAAAAGGTAAAATTCAGGAGGGCCCTAATGCTTTAGAAACCTTAGGCTTAGATGCTTTAGGAAGACCTTATTGTATAGCTTCTAAAAGAAGTAGGCACTGCCTCCTTTCCCTTTATAATTCATGGATTTTTCAAAAATTTTATTATTATACATATGTTTTTATATTTTGTATTTGAATCTGTTATTTTTGTAGCTAGAACAGCCATTGTAGTCTTGGCCTACTTCTCAATGAAATGCTAGACTGTCTTATCATAGATAATTTAATTTAACTTTTTAAACTTCAATTTGTTTTTAACTGATACAGAAAAATAGAAATTAGACATATCTATGGGATTCTGTGAGATATTTATTTATTTATTTATTTATTTATTTATTTTTTAAATTTTTTATTGTTGGCTGTTCAAAACATTACATAGTTCTTGATATATCATATTTCACACTTTGATTCAAGTGGGTTATGAGCTCCCATTTTTACCCCATGTACAGATTGCAGAATTACATCAGTTACACATCCATTGATTTACATATTGCCATTCTAGTGTCTGTTGTGTTCTGCTGCCTTTCCTATCCTCTACTACCCCCCCTCCAATCATGTCCCCTCCCCTCTTCTCTCTCTGCCCCCTCTACTGACATTCATTTGTCCCCCTTGTATTATTTTTCCCTTTCCCCTCACTTCCTCTTGTATGTACTTTTGTATAACTCTGAGGGTCTCCTTCCATTTCCATGCAATTTCCTTTCTCTCTCCCTTTCCCTCCCACCTCTCATCCCTGTTTAATATTAATCTTCTTCTCATGCTCTTCGACCCTACTCTGTTCTTAGTTACTCTCCTTATATCAAAGAAGACATTTGGCATTTGTTTTTTAGGGATTGGCTAGCTTCACTTAGCATAATCTGCTCTAATACCATCCATTTCCCTGTAAATTCTATGATTTTGTCATTTTTTAATGCAGAGTAATACTCCATTGTGTATAAATGCCACATTTTTTTTATTGATTCATCTATTGAAGGGCATCTAGGTGGTTCCACAGTCTTGCTATTGTGAATTGTGCTGCTATGAACATCGGTGTAGCAGTGTCCCTGTAGCATGCTCTTTTTAGGTTTTTAGGGAATAGACCAAGAAGGGGAATAGCTGGGTCAAATGGTGGCTCCATTCCCAGCTTTCCAAGAAATCTCCATACTGCTTTCCAAATTGGCTGCACCAATTTGCAGTCCCACCAGCAATGTACAAGTGTACCCTTTTCCCCACATCCTCGCCAGCACTTGTTGTTGTTTGACTTCATAATGGCTGCCAATCTAACTGGAGTGAGATGGTATCTTAGGGTGGTTTTGATTTGCATTTCTCTGACTGCTAGAGATAGTGAGCATTTTTTCATGTACTTGTTGATTGATTGTATGTCCTCCTCTGAGAAGTGTCTGTTCAGGTCCTTGGCCCATTTGTTGATTGGGTTGTTTGTTCTCTTATTGTCTAATTTTTTGAGTTCTTTGTATACTCTGGATATTAGGGCTCTATCTGAAGTGTGAGGAGTAAAGATTTGTTCCCAGGATGTAGGCTCTCTATTTACCTCTCTTATTGTTTCTTTTGCTGAGAAAAAACTTTTTAGTTTGAGTAAGTCCCATTTGTTGATTCTAGTTATTAACTTTTGTGCTATGGGTGTCCTATTGAGGAATTTGGAGCCCGACCCCACAGTATGGAGATCGTAGCCAACTTTTTCTTCTATCAGACGGCATGTCTCTGATTTGATATCAAGCTCCTTGATCCATTTTGAATTAACTTTTGTGCATGGTGAGAGAAAGGGATTCAGTTTCATTTTGCTGCATATGGATTTCCAGTTTTCCCAGCACCATTTGTTGAAGATGCTATCCTTCCTCCATTGCATGCTTTTAGCCACTTTATCAAATATAAGATAGTTTTAGTTTTGTGGATTGGTTTCTGTGTCCTCTATTCTGTACCATTGGTCCACCCGCCTGTTTTGGTACCAGTACCATGCTGTTTTTGTTACTATTGCTCTGTAGTATTGTTTGAAGTCTGGTATCGCTATACCGCCTGATTCACACTTCCTGCTTAGAGTTGTTTTTGCTATTCTGGGTCTTTTATTTTTCCATATGAATTTCATGATTGCTTTCTCTATTTCTACAAGAAATGCCATTGGGATTTTGATTGGCATTACATTAAACCTATAGAGAACTTTTGGTAATATCGCCATTTTGATGATGTTAGTTCTGCCTATCCATGAACAGGGTATATTTTTCCATCTTCTAAGATCTTCTTCTATTTCTCTCTTTAGGGTTCTGTAGTTTTCATTGTATAAGTCTTTCACCTCTTTTGTTAGGTTGATTCCCAGGTATTTTATTTTTTTTGAAGATATTGTGAATGGAGTGGTTGTCCTCATTTCCATTTCAGAGGATTTGTCGCTGATATACAGGAATGCCTTTGATTTATGCGTGTTGATTTTATATCCTGCCACTTTGCTGAATTCATTTATTAGCTCTAATAGTTTCTTTGTAGACCCTTTTGGGTCTGCTAGGTATAGAATCATGTCATCTGCAAATAGTGATAATTTAAGTTCTTCTTTTCCTATTTTTATGCCTTTAATTTCTTTCGTCTGTCTAATTGCTCTGGCCAGTGTTTCAAGAACTATGTTGAACAGAAGTGGTGAGAGAGGGCATCCCTGTCTTGTTCCAGATTTTAGTGGGAATGCCTTCAATTTTTCGCCATTCAGACTGATGCTAGCCTGAGGCTTAGCATAGATTGCTTTTACAATTTTGAGGTATGTTCCTGTTATCCCTAGTTTTTCTAGAGTTTTGAACATAAAGGGATGCTGTACTTTGTTGAATGCTTTTTCCGCATCTATCGAGATGATCATATGGTTCTTATTTTTAAGTCTATTGATGTGGTGAATAACATTTATTGATTTCTGTATATTGAACCAGCCTTGCATCCCAGGGATGAATCCTACTTGATCATGGTGCACAATTTTTTTGATATGTTTTTGTATCCGATTCGCCAGAATTTTATTGAGGATTTTTGCATCTAGGTTCATTAGAGATATTGGTCTGTAGTTTTCTTTCTTTGAAGTGTCTTTGTCTGGTTTAGGTATCAGGGTGATGTTGGCCTCGTAGAATGAATTTGGAAGTTATCCCTCTTTTTCTATTTCCCGAAGTAGCTTGAAAAGTATTGGTATTAGTTCCTCTTTAAAGGTTTTGTAAAACTCTGCTGTATACCCATCTGGTCCTGGGCTTTTCTTAGTTGGTAGTCTTTTGATGGTTTCTTCTATTTCCTCAATTGATATTGGTCTGTTTAGGTTGTCTATATCCTCCTGACTCAATCTGGGCAGATCATATGACTTAAGAAATTTATCGATGCCTTCACTATCTTCTAATTTATTGGAGTATAAGGATTCAAAATAATTTTTGATTATCTTCTGTATATCTGAAGTGTCTGTTGTGATATTGCCTTTTTCATCCCGTATGCTAGTAATTTGAGTTCTCTCTCTTCTTCTCTTTGCTAGCATCGCTAAGGGTCTGTCAATTTTGTTTATTTTTTCAAAGAACCAACTTTTAGTTTTGTCAATTTTTTTCAATTGTTTCTTTTGTTTCGATTTCATTAATTTCAGCTCTGATTTTAATTATTTCTTGCCTTCTACTTCTTTTGCTGTTGTTTTGCTCTTCTTTTTTAGGATTTTGAGATGAAGTATGAGATCATTTATTTGTTTTTTTTTTTTTTCTTTTTTTAAGGAATGAACTCCAAGCAATGAATTTTCCTCTTAGAACTGCTTTCAATGTGTCCCATAGATTCCGATATGTTGTGTCAGTGTTTTCATTAATCTCTAAGAATTTTTTAATTTCCTCCTTGATGTCTTCTATAACCCATTGATCATTCAGTAACCTATTGTTCATTCTCCAAGTGATGTATTCTTTTTCCTTCCTTCTTTTATCGTTGATTTTCAGTTCCATTCCATTATGATCAGATAGGATGCATGGTATTATCTCTACTCCTTTATATTATCTAAGAGTTTCCCTGTGACATAATATATGATCTATTTTTGAGAAGGATCCATGTGCTGCTGAGAAAAAAGTGTAACTGCTTGATGTTGGGTGGTATATTCTATATATGTCAATTAAGTCTAGGTTATTAATTGTGTTATTGAGTTCTATAGTTTCCTTATTCAACTTTTGTTTGGAAGATCTGTCCAGTGGCGAGAGAGGTGTGTTGAAGTCTCCCATGATTATTGTATGGTGGTCTATTAGACTTTTGAACTTGAGAAGAGTTTGTTTGATGAACATAGCTGCACCATTGTTTGGGGCATATATATTTATGATTGTTATGTCTTGTTGGTGTATGGTTACCTTAAGCAGTATGTAGTGTCCCTCTTTATCCCTTTTGATTAACTTTGGCTTGAAATCTATTTTATTTGATATGAGTATGGACACTCCTGCTTGTTTCCGAAGTCCATATGAGTGATATGATTTTTCCCAACCTTTCACCTTCAGCCTATGTATGTCTTTTCCTATCAAATGCGTCTCCTGTAGGCAGCATATTGTTGGGTCTTGTTTTGTGATCCATTCTACTAGCCTGTGTCTCTTAATTGGTGAGTTTAAGCCATTAACATTTAGGGTTATTATTGAGATATGGGTTGTTCTTCCAGCCATATTAGTTTATTTATGTTACTAAACATGGTTTGTTTTCCTCTTGGATTATTTTTCCCCCCTTTACTGTCCTACCTCCCACTGTTGGTTTTCATTGTTATTTTCCATTTCCTCCTCCTGTAATGTTTTGCCAAGGATGTTTAGAAGAGATGGTTTTCTAGCTGCAAATTCTTTTAACTTTTGTTTATCGTGGAAGATTTTAATTTCATCTTCCATCTTGAAGCTTAATTTCGCTGGAAACACAATTCTTGGTTGGAACCCATTTTCTTTCAGTGTTTGAAATATGTTATTCCAGGATCTTCTAGCTTTCAGAGTCTGTGTTGAAAGATCAGCTGTTATCCTGATTGGCTTACCCCTAAATGTGATCTGCTTCCTTTCTCTTGTAGCTTTTAAAATTCTCTCCTTATTCTGTATGTTGGGCATCTTCATTATAATGTGTCTATGTGTGGGTCTCTTATGATTTTGCACATTCGGCATCCTGTAGGCTTCTAGGATTTGGGATTCTGTCTCATTCTTCAAGTCTGGGAAGTTTTCTCGTATTATTTCATTGAATAGATTGCTCATTCCTTTGGTTTGAAACTCTGCCCCTTCCTGTATCCCAATGACTCTTAAATTTGGTCTGTTGATGTTATCCCATATTTCTTGGATGTTCTGCTCATGGTTTCTTAACATTCTTGCTGAGCTGTCGATGTTCTTTTCAAGGTGAAATACTTTATCTTCATTGTCTGATGTTCTATCTTCTAAGTTTTCTACTCTGCTGGTAGTATTCTCAATTGAGTTTTTAAGTTGGTTTATTGCTTCCTGCATTTCTAGGATTTCTGTTTGTTTGTTTTTTATAACCTCTATCTCCCTGTATAGTTGATCTTTTGCTTCTTGGATTTGTTTATGTAATTCATTGTTGAAGTGATCTTTCATTGTCTGATTTTGCTGTCTGATGTCTTCCTTGAGACTCCAGATCATCTGAAGCATGTATATCCTGAATTCTTTATCTGACATTCCATCTTCTGCAGCTATTACCTCTTCTAACGTTGAGTTGACCTGCATTGCTTGTGGTCCTTTCTTTCCTTGTCTCTTCATACTGTTCGCGTTCCTTTCTACTTGGTGAAACTGTTGTGTTATTGAATTTCCCCCTATATATTTATATTGGTCTTGTATAGTTGCAAAGTCTCCCTCGCAGGCGCGGGCGGCGGCTCTGCCCCTCCTCCAATTGGGGCAATGTGCCTACCATGCCGACAGGCCACTAGGCCTGCTCTGCCGGTCGGTAGCAGGTCCGCCTACCTTGCAGGCGCGGGCGGCGGCTCTGTCCCTTTGCGGGCCGCTAGGCTTGTTCTGTCGGTGGTCGCAGTTCTGCCTACTTTGCAGCGCAGGCAGCAGCACTGCCCCTCTGCAGGCCTCTGGGGCTGTTCTGCTAGTGGGTCGCAGGTCCGCCTACCTAGCATATATACACAATGGAATATTACTCAGCAAGAAAAGAGAATAAAATCATGGCCTTTGCAGGTAAGTGGATGGAGTTTGAGAAGGTAATGCTAAGTGAAGTTAGCCAATCCCCCCCAAAACCAAATGACAAATATTTTCTTTGATATAAGGAGGCTGATTCATAGTGGGATAGGGAGAGGTTGCATGGGAGGAATAGAAAATCTCTAGATAGGGCAGAGTGGTTAGAGGAGAAGGGACGGGGCATGGGGTTAGAAATGATGGTGGAATATGATGATAAATATTATCCAAAGTACATTTATAAAGACACAAATTGGTGTGAATGTACTTTGTATACAACCAGAGATATGAAAATTGTGCTCTATATGTGTAATAAGAATTGTAATACATTCCACTCTCATATATTAATAAAAATAAAAATATAATATACCAATATAATATGAAAAAAATAGTACAAATGATATGTTTCATGAACATCATGAAATTAAAGCCAATCAAGTATGAGTTAAACTGACCTTCTCACCTTAATGGCATTCCTGATATGCATGGTTGATTTCTGACTGATCATGTGAACCCAAAGCAGAGAAAAGTTCTGAGAGGCAAAGAGAAAGAACATAGGAGGAAGTTACCAAAAGGGTAACTATTGAACACGTTAGCAAAATTCACCCTGGGAAACTCGTAATCCAGGATTACCCCAATATGACCTAGTGGCCCTTCTATGTACTGAGGTACTAGTGGGGAGGAGGTAACGAGATGGCACCATTGTCTTTTTTGACACAGAAAAGTAGAAAAACTCCCTCAGAATTAACAAGCATGTTATTCTCCATTGTCAAAAAATCATTACAAATTCTAATGACCAAGTTCCCACATCTACCTACCAGTAATACAGCTAGAAGTGTGTATCTGGTCTCTCCATGTAAGAAAACACACAGGTCTTGTTGGATTATGTGTGACATCAAGATGACCCAGAGTAAAGAACAAACATCTCAGGTCTTCAAACAGAGGAAGGGAACAAGTAGTTATTTCATTATCCCAGGTGATATGTTCCTGCTACAAAAAAAATGCATTATAATGCGTTATGAATTTTTGAGAGACATTGTTTTCCATAGTGTCAGTTATACTACTTTATTGCTGGAAATGTGCATCATGGCAGCCAAGAATTCTTGAAATTGACTGATGGTCAAGGACTTCTAGTCCATATTTTTAAAATCAAATCTTTAACCATATAAGTGAAAGAAATTGAGTAACTTAGAATATATTAAAGTAAAAATCCAATTATTTGGACTATATATAAAACAGGAACATTGACAAACTCTCTTCCTGTCTGAGAAACACATAAATCATGGAATTATTAATAATTCAATGTCATTAATTAAAATACCTTGTCATCTCAGAAAATTAATAATAACTATTACACAAGCTTCTGACAATTCAACAATGACCATGTTCAACTTCAGATGAAATATTCTAACTGTAGATTGATATTCATTTGTTTCTTACAGGGTTGAAAACTAAATCTCAGCATGTAGCAGTCCATAAAATCTTTATCTATTGTTGAGTGTTTTGGGGTCTTTGAAAATAAGGCACAGAGTGGAGAGATAGAATGACAAACTTAGATGTTCTAAACATTTCAATTATTTTTTTCACATATTTTTCCTGTAATGGAAATCTTGGTCATCAAATTTCTCAGGAACAATAGTTCAATATTTTGAGCAACTGGGGAAAATTTCCATTAGAGAACAAAACTGTAATGGAGAAAATTTAAAGGTTTCTTGCCAAAGGGCTGCCTATTACTTCTGAATTGGTTGAGCATGTCCATCAGTCCAGGTAATGACTATGAGCTGAGCTCTGGGTTCAAAGGCTGGGGCATGGGCATCTGCACAGACTCATTCAGATAAGACTAAATCCTCTTTCTTCGCTCAAGGTTTCATCAAGTTTACGATATTTTTGTCCCTCTAAAAATGTTCATCAAACTCCTCAAAATTAGTTTCAGGAGTATAAATTTAACTCCACAAACTCCAGGATATAGCAAATGCCAATTCATTTTATGAAAATCAAGTGACATCCACTCCAATTCATGTATTAACACTTGAATCCTACTGCAGAATTTCCATAATCATGAGTGTATCTGTTTCTTAATTCCCAATCATTGTACTGTGCAAAGTCTCCTGAATTTGAAGACTTTCAAGAAGGGCATTCTGAATTTTGATCCAAATTTGTTCCCACTGAGATGTTCATTGTCTGTACCCATAAGCCAGGGATTAACAACTTAACCTGGGCAAAGATCCTGCTTACTTAGATCCAGCTTCCCTAAGTATCAACAGCTTTCCAATATGAAGTTTGTGTCTTCCCTGTGCTACATGAGGAAGGCCAGAACCTGGAGTATTCTCCCTCTAATTTCTTTAGGTCCTGCTTCAGGCCCAGGGATATGATTCAGTAGTACAGCATTTGCCTAGGATATGAAAGGCCCTGGGTTCAAACTCTAGTACTACAAAAAAAGAAAAAAGAAAATAAAGTAAGAAAGAAAGACACCCTGCTTCTACTTTCAATTTTCTGAAATATCTATTTTTTCAACCTAATTCCTGGCATAATTTGGAGCTATATGTCATCCTCTTTACATAAATTTTACATCAGGAATAATACTCTTATTCATGAAACTGCCACATATTCTCTTGAAAACAACACCATTTACCAACTGGAATCTTAGCCTGGGAAACAAAAACTTTATATATTTTCAGAAAGAGAAGCTAAATATACCCTGAAACAATCATATGTGGTGGCACACAGTTGAAATTCCAGCAACTCAGGCTGCTGACTCAAGAGAATCCGAATTTTTAGGCTAGCCTGGGCAATAGAGCAAAACCCTGTCTCAAAAAAAGTGGGTAAGTGAATATGGGGCTGTAGCTCAGTTGTGGAGTGGCCCTATGTTCAATCCCAGTACATCAAAATCAAACACACACACACACACACACACACACACACACACACACACACACACTGAAAAAAGAAGTTATATTATTTTAATAAATGATGTTTCTACTTCAATACCAACAGATTGATCACTCTTATAACCTTCAGTCCTTGAATATAAGGGTGAACTTACCTTTTCTTTTTTTTTAATAGTAGACACAAGTTTATTAGAAGGAATAGGAAAAGAATAAAAGGGGACACTCTCAAGGGAGATAGTGGGCCCTTACAGAGGAAAAAAGTCAACATGTCCTTCCTGCCCACCTGCTTTATTGGGCATTCCAGGAAAATTTCCAGAGTCTCACCCAAATCTACCTCTTGACTTTTGACTGACAGCAGGATTGCTTCAGACATTTAAGTCTTCCCTGTACATGGTCTTACCTCATGGAGGAGAGATTTTCTATTAAAATGACATGCTTAAGATTCAAATCAACTGTGAATCATCTCTGCCTACACTGACCAATTCATTTTTTAAAATTTTTTATTGTTGGTTGTTCAAAACATTACATAGTTCTTGATATATCATATTTCACACTTTGATTCAAGTGGGTAATGAACTCCCATTTTTACCCCATATACAGATTGCAGAATCATATCAGTTACACATCCATTGATTTACATGTTGCCATACTAGTGTCTGTTGTATTCTGCTGCCTTTCCTATCCTCTACTATCCCCCCTTCCCTCCCTTCCCCTCCCCTCTTCTCTCTCTACCCCCTCTACTGTCATTCATTTCTCCCCCTTGTATTATTTTTCCCTTTCCCCTCACTTCCTCTTTTATGTACTTTTGTATAACCCTGAGGGTCTCCTTCCATTTCCATGCAATTTCCCTTCTCTCTCCCTTTCCCTCCCACCTCTCATCCCTGTTTAATGTTATCTTCTTCTCATGCTCTTCATCCCTACTCTGTTCTTAGTTACTCTCCTTATATCAAAAAAGACATTTGGCATTTGTTTTTAGGGATTGGCTAGCTTCACTTAGCATAATCTGCTCTAATGACATCCATTTCCCTGCAAATTCTATGATTTTGTCATTTTTTAATGCAGAGTAATACTCCATTGTGTATAAATGCCACATTTTTTTTTTATCCATTTGTCTATTGAAAGGCATCTATGTTGGTTCCACAGTCTTGCTATTGTGCATTGTGCTGGTATGAACATCAATGTAGCAGTGTCCCTGTAGCATGCTCTTTTTAGGTCTTTAGGGAATAGACCGAAAAGGGGAATAGCTGGGTCTAATGGTGGTTCCATTCCCAGCTTTCCAAGAAATCTCCATACTGCTTTCCAAATTGGCTGCACCAATTTGCAGTCCCACCAGCAATGTGTAAGTGTACCCTTTTCCCCACATCCTCGCCAGCACTTGTTGTTGTTTGACTTCATAATGGCTGCCAATCTTACTGGAGTGAGATGGAATTTTAGGGTGGTTTTGATTTGCATTTCTCTGACTGCTAGAGATGGTGAGCATTTTTTCATGTACTTTTTGATTGATTGTATGTCCTCCTCTGAGAAGTGTCTGTTCAGGTCCTTGGCCCATTTGTTGATTGGGTTATTTGTTATCTTATTGTCTAATTATCATCTCAATAGATGCAGAAAAAGCATTCGACGAAGTACAGCATCCCTTTATGTTCAAAACTCTAGAAATACTAGGGATAACAGGAACATACCTCAATATTGTAAAAGCAATCTATGCTAAGCCTCAGGCTAGCATCAGTCTGAATGGAGAAAAATTGAAGGCATTCCCTCTAAAATCTGGAACAAGACAGGGATGCCCTCTCTCACCACTTCTGTTCAACATAGTTCTCGAAACACTGGCCAGAGCAATTAGACAGACGAAAGAAATTTAAGGCATCAAAATAGGAAAAGAAGAACTTAAATTATCACTATTTGCAGGTGACATGATTCTATACCTAGCAGACCCAAAAGGGTCTACAAAGAAACCATTAGAGCTAATAAATGAATTCATCAAAGTGGCAGGATATAAAATCAACACGCATACATCAAAGGCATTCCTGCGTATCAGCGACAAATCCTCTGAAATGGAAATGAGGACAACCACTCCATTCACAATATCCTTAAAAAAATAAAATACTTGGGAATCAACCTAACAAAAGAGGTGAAAGACTTATACAATGAAAACTACAGAACCCTAAAGAGAGAAATGGAAGAAGATCTTAGAAGATGGAAAAATATACCCTGTTCATGGATAGGCAGAACTAAGATCATCAAAATGGCGATATTACTAAAAGTTCTCTATAGGTTTAATGCAATGCCAATCAAAATCCCAACGGCATTTCTTGTAGAAATAGAGAAAGCAATCATGAAATTCATATAGAAAAATAAAAGACCCAGAATAGCAAAAACAATGCTAAGCAGGAAGTGTGAATCAGGTGGTATAGTGATACCAGACTTCAAACTATACTACAGAGCAATAGTAACAAAAACAGCATGGTACTGGTACCAAAACAGGCAGGTGGACCAATGGTACAGAATAGAGGACACAGAAACCAATCCACAAAACTACAACTATCTTATTTTTGATAAAGGGGCTAAAAGCATGCAATGGAGGAAGGATAGCATCTTCAACAAATGGTGCTGGGAAAACTGGAAATCCATATGCAACAAAATGAAACTGAATCCCTTTCTCTCGCCATGCACAAAAGTTAATTCAAAATGGATCAAGGAGCTTGATATCAAATCATAGACACGCCGTCTGATAGAAGAAAAAGTTGGCTACGATCTCCATACTGTGGGGTCGGGCTCCAAATTCCTCAATAGGACACCCATAGCACAAAAGTTAATAACTAGAATCAACAAATGGGACTTACTCAAACTAAAAATTTTTTCCTCAGCAAAAGAAACAATAAGAGAGGTAAATAGGGAGCCTACATCCTGGGAACAAATCTTTACTCCTCACACTTCAGATATAGCTCTAATATCCAGAGTATACAAATAACTCAAAAAATTAGTGAACTTACCTTTTGAACAAGGTTTCAAAATGGTATAAACAGAAAAGAGAACATCTTAGTTTCCAGCACAAAATTCATAGTAGAGACTCACTTTTTTATTTCCTAAGGATGGAAGAGCCCAAAGTCTATAAGAACTGATATCAAGTACATGGAAATAGGTGAAATACAGTGCATTAGTTCTTAAATTTCTAAATAACCAATGTCTTCAAGCAAATCTCCAAATACCCTCAAAGAAAATTTTCTATTGCTGTTTTTGAGAAATCAAATAAATTTTAGATGAAAACATTCTATGAGTGATTGATTACTCCTATTTCTTCCACTAAGTTTTGTTATTGTTTCTTTCTTCAGAAAAAGGAAAATCTTACTTGGCCTCTCTTTATTACCTGCAAAGGCAATCCTTTCATATATCTTGAGGAAGCAGCTTTTCAAACAAACAATAGAAGGGAAAAAGAATGAGGTCCTTATTTCCCTGCACACCTTGACTCCCTCCCTTCCTCAGTTCCTACCTGGAGAAACTCCATATCTGGTTTATAACACATTTCCTTTAATTCCTCATACATCTCTCCTATGAGCCTCCCCTTCAGGGAAGCCTGTCTTCTTTCTTGTGTTTTTGAAAAATCTCTGCTTTGCTTTTCCAATTGCTCTACATGATGATGCCTTTCCTCATAGAGTGGTTGGCACACCTTTCAATAGTCAGCATAAATTATCTTCCTCCATAAATTCATATAACACTGATGGGACAATGAATTCACTAGACCATGTATTCAGGCTGCTTTTGTCCAGGTCTTGTATAAACTTTTATATAAACTTTATATCAGGAATGTTAATTTTCTTCATGAAACACATACTCTCTTGCAAACAACAACTCTTATCAACCGGCATCTTAGCCTGGAAAAAAAAAAACATTTTAAATTTTCAGAAAGTAAAGCTAAATATACCTTGTCTTCTTATATTCACCAACTGTCCATATTCACTTAAAAAAGGGGGAACAATGGGATTATTTTTCTTTCTCTTATCCCTTATTTTCTATTTATTTGTTTATTGTGTTGTACCAGAAGGCAATATCTTACCTCCAATTAATTTCCATCAAACATCCATATTTTATTAAAAATAGTAATTTATAATTTAAAAAATAAATAGTATGATTTAATAATTAATAATTCTATGTTATATAGGAACTGCCTGATTACTAAATCCCTTTAATCTACTTTATCTTCCAATATCTTAGTTACAGACTTACACATCATCCTGATAAAATAATGGTAAATATTCCTTCATAGGGTAAGGTGAGATCTTATCTAAATGTTTTTCTTCCAGGTCCACAATGGCATGCTCCCCAGATCCTTGTCTCTTTTTATGCTGCTAGCTTCTTGTTGTCAAAGGCTCCTTGTTCCATTTCTTCCCTGACTTCCACACTATCTTCAGAGACATTATTCAATAACTGCCTTCCAGTATTAATTCACTTTCCTTTTCTCATTTCTCTTAGTATTTGAACATGGCTTATGTAGCTCTACTATTTTGAAACAAAACTAAATATTGACCATTAACATAACATCCTCATTTGGTGTTTTTTTTTTCTTTTTTTCTTCTTTTATGTAATTCATTTATTTATATTTGGTGCTGAGAATGGAACTCATTGCCTTATGCATACTAGGCAAACACCCTACTACTTAGCCACAGCCCCTTCACTTGTTGGTTTTTATTTTTTTTTAAATATGTTTTAAATTTTAATTTGTTATATATGACAATAGAATTAATTACAATTAATATTTCACATATAGAGCACAATTTTTCATATCTTTGGTTGTACATATTGTATAGTCACATCCTTTATGTCTTCATACATGTACTTAGGGTAATGATGACCATCACATTCCACCATATTTCCTACCCATAGGGTCCCTCCCTTTCTCTTCCTCCACCTTTCTTCTTTTTCCTATCTAGGGTTCATTTTAATCCTTCCCACCCTATGCCAGGATCACAGCATATTATGAATCATCATCCTTAAATCTGATAAATCATTTTGCTTTTGTTTTTATAGGATTGGCTAATTTCACTTAGCATTATCTTCTCTAACTCTATCCATTTACCTGCAAATGCCATTATTTTATTCTCTTTTATTGCTGAGTAATATTCCATTGTGTATATATGCTATATTTTTTAAATCCATTTATCTACTGAAGGGCATATAGGTTGGTTCCACAGTTTACCTATTGTGAATTGTGCTGCTACTAACATTGATGTGGTTGTGTTTCTATAGTATGCTATTTTTAAGTCAATTGGGTATAGACTTAGGAGTGGGATAGCTGGGTCTAATGGTGGTTCCATTCCCAGTTTTCCAAGGATTCTTCATACTGCTTTCCATATTGGCTGTACCAATTTGAAGTCCCACCAGCACTGTATGAGTGTACCTTTTCCCTGACATCCTCACCAAACTTACTGTTGTTTGCATTCTTAATACCTGCCATTCTGACTGGAGTGAGATGAAATCTAGAGCAGTTTTGATTTGCATTTCTCTAATTGCTAAAGATGTTGAACACTTTTTCATATATTTGTTGATTGATTATATATCTTCTTCTGAGAAGTGTCTATTATTTCCTTGGCCCATTTCTTAATTGGATTATTTATTTATTTATTTATTTTTGGTGTTAAGATTCTTTGTTCCGTATATAGTCTAGAGATTAGTGCTCTATCTGACATGCATGTGCTAAGGATTTGTTCCCAATTAGTAGGCTCTCTATAAACTTCACTGACTCTTTCTTTTGCTGAGAAGAAGCTTTTAGTTTGAGTTCGTCCCATTTATTGATTCTTGATATTAATTCTTGTACTATAAGTGTGTTATTAAGGAACTTGGGCCCTAATTTGACATGATGGAGATTTTAGCCTACTTTTTTTCTAATAGATGCAGTGTCTCTTGTTTAATTTCTAGATCCTTGATCCACTCTGAGTTTTGTGCATGATGAGAGGTAGGGATTTTATTATTATTATTTTTTGTTGTTGTTGCATATGGATTTCCAATTTTCCCAACACAATTTGTCAAAGAGGCTATATTTTGCCAATGTATGTTTTTGGCACCTTTGTCAACTATAAGATAACTGTAATTATGTGGGTTACTCTGTGACCTTAATTCTATACCATTGATCTACAAGTCTATTCTGGTGCCAATACCATGCTGTTTTTGTTACTATTACTCTATAATACAGTTTAAGACCTTGAATAATGGTACCACCTGCTTCACTCTTTTTGCTAAGGGTTGCTTTAGATATTTTAGTTATGTTTTTAATTATTTCCTGTCTTCTACTGCTTTTGATAGATTTTGATAGATTTGTTCTTTTTTCCCTAGGGCTTTGAGATGTAAAGTTAAGTCATTTATTTGTTGGCTTTTTCTTCTTTTAAGGAATGTAATCCATAAAATGAACTTTCCTGTTAGTACTGCCTTCATAGTGTTCCAGAGATTTTGATATGTTTTCTCTGTGTTCTCATTCACCTCTAAATTTTTAAAAATCTCTTCCTTGATGTCTTCTGCAACCATTGTTCATTCAGTAGCATATTATTTAGTCCCCAGATGTTGGAATCGGTATTATTTCTTACTTTATCATAATTTCCAATTTCATTCCATCATGGTCTGATAGAATGCAGGGTAGTATCTCTACTTTTTTTTATTTGCTAAGATTTGCTTTGTAACATAACATATTATGTATTTTAGAGAAGGATTCAAGTGTTGCTGAGAAAAATGTGTATTCTCTCTTTGAAGGATTAAATATTCTATATATGTCCGTTAAGTCCAAGTTATTGATTGTGTTATTGAGTTCTATAGTTTCTCTGTTTAGCTTTTGTTTGGAAGATGTATCCACTGGTGAAAGAGGTGTGTTAAAGTCACCCAAAATTATTTTGCTGTGGACTATTTGACTCTTGAACTTGAGAAGAGTTTATTTGAAGAACATAGATGCTCCAGTGTTTGGCACATATAATTACAATTGTTAAGTCTTGTTGATGTATGGTTCCCTTCAGCAGTGTATACTGTCTTTCTTTATTCTTTTTGATTAACTTTACCTTGAATTCTACTTTATTTAATATGAGGATGAAAACCTCTGCTTACTTTTGCAGTGCATGTGAGTGGTATGATTTTTCCCAACCATGCACCTTCAGTTTGTGGATGTCTTTTCCTATGAAATTGTGGTGAAGCCCCTGGCCCTAAACAGGGAAAAGAATAAGTTCCCTGTCCCTTGTTTCGCATGTGAAGGCGAGAAAACCACCGAAGTCTGAATTAGCCTTGTGGGCTTCCACCGAAGTCTGAATCAGCCTTGTGGGCTTCCTGTCTATCTGCCCTCATAGAGCACTTGGGACAGATTGTACCTACTGATTAGCTGGCACAGCTGAGCCTTACATGAGCACCCTGCAAAACCAGACCTAGTTTGCTTAAAGCTGCCTGAAACCGCTTCCTGCAGTAAAGAATGTGTGTATGTGTGTGTATGCTTAACCCAGAGTATGGGAGGATATATAAAAGGGGGGGAAAAATAAAATCTCTCTCTCCTGGATGAAGAACCTTGGTGTCCTGTGTCTTTTAACCTCGCGGTCCCTCGCCGGACTCGGCTCCCTTGGCCGGACGCGGCAGAAATGAGTTTCTTTCAGGCAGCATATTGTTATTGATGTTGTTGTTTTTGGATCCATTCTGCTAGTATATGTTTTTTGATTGGTGAGTTTAGGCCATTAACATTCAGGGTTATTATTGAGAGATGATTTGTGTTCCCAGCCATTTTTGAGTATTTTTGGTATTTAACTTGATTTGAATTCTCCTCTCATTAGTTTTTCCTTTAGTGTAATACCTCCCTTGGTTGATTTTTATCATTGTTTTTTATTTCCTCTTTGTGGAAAATTTTGCTGAGGATGCTCTCTACTGTAGGCTTTCTAGTTGTAAAGTCTTATATTTTTGTTTATCATGGAACGATTTTGTTTCATCATCAAATCTAAAGCTTAATTTTGCTGGATATAAGATTCTTGTTTAGCATCCATTTTCTTTTAGAGCTTGGTATATGTTGTTTCACAATCTCCTTGCTTTTGGGTTCTGGGTTGAAAAATCTGCAGAGATACGAAATAGTCTCTCTGTATATGTGATCTGATTCCTCTGTCTTACAGCTTTTAAGATTCTATACTTATTCTGTATGCTAAATATTGTCATTGTAATGTGCTTTGGTGTAGATCTGTTGTAATTTTGTACATTTTTTGTTCTGTAAGCCTCTAATATGTGGTTTTTCAATTTGTTCTTTATGCTTGGGAAATTTTCTGATATATCCTTGAAGAGATTGTGCATTCCTTTGGTTTGAAACTCTGCACCTTCCTCTATTGTGATCATTCTTATATTTGGTCTTTTGATGCTGTTCTATAATTCTTGGATGTTCTCTTCATGGTTTCTTATGTTCACTGTATGATCAACTTTATTTTCCATATTGTATACTTTGTCTTTGTTATCTGAACCTCTTCTTTCCAAGTGATCTAGTCTGTTGTTTATGCTTTCTATTGAGTTTTTTATTTGGTTTATTGTTTCCTTCATTTGAAGCATTCCTGATTTTTTTTTTCAGACTCTGTTTTTCTTTCATAAAGTAATCTTTTGGTACCTGAATTTGCTCTCTTATTTCTTTGTTGGAGTGATAAATTTTTGTTCATATTTTCTCATTAAGTATGAACCTTCTGAACTCCTTCTCTGACATTTCATCAACTTCACTGCCCATGGGTTCTGTTATTGTAGTATCCTGGTTTGTTTGGGGTACTTTGCTCCCTTGGTTTTTTGTGTTGTCTATGTATCTTTTTTATTTTTTTTTATTTCTGTGTGGATCTGAGCTACTACACTTTCTATCTTATATTCCTGTAGTACCTGTGCAGATTGTCTGTTCCTCACCTTGATGTTGGTCTCCCAGACCTTGCTGGTATCCCTCAATGTATGCTATGAAACCAAAAATGAAAGGAGCAATAACTGAGGTAACTCAAGATAATAATGGAAGTGCCCCAAGACTGATGCAGTGTCTTACAAAGATGGGGTTGAAAGGGTGGTCTTTTCACTGTATTTGGGATGCCTGCTCTGAGATATAGCTGCTTCTAGGCCCTGTCGGTTATCAAAAACGTAGGGGCTACTTCACAGGGAAGGGTATGGCAATGGCTACAGTGTCCCAAGATGGAAGTTGCGCTCCCAGGTGTGTGTGTGTGGGGGGGTGGAGAACTCAGACCTACCCTGGGCCTGGATTCTGCATAAGCCAGTGTGGGCAGGTCTGGGCTGGTCCTGTGCTCCCAAGGTAGTCTGCTGGTCAGAAGAGGCAGTCCTGTGCCAGAGCTTCAGCTCTAGCTGGTGTCTGCAGTTGGTGGGATGGACCCAGGCCTACTGTGAGCCTGGGTCCTGCGTAGGTCCAAAAGATTTTCTTTTTCAATTTGTAACTCTCCCTCTCACAATTTCATCTGCTCCAGTAGAACTCTAACATGGTATGTTTTCTACATCAATTTTTATTCTTATTTCTATGAAGAATTATTCTTCTGCCAGAAAAGAAATAAAAGAGGCATATAAATAAACAATTGTAATTGATAAGGATTCCAGTGTTATGCCTTGATTTCACTTCTCTGTTATGTATGCCAGGTTATAATAATTCTAATATAGGTCTAAAGAACTGAAAGACATTAAGTAAATGTAGCAAGCTGGGTGCACTGGTACACACCTATGATGCCAATGATCTGGGAGTCTGAAACAGGAGGATCACAAAATCAAGGCCAACCTCAGCAAAATTAAAATAAATAAATAAATAGATAGATAGATACATAAAAACGACTGGGGATATGGCTCAGTTGTAGGGTGCCCTTGGATTTAATCTCCAGTATCACAAAAGTTTTAAAAAATGTAATTAAATATTTATAGAAGCATCATTAGAGTAAGAAATTCTTGCTATAATGGCTGGAAAAATTACCAAATTGATATATATATATTTTTTTTCCTGGGGTACATCTTTCCTGGTCTCATTCCCTCCCCCCACTTCTTTCTTGCAGCCACCACAAGGGGAGCAGCTTTCCTCTAGCTCAGCCCTCCCTCACTGAAGTACTGTTTAACTCTTAACCCAGAGCAATGAAGTCAACCTTTAATAGATTGAAGTCTATGAAAAAACTATGAGCCTCAAATACACTTCATCCTCTAAGTTGTTCTTGTCATATATGTTGGTCATATTGAGGAAAAAGTTCAATAATATATTTAGCTAATAAAGGACTATGTAAAATGAACAGAAGGAGAGAGGCAACTATTTAGTCTAGTTAATACAGCGAATAAGAATAAGGGAGGTGATGGGAGGGCAGGGGAGGGGAGGGGGGATAGGAAGGGCAGCAGAATGCAACAGACACTAGTATTGCTGTATGTATATAGGTGGCTATATAACCAATGTGATCCTGCAATCAATACAAGTGGAAAAATGAGAATTCATACCCCATTTGAATCAAATGTATGATATGTCAAGACCATTGTATTGTCTTGAGCAACTAAATAAAAAAATAAAAAAATAAATATCAAAAAAAAAGAGTATATAATTGACTGTATGCAAAGCCTTGATGGCTCACAAGTGATTCAGAATATTGTGGTCCACATTATTTCCAAATGAATTACCTCAATATGTACACAATGGAATATTACTCAGCATTAAAAGAGAATAAATTTATGGCATTTGCAGATAAATGGATGAAGTTGGAAAACATCATGCTAACTGAAATAAGCCAGTCCAAAAAACCAAGGACTGAATGTATACTCTGAAAACTGGATGCTAATCCATAATGGCGGGGGATATGTGGGATAAGTGGAGGAACTTTGGATGGGGCAAAGGGGTAATTAAGATGGTGGAATGATATGGACATCATTACCCTAGTTACATGTAGGATTGCACAAATGGTGTGACTCTACTTCATGTACAACCACAGAAGCAAAAAGTTCTGCTCCATATGTATACAATGAATCAAAGAGCATTCTACTGTCATATATAACTGATTAGAACTAATAAAAAACAAATTATCTCAAAAAAATAAGGGAACATTTCTGAAAAGGATTTTGATAATTTGTAGAATTTATCCTGTTTCAGTTAAAATTAAATGTAAGTAAGCTGTTCCTTGCCATATGACCCTCACTTACCCACACCATAAATAAGAACACTCAACACATCACCAAGGTTCAAAAATAAAATTTATTCACTCTTGAATTGTACTCATTCCTGGTTGCAGCTCAAGAATCCTCACATTCTTGATTAAAGATCACCTTAATTTCAGGTGCACACAGTAGCCCACACTTGTAATCCCAGCCACTCTGGAGGCAAAGTCAGGAGGATCACAAGTTTAATGCCAGCCTCAGCAAAGTACTGAAACCTTCAGCAACTTAGTGAGATCCCATTCTCCACCAGAATATGTTAAAAAAAATTCAAGAAGACAGGGGCTGTGGTCTAGTTGTTAAAAGCTCCTGGGTTCAATACTGGAAAAAAAAATTACGTTATTGCACTGAATATAAACTCTTGAATGTTTATTCTTTTGTGAATATCTTTTTTTTTTCTTCTAAATAAATCCATGTCATTGTTTATGCAGCATACCAAGAAATATCTTGCAGCTTGGTGTATCATAGGATAAGTTTGAACCTATAGGATGAAACAGATATGCTGTGGAAAACACCAAGCCATTTCCCAAGTCAAGCTTCCTTGTAAAGGATGTTTTTCAGCTTTCCTACTGGATGGCACTTGGCAACAAATTGCCTTTTATTGCATCCACAGATAAAATCCCAGTTGTTTTCTTCCTTTTAACCATCTTCTATATTTCAAGAAACAAGTGAGAACAAAACACTGGCCAATTGATTTAAAATTGACATTAATTGGCCTGTGCCCTAACAGATCCCATGAGAGGCTTTAACTTATACTGAGTGTCTGGAGAAACAACCCCCTAGGCCACATGCTCACACCTGTAATTCCAGCAACTTGGGAGACTGAGACAGGAGGAAGACAAGTTTGAGGCCAGCCTCAGTAGCTTAGTGAGGCGCTAAGCAACTTGAGACCATGTCTCAAAATAAAAAAAATAAATAAATAAGAATGGCTGGGGATGTGACTCAGGGGTGAAGAACCCCTGAGTACAATTTACAATATCAACACAGAGAAGAGAGAGAAAAGAGAAATGAAACCTCAGTTTGGTGGAATTGTACAATTTCTTCACAAATCATTATTTTTCTCATGGATATGCCCCCATAATATATATTTTCTTTCTTTTTAAAATATCTCATTAAGATATCTCATTTGTTATAAAAATATGTATTTTTTTCATTTGTATTAGTCTTTAAACTGTAAAAGCATTTTGTGTTTCACACAATAGAGGAAATTTATAGCAATTTGGTGTAGGAAGTGATTTAATAATATGTCAATTTTATTTTTGATTGTCTACATCAGACAAAGTCAAATTTTATGCTTCCTTATCACTATACATCTTCGTATTCCACTGGTACATATTTTTATCACTTGGGAAATGACAAAATCAACCTTACACTACAAAATAAGGTAATAATTTGAAAATAGTGGATTCTCTTTAACATGCAAATCTGAAAATCTCTTTCTTTCTTGCCTTTCATTGACATTTTCCTGTCTTGTTAAGTTATCAGCACTTTGGAAACTTTCTTCAAGCTAGCAAAATATGTGCTTACACTATGCTTTAATTCTAATGTTAGTAGGGGGATACAGAAAACTGTACAGACCTAGGGCATAACAATTCATTTTAAGCATAAGACAGTCATTTTCATAAAACATGTACTCTATAGGAAAAATATAAATTAATGTTAAGTTCCTTTTTATGTGAACACAACTGAAATGCACTAATGCAACTACTGTCAATGTTAAGAATACATGATATGAACATGAATGCGAAAATTTTATCTTATTAGCAGGGTAGACTGTAACTTTATCTATTGAGAATAAAGAAGGTCAACTGGGCTTGTTTGGAGCACTTGACTCTGTAGATCAGTCAATGGTAGAAAGCAGTGAAGAAAATGCATATTAAGGGCTGGGGGTTCTATTAATTATATTTTAATATATGCTGCCAATATTTATTTTTGGATACTCTTTTAAGTTTTTGGGTAAACTCTACTTGCATTATATTATCTGATATCATAGTCATTGGAATTAATGTTGGTCTATTACTTGAGATGATTCACTTGAGAGGGAACACACAGAACCCAAAGCTAAAGCTCATTTGGAGATAATCACCTTATTTCAAGACAGTTCATTTCTTCCTGGCCAGCTTCTTATTTATGATTAGTGTAGTATTAATGGTTTTCTTATTTTGTTTTTGTTTGTTTGTTTGTTTTATTTCATACTGGGTATTGAACCAGGGTACTTAACCATTGAGCTACACTCACAACTCTTATTTACTTTTGAGACAGGGTCTTGATAAGTTGCTTAGGACCTCTCCCCACACAACCACCCCTGCTAGAAATCAAACCTTCATGCAGTACAAATCTTCTACTAATGAGCAATAGCCTCAGCACCTCAACATAAAAAAAATATGTGCACACCCATACACCATGATTTTAACACAAACACACACACACATACACACACATACACACACATGCACCTATATTGCCTTTTCTCCCCTTAAGGTGAACTGATTGGTAGGACTTATTAGATTTAGAGGGAGATTTCAAACTGACAGGTGCGTTGTGGATAGCCAGATTGGTGTAAATGTGCAAATTCTTGTGTTCCTGCATCAGAAATTGATTTGGAACCACAAACCCATGTTTTTGTAATCATACAAAGGTAACAAAACATTAAGTCAACCATAGCCTATATTATAGATAATGGACTACTAAAGATAATGGACTACTAAAGATGGTTTTTATTAAAGGCAATTTGAGCCAGCAAAATTTTACATTGTATCCTATGTTCATATTTAATAAAATGGGGTTAGATTAAGATAAGAAAAGAATACAGCTAAACTATCATTGCTTTGTTCAACTAAGAATGGGTCCTTTCAATATGGATTTCTAAGGCAGAGAAGTCTGGTTCCTGAACTATCCCTGATTATGTGTGTACTATGGGGAAAAAACAAAACAAAACAAACAAACAAACATAAACAACACAAAACAAAACAAAACAAAACAAAACAAAAAAGCCTGACAGGGAAATTCAGAGACCCTGCAGAATATCTCCATATAAAGGAACCCTGGGCACCATTCAAAACACTCATATTTTCACTACGAAAATCAAGGAACATACCAACATGATCCAGAGGTTTCTCAGATGAAGAAAAAAATATGGTTTTCTCTCTATATAGAGAAAAATAATAAGGCGTAAATAATTGTACACAACAATTTGATTTCTGTTAGTAAGTAGGTCAATATTATCAAACCTTCCCTTATCCATAACCCAATCATTCTCTTCAAGCGGCAGCATTGTTTGGTACTCCCACAAATAGAAGCCATCAACAAAGTCTTCCTACAATCCTGTGATGATTCCAATTCATGTGATGAATTGATAAATGTCTACCTTTCCTGTCTTAAGTTGTTTCAGAGGGAAATAGACTCTCATGCTTACAACTCATTGGTTGATTTTTTTCAGCTTCCTCCTTTATATTTCTCTGGTTTCCTTGGATCATTTTCTAAAAATATCTCATTTGTTTAGGAACTTCTCCTGTAAGAGAACAAAATTTGAGCATTAGACAAGCAAGAAGATTTTGGTTTCAGTCCCATAGTGATGGAAAATTTCAAGTGATGTTAGGTTAAAAAAAAAAAAAAAGCTTTAGGGGGAAGAGAAGGATGATGTTTCTAGGATTGATATGGATAATTATCAATTTTAGGAGATTCACACTATAAAATCATACAATGTAATAAACCATTTCCCTGGATAAATTGGCATATACAAAAGCTTAGTAAATTCTTAGATAGTTTGGCAATTCGCTTCAGAATTTAGATGCAATGACACTAATGTTCTGTGAGTTTCAATGTACTGTATCTTCTATGGAAGCCTTTTGAATTTGTAGTACCACTTCCCTACACAGTGTGCTACCAATTGAACCCAGGAGCTCATGCATGCCAGGAAAGTGCTGTACTGCTGAGCTACATCACCAGTCATATTTTAAAGTTATTACTATTTTGCTTAGAGACAGGGCCTACGTTTCCCAAGCCATCCTCAAACTGAGTATCCTCCTGCCTTAATCTCATGTAACTGGGATAGCAGGTGTGCACCAACACATCTAGATAAACATTTAGTTTTCTTACTTTAAAAACTCTTTATACTCATTAGAACTTTAAAATGTCTTAAGCAGTATGCCATGTAATCAATTTATTATAAGAAGTTAAAATAAATTAGGTTCATCAGTCTCCCAGGCTCCATGAAGGCAGATATGCTCTCATATTTTATTCACATTTTATCACTTATACCCACAGTTCTATGTGACACTCAGTTAAGAATGGTGATTCTTGGCCTTATAGTCTTAGTCATCCTGGACTTTAGCTTTCTCAGTGCCCTTGAAGCATCACTTACCAGTTACTTTTCAGTACCCTCTTCAATGGGACACTGTCCTTGAGTCCTGTATTCCTGAGTGTTGGAGCAGAGTCAACACAGCAGGGTCTTTTCCTCTTCACATAAGATCTTTTTCTCTCCTTGTGAGTCACACACATGTGATCCTTAGAGCTCAGGAAATGCCTGAGACTGGCTTGTCTGGAAATGGATTCCAGATTCTTCAAACAAACAAGTGTTGCTCTTGAAGTCAGTCTGCTGTGATGGCTCCCTGACATAGGGAAATGGTCAGGAGTTTGGGCTCTTCCCAGTAAAGGCAGAAACAAGGGTGACAAAAGCTATGTCAACAGCCTATGGTGACTGGGTCTTAAGGTAATTCATGCAGATGGAGCAGGTGAGTTCACTCTGGAAGGCTTCCAGAAGTCCGTGTCCATTTTTTTTTTCATTTTTCTTTTCTATTTTCTTAAGTAAAGAGAATCAGAACAATTTTATTTTTCTATGCTGGAAAAAGAATGAATTAAGAAAAATTTTACTCAAGTATGTCTAGGAGGAATTGCCTTTAGTTTGCATATGACACACACACACACACACACACAAAAAAAAAAAAAAAAAGGCATGATGAAATTTCTCAAAAGTCTCAAAAAAAATCACTATTATTTGCCTAGTCATCAGCATCCCCATCCTATTTTTTCCTCATGCATTAAACAGAACCTTATAATCCCTAGAATTCTTTCTTTTCAGCTTGGGCCCAGGCAGAATGGCTCCCACAATGTAGAGTGGTGGGGATAAGGGCTGTTCTGCCCTCAAGGAAGTGATAACTAAGAATGCCCCATCAGCAATCATAAGCCCATCCAGGGAATGGGCTTTAAGGCGCATACCTCTGACACTTCAAGGTCCAGAAATTTTTTATGAAGTAGATGGGAACCAGACTCAGCAAAGCTGTCTAGAAAGGAAGATTCTACATTGTCTGAAATTGCTATCCATGTTCAATTGTCCAGAAAACTTAATGAGAACAAATGTTTGCCAAACAATCATTAAACATTAGTAGCCTAATGTCAGATGTCTTATGCAAAAACCAACAGACAATATATGTAAGAATATTTACTGTTGATTCTCAAATTCATTTGATAATAAAACTTCCTTTATAAAGAAAAAGAAAAAAAAAGAAGCTCAGTTTCATGGAGATGTGACATTCCTCTAAAAAGCATTAACCATGGTTTTTGACCCAATTTACAGGTTTATCGTGTGGTTTCTCAATGCTCTTAACATCAATCATAAGGCTTACTGCCAGTAATTGGTACAGAACAGCCACTGATTTTACAACAATTGAACCTTCAAATGTTAACTTTAAATGATTTTTTTTTGTAATATTTTCATGTGAGGGCTAGGGACTTAGCTCTATGGTAGAATCTTGCCCATCAGGGAGGAGACCCTGGGTTTGGTTCCTGGCACCATTAAAAAAGAAAGAAAATGAAAGAGAAAGGAAAAGAAATGGCACTGCCATTGAAATTTTACCTTAGTTATTTTATTTAAATATCACACTTTATATTATTATTATTATTATTATTATTATTATTATTATTATTATTTCAACCAGAATCCACTACCACAAAACAATTTCTATATGCATGAGGGCTAATAATTAAAATTAACATTGCAAATCTGGATCAGATTTCAGCCAAATTCTACTGAAAAAAAATATACTAATCTGTTGTGGTGCCCTCCTATCTTTATTATCTATACTCCAGTAGTAGCAAAATACAGACAAATTACAACAAATAGGTATATTTAACAAGTTTTTACAACTATAATCAAGTACCCTTCATATTGGAAAAATACATAATTATCTTAATTGACACCAGGAATTAAGCAGTGTTTTCTGTCAGATTTTTTTCCCCAGACTTCCTGAATAGGACACCCATAGCAGAGAAAATAAAAACCAGTACATGGGATGGTATCAAATAAAAAACTTTCAGCACTATAAGGAAACAACAGAGTGAAGAGAAACTTCTGAGTAAAAAAAAAAATCTTTGTAATTATCACTTCTGACAGACGATTAATATCCAGAAATGAAAGAACTAAAAAAACTTAAGACGATAAAATCAAATGACTTAATTAATAAATGGATAAATGAATTGAACTGACAGTTCTCAAAAGAAGTACAAATGGCAAACAAATGTATAAAAGATGCCCAATACGCACTGGGTGCACACCTGTAATCCTAGAGATTAGTGAGTCTGAGGCAAGAGGCTTGCAAATTCAAGACCAGCTCCAACTACTCAGTAGGCCCTAAGCATCTAGGTGAGACCCTATCTCAAAATGAAAAATAAAAAGTTCTGGAGATGTGGCTCAGTGGTAAAACACCCCTGGGTTTAATCTCTAGTACTCCCGTGGTCTTCACCAAAAACAAAAATCAAAAAAAAAAAAAAAAAAGTAAGAAAGAAATGTTTAATATCTTTAGCCTCAGGCAAAAGCAAATCAAAACAATACTGTGATTCTCACTCCAAAGAGAATGGCAATCATCAAGAATACAAAATTAATAATAATAAATTCTGGTAAGGATTTGAGGAAAAGAAACTATTATACAATTTGGCAAGGATGTAAATGGTTCCTTCAATACACAGGAACAACAATGGATACATAAATTATTGCAGTAAAAGTAATCACCAAAATAATTCCAAAGAATGTAACAAGAAAATAGCAGTCTAATCATTTCTAAGAAAGTAAGTTACATCACTTCACAGAAAACAAATTATTTTGCTTATAATTAAAATTCACATATTTACTTGCTTTGATTTGGGAAAGTACCAGGAGCCACTCTTCTGAATACTCTCCTAAGACATATTTCTGTGGGCTAACCAGTACTCAACTGCAGAAGTAGTAATATGAAGTCCATGCAGGGATCAGAGCCTTCGTATGGTAGTGGCTGACTTCAGAAATCTCCTAGCCAGTCCCAAAGGCATTCTGTGGGCTCTGGAGAAGAATGAGTTTGGCTCCTGTATTATCCTTTTTTTGCCCCTGAAATCACACCCACTTAATCCAAGAGAATGCATTTCTTGGAGCTTGGGCAGATGCTTGAATCGGTGATTTATTAGGTTTGTTCAAAATAGAGATTGATTTAACACCTTGGCTAATCATCATAAACAAACTTTTTCTCATCAACAGCCACTGATTTTACAACAATTGAACCTTCAAATGTTAACTTTAAATGCATTTTTTGTAATATTTTCATTTTTTTGTTTATAAAATGATAAAAATAAATGTCATCAATTTATGCTTTTAGCAAGTGCTTTAAAAAATTTGGAAATGTTTTGCTTGAGATTGGCTTTAATTCTCTCATGTCCTATAGAGAGTGAAGCAGTTATTGATTTTTTTTTTTAAATTGTAATCTAAATATAACTGTGATCCTACTTCACAATGGAAATTTCTTCAGGCCTCACATTCCAGATCACACTTCCCAAGGCTTCCAGCAAGGGCATGAATTTAGTTTCACACTGCCTGACCTATCACAAGGATACATGGGAAAAGAGCCAAGAATTCCTAGCTCAGGGAACTTTGTGGGGTAACTTAATTTATAATTTACATTATAATTATTTACTTTTTTAAATATAGTCTAAGTTACTAAGGTTACCTTGAACTTCACATCCCCCTTCCTTAGTTTCCATGAAAAAAAAATATTTCCATCTTCTAAGGTCCTCTTTAATTCCTAAGGGTTTTTTTTTTTTTTTTTCTATTTTTTTTTTTTTTTTTTGGAGGCTAGTGTAAATGGGGTGGTTTCCCTAGTTTCTCTTTCAAAGAATTTCTCATTGATGTACAAAAATGCCTTTGGTTTGTGGGTGTTGATTTTTTATCCTGATACTTTGATGAATCCATTTATTAGTTCCAGAAGTTTTTTTTGTTGTTGTTGTTGTTGTTGTTTTTTGTCTTCTGTATGTATAGAATCATGCCTTCAGCAAACAGTGGTTGTTGAGTTCTTCTTTTCCTATCCATATCTTTTTAATTTCTTTTGTCTGTCTAATTGCTCTGGCTACAGTTTCAAGAACTATGTTAAATAGAAGTGGTGAAAGATGACATCCCTGTCTTGTTCCCATTTTTAGAAGAAACACTTTAATTTTCTCTTCATTTAGAATGATGTTGGCCTGGGGCTTAGTGTAGACAGCTTTTGCAATGTTGAGATACGTTCCTGATATTCTAGTTTTTCTAGTGCTTTGAAATGAAGAGGGCTGTATATGTGTAATATGAAATTCATTCTGCTGTCATATATAACAAATTAGAATAAATAAAAAGAATTATGAATATTTACACATATGTATAGATAATTTAACAATTTAATTAAAAAGAGGAATGTCTAATTTCAGGAAACCATTAAAAAAATTAAGACCTGACTGCCAGAGGTCTGTTTCTTACTCTGAAGCTACTCAGTATGTCCAGGATTCCACTGATGTGCCCTGAAGTGAGCTCCTGTTTCACTGGTTGAGGCATTTGCATTTTCAACAACTCAGTTCTGTAAAAATTACAAATTTTCTCATCTGTGATTAATATGTTATACATTTTATCCTAGACTCCTGGTAATGAAAGAAATGTTATGGTTTTTCTAAATTTAATTTATATCAAAATCTAATATTCTCATTCTCCTCTGACATTATCCAACTTATAAAATAACTGATTGTCATTCCCTCCCTGTATTCCTCAATGGACCTTGGGGAATACAAGGATCTTGGGTATCTTAATGAAAGCATAAAGTTGAGCCTTTGGGACTTCAGTCCACAGAAGTCAACAATGACATAGTCATTGGTTACTAAAGGGGAATGTTCCTTAGATCAGAGACTTTAATCATCTCTGCCCATGGAGGGGATCTAGTATAGCATTGTATCCATGATCCTGAGGGTTCTTGGGCAACCCTTCCACTCTGAGTTCTGCCTATTCCTAGGGTGTGTGGTGGTAGAACAGGATCTGGACATTGTTAACATGGTGCTGAAGCCCCCCTTCCCACTTCCCATCCTTAGGGAATGTTCTTCTTTCCTTTTTTCTTGGGGGTATGGTTTGTTTTCATATTCTACTTCACAAAAATATGGGCTCTCTGGCATGCCTTGGAACAAATCTATTTATTATGACTGTTTAGGTGGGGCTGGAGAGGAAGGTGCAAGTGGGTGAAACAAAGCCCAGAATGAATAAATGTATTTAAATTCACCCACATAAGGAGGAAATTTCTGAATCAAATAGCCTATTACTCCAAATTCCATTATCAGACAAATTGTTAAATATCCAGAGAATTATGATAATAATTTAAAACCTATATTCATCATCAACAAGAAAACAAAGTTTTCAGAAATCAGAGATCGTGGTGTAAAAACACCTTTACAATATGCTTTCCAATTCTTGCAAGAAAAAAAAATAAGTTAATCATGAGAATTCTGTTCTTCTGCTTTTTTAAGTATTACTTGTTTGTTTTAATAATTTTTTTAAATGTCCTTGTAAGTGATAATTAGAATTTTTGTTGATAAGAAAACCTAAACTAACCCATGAGAGACATCCTTGGTGTGCACTGAGAAGGAGGGATCTCAGAAAGAGGCTGTGCACTGAGGCCGTAGGACCCAGTTTTCCTGTCACTCTTCTTAAAGTCTTATTCTCAAGGTGAGGTCTGACAAAACTAACAGTAATTAAAACCAAACAGGGAAACACATAAAAGCAGAAAGCATGGAATTGGGTAACAGATTCTGCAACTTTGCCTAGGCATGGAAAAATCCTAAGTGTCTTCAGAAATCGCTTTCCAGTGAGACAACAGAAGGTGATAAATTAGTTAATAAAATTTGACAATTAACCCAAGGAAGTTAATCTTACATTAGTCAGAATTTTCTCTATGAATAGTCTGCTGGGCACAGAGAAAATTCTTTTGTCCTGCATGAGCTGCTAAAAGGCCCAATATTTCCCAGGATTACCAGAATACACAGAAACAAGTGATTGACCCAATGTAGGGTTGGGTGTGAAGGAGCACATGTCCTTCAGCTGAGCATAGTGGTCTTTGCAAGCAACATTGTCCAAACAAGCGTTCCTATCTCTGATGATGGACCCTCTCTCCTCACCTTGAGCAATGCTATTTTGGGCTTGTGTCACATCTCATTCAACTCTCTCTTTATTATCTTCAGCCTTTCCCTCTTTTGGGTCTTTCTGATTTCACTGTCCTTGAGTTGTTGGAAACTTTCCTTTGTTTCTCTGTCCAGTGTCACCAGTTGAAATTGCTCTTACTCAAAGAGAATGAAGCATTATCTGATATTGAGCTTCAGTCACGTTCTTCCTTAAAGCTACATAGTCCTGCAGAGATATTTATTTGAAAATATTGCATGTCCTTACTCTCAAAAAAATCCCAAAAAACAAAAAAAACTTAGCAGTTATTTTTTTTCCCTTAGCATCATCAAAAAATAATTTATGAATTGGAAGACAAGACCTAAAATAAGCCAAGACATCTAAAATCGATGGATTCTCGATAAAGTTAACAAAATCAAACATGGTTTGTTTTTAATTATATGAAGGTTTATTTTGTAATATAGTATCCATCTCTGAACAGTTCTTGGGAGAACAACAGAATATAAATTTCATTAGGTGCATGTAGAATGAAAGTTCTTTCTTTCTTTCTTTCTTTCTGATCTTTCTTTCTTTCTGTACAACAAGGATTGAACCCAGGGGTACTTTACCACTGAGCCACATCCCCAGTCCCTTATAATTTTTGAGATTCAATCTTCCAAAGTTGCTTAGAACCTAGCTAAATTGTGAAATCTAGCTTTGAAATTGCAATCCTCCTGCCTCCATCTTCAAGCTGCTAGGGATTGTAGGCAAGCATCACTCTCAAAGCATGAATGAATCTCTTAAAGTTGCACAGGAAATACTGAGGGGGGACTCATTGGTAGAGTACTAAATCTAGGGAGCTCTGGGTTCTGGTGAAACTTGTTGAATTCATTCCCACCACCACTAAATAATGATAACAACAACAACAACAACAATAAAAATTCTCATAAGTTTTCAGCATGATCATGAGGCCTAATTATTTCACCCAAGGCTTATTTTAGTGGAAGAATTGATGACAAAAATCAAGTAAAAAACAGTAGGCCCATATTCCCAATAAAATATCACACACACACACACACACACAAATTACCAAAATTAAACATAATTTTTAATTATAGAAAGGTTTATTTTTTCATATAGTATTCATCTCTGAACAGTTCTTGGGAGAACAACAGAATATAAGTTTCATAAGGTGCATGTTGGATGACTGCTTTTTTCTCTTTTCTTTCCTTTTTTTTTTTTTTTTTTTTTGGTAGCAGGGATTGAACCCAGGGGTACTTTATCACTGAGCCACATCCCTAGTCATATATATATATATATATAATTTTCCCATATAATAGAGTGCCTCCTCAAAAGAAGTAATAGTTTGATGTATTGGAAACATGACATTTTCTTTATTATATTTCTTTATTATATTATATTTCTCATCTGCAGCTTTTCCGATTATAAATGGGAGATTATGTTTTCATTGGCATCCCCTACTGTTTTCTAAGTCATTACAAAATTACATCATTGACACTATTTTTTTCATGCGGTTATAAATCACTCAAAGTGTAGCTTCCATGTGTGTGACTTTGAAAAATCATACAGTTCACATATATTTTCTGATATGTTAAAAAGAGAATGCTGAACATATGTGATAGAAAAAGGCTAAAAATGAGATCAGCATTTCTAAAGTCAAGGTAAGCATGGGCCCCCTAGCGTTCGGTTTCCGCAACTGCCAAGGCTAGTATTTCAAAATTGCTGTTGAGTTTCGAGTTCCACAACCAGTCTCCTTTGGGCATATGGCTACATTCATATCCATATTCTTATCCTTATGTTTCTGGTGCTCAAATGCAATCACGAAAGGGATGTCTGTGGTCCACAAGTTAGCATAAAAATCTCCACACGCTGAGCAAGGTCTATAAGGTAGCCGATTTCAGGACACTCTGAAGGCAAGCACTATATGTGCCATAAGATTTCAGGTTCCTCTGGGAAGTCTACTGAAGGCTGAAGGCTTTGTTATCCCAGTAGTGCCAGATTCCACCCACTGTAAGGTGTGTGAGCAAATCCATTTTCTCCTTAGCCCACACTTATCATTTTCAATCTAACCCTCCAAACACATTCCTAGACATCACCCTCTTGCCCCACATGTGGATGACCTGAGCCTCTTCTAGTGGTCCTCTTGGAAAAGCATCTCAGATTTCTTCTCAGTCTTACCTGTGCTTTTATTTTTCCCTCTATTCTCTGAGTTTGGCCCAGGGCAGTCACTTGGCCAAGGGGAAGCAAGAGGGGACAGAAAAAAAAGCAAAGGTGATGTGTGGTTGCCTTCTCCTTTTTAAGCAATTACAATCACTTTGAACTGGCACATTCCTTCATTAGATGTAGATTTGTAAGAAAGTGAACAGATGTGCTTAGGTGAGGAGAGCTCAGGGATCTGACTCACGGCCAAGACAACAATCCACATCTCATCAACACTTCTAAGTCTTCTGCAATTCAGTCCCAAAGGGTCTACTCACTATGCTGGGCCACCCCGCTGGGGAATCCTTTTTTATCTTGCATACCACCAAGGTTGTATAACTAGTGAATCAACAGCTCATCTCAGGAAGGAACCTTTAAACACATGGCCCTTTCATAGACTTTCAGATACAGCCCATAGAAGATTATGAATCTGGAAATCAATCTATTGTCTTTCATTAACATTACTTATTAGAATTTTTGGCCCTTGTTAGCTGCATTTTTGGAAGCATCCTAATGCTATAATAGTATTTGTTGATACTAACTTTTATTGGTTCATTAATCCAATCTTTCACTCCATTTGTATCATGTATTATCTTCTAAGCATTGCATTTTAGGTAATGAAAATATTGTAATAAATATGACAAATATGACCCTTCTGATCTTGGAATTTAGAGTCTAGTAGTAATAAGTAAATACCAATTTGATCAGAGTTTGCTGAAGATTAGGAGATGCTATAGTATGCTTGGAGTGTGGAGTAAGAGGAACTACCCTGGTATATGGAAGCAGGGATGACTTCAATGAAAAGGCTTTGAGCTGAGATGTGATGAATGACTAGGACTTGCCGAAATAATAATCTGTCAGATACCAGGATCTACCCAAATAGGTCATACTTGAGAGAAATCTAAGCAGCTTTAGCTGCTTTCTGTTCTTTAGAAAGCTAATTTATAAATCATTTCATCCTCTGCCACAGTTTTGATCAAAAATGTAAATTAAACACTTAGTTTGCAATGCTGATGATTCTTGAAAGTTTTATACTAAATGATAGAAGATACAAAGAACAACACTTTTAATTCTATTTTCTTTAACTGTCTGGAATACACAAATCCATAAAAACCTAAAGAGTTAAGAGAATTCCAGGTAGTGGGAAGTGGGAATGAATGGGGAGTTAATGTTAATAGGCATTGAATTTCTTTTAACGGACTGAAAAATAAACTCAAAGCACATCGTGGTGGTTTTGCAACATTTTATTAAAATAAAATTTAGTAAACAAATTTATGAATTCAATGTGGTTGTCACAATTTATGATGATAAAATGATTATACTTCCTTAAGTTAAAAAGGACCCACAAACATCATGTGTAGACTTGTAACATGACATGAGAGAGTCCCGAGAACAGTTTCTTTAGACATGGATATTTTCCAATAAATTCTCATTTTCTTTCTTTTTTATTTTCTTCCTTTTTAATTTTTTTTTCTTTTTTCAGTATCATGGAACCCCAAACCTCACCCCTGCTAGGCAAGTGCTCTACTACTGGTCTACATCCTTCCCCACTCCCCCCTTTTTAAATCACTTTAAAATGCCCACTCTGGCCTCAAAGCTTGTGGCCCTCCTGTCTCAGCTTCCTGTGTAGCTATGATTAAAGGCATGTGACACCATGCCCAGGAAAACCTCAATTTTATGGAGAACCAAAGAAAATAAAAGGAGTCAGAGGGGATTTGAAGGAGGAAGGAAAGAAACTGTATATGAGGAAACCTTGGTCAACATCATAGAAGCTCATTTTTGCATTCTCATAATCAAGAAACACCCCAACCCAATCCTCAGGCCTTTGTACACAATGAGTTAAGGGAGTTGGTGGAGAGACTACAGTGGTTGTTCTTCTTTAAGGAAAATAAGAGAAATGCTTTCTCACAATCAAAACTGTCGCTTGTTATAAAATCGTTACAGACACCCAGAATCCAGTTGGAGGTGTTCCCCACATCCACCTCCCAATAGTGTCTACCAGAGGTAAAGTCCTCAACACCCCATATAACAGAATTCTCCAGTGTTTGAGGATCTTCAGTTGCACCATTATCTCCAAATATCCTATTTATAACTTCATCAGAAAGGATCATATAGTGATTGGCTCATCCTTGAATAGTCCCGTTATTCACTGCACAGAAAAACAAAAATCAGATCAGTAAATGGCATTTGCATGTCTTGGACAAAGATTGCATACCTAATCAATCTCTTTATTTTCTCCTCTTCTAAGAAAAGGTAGAGAGAAGAGAGAATTCAGACTCACTCATGTGTATGGAGAATGGTTCCTATGTTCTCTTTAGCACCCAGAAATCATTAAATTATATGAAAAACAAAAAAGCCTGAATGTATCATGTACTGTGTGAAGGGGTGATTTAATATCTACTTTTGGATGGTTTGTTTCAGGTCACAACCAAAACTCTTTTTTCCTTAGTAGAAATCTCTTCTTGAGTTGTTTTTAATACCATTAATAAACAGACATCACTTTGCTATGATTGTGCCTACTTCATTATCAAACATAAAATAATTTGATGGAAAGCAACATCTGCACCCTTTACTGAAAAGAATCTCTGACTTAAATTATCTGCTGAGACCATTCATTCAATCAAACTTGGATTTCATCCTTCTGATATCTAGACCTCTTCTCTAGTGGGGCACTAAAATGGCTGGGTCATGTTCACAGATCACTCACTTTTTGGTTGTTCTGAAATCCATCTGATGGTATTAAAATTGTTATATTTATAGCAAATTTAGTCATTTTTTTTGTTTATCAACACTTTTAGTTTTTAAATATTAATTATTATTTTCCCATTACTTATCATAAATACACTTGGAATATAGAACATATTTTAAAGACACCAATATCATATTAAAATCTTTAAAATTAGAATAAACTGAAATAACATAAAATATTGGTTGCTTCTCTAAGAAGGAAGCATTTTATTGCTTAATAACCACAAAACACCAATAATAGCCTTCCCTTGTACTGTCTGTATCAGAACTAAAATATGTATATGAGCTATAAGTTAACAAATGCAGTCTTGATCATTGTATTATGACTAGAAAGGGAAAGAAGATATAAATGTTCATGTCAGAAAATTAAAAATGGGAAGCATCTTATTTCAGGAACCTATTAAAAATTGAACATGACTGGCATTGGGCTCACTCTTACCTCTGAACTTGTTCATCATGTCAAGGATTCCAGTGATGTGCGATGAAGACAGCTCAGGGTTCACTGGCTGGGGCTTCTGCATCTGCACCAACTCAATCCTTGGAAGAATGACATGACTTACACTTTTAAACCAAAGGTTAACCAAAATATCATTACAAAGATACCATTTTTAACCCAAGATATGTTAGAAACCTCCCATTTTGGTGAATTGGCTATACATTTTATTCAACATTCTCGGGATTGTATGATACTTTTTTCTAAATTTAATGTACTAAAATCCAACCTCTTTATTCTTCTCAAACATTATCCAACTTAAATAATACTGAGTGTCATTCCCTTCCTCTATTCCTGAATCAACCTTGGGAAATGCAAAGATCCTGCATATCTTACAAAAAGCAGAATGTTCAACCTTTGGGATTTTGGTACTCAGAGATCACCAATGTAGTCATTGATTCCTTGAACCAGTGGCTTTGATTATCTCTGCCCATGGAGGGGATCTAATACAGCCTGATAGCACTGATCCTGAGGGTTCTCAGGCAGCCCTTCTCCTCTGAGTTCTGCCCACACCTGGAGTATGCCATGATGAAACAGGATCTGGTCATTGTTACTCATGGTACTGAAGCCCCCTCCCTTTCCCATTCTAGGGAAAATTACTCTTTACTATCTTGTAAACCTTCTACCTCACTATAATCCGATCATTTTTTGGGATATCATATAAAAATCATCTTAGTAAAGTTTATTGGGACTAGGCTGTAGAGAATAGAAAGAATGGGTAAACAAAGCCTAAAACATTAAATCATTCATAGGTATAATTGAATTCAGTCACATAAGGTCATTTTGAAACCAAGGAACATATTACTTCAGAGCCTCTTTTTCAAACAAAATATTAAATATCCACAAAGGTGTTAATAACTGAAAGTATATAATTTCTCTTCATTAAGAAAAAAACAACTTTCTCATAAACCAGAGATGATTCTATAAAATTTACCTTTTAAATATGTCTCCTAAGTCCTAAAATAAAAAATAAAGAGGTAATATTAATAATATGAACACTGTCCTTCTGCATCCTCTTTGGTACTTTGGTGTGTGTGTGTATGTGTGTGTGTTTGTATGTGTGTGTGTGTGTGTGTGTGTGTGTGTGTATGAATATTTTTTCTCATTTTTCTCTGAGAAATCATGTGGGGCTATGTTAATACCAAAGCCCACACTAAACATGGAAGACAGCCTCGGGGTGCACTGAGAGGATAGGGCTTAGAAAGGGTCTGTGCAGGGATGCAACAGGACCTAGGTTCCTGTGTCACTCATCTCCCAGTCTTATTCCCAGAGAGATCTGACTCCCTCTGACAATTACAACTAAACAGTGAACTATTTGAAAAATAGTGAAGTCTGTACATCTTGTCTAGGAGAGGGGCAAAGCTTCATCTGCTTTTGTGCAGGAGAACAGAGGGTGATGATGGAGTTGGGAAACATAAACTGAATATTTCCTCAACAAAATTAACTTTCCTATGATTACTGAGTTTGGGGATAACTTCTCTTTGTGTATACTAGTCTCAATGATGCACAAATTTTGTCTCACTGACCTTCTCAAAGACTTATACTCTCTCAAGATTACCAGAATGTAATGAAAAAAAAATGATTGGACAATGATGGTTATAAAGGAGCTCCTGTCACTCAGCTGAACACAGTGGGCTTTGCAGGCAACATTGCCCAGACAATGATTCCTGTCTCTCAGGATGAACCCTCCCTGGTCACCTGGAGCAACTCCATGTCAGGCCTGTGGCACATCTCAGTCAGGTCCCTGTACATTTCTTTCAGCCTTTCCCTCTGTTGAGCCATTCTGATTTCACTGTCTCTGAGTTGCTGCACAATCTCCTGTGCTTCTCTTTCTATTGTTTCCAGTTGAAATCGCTCCTCCTCCAGGAGCAATTGATGCATCATTTGATACCGAATTTGAATCATGTTCTTCCTTAAGGCCACATAGTACTGAAGAGATATTTATTTTAAAAGATTACTTTCAAAAGAAAATGTAAAACTTTGAATATTATTATCTTAGCATCAAGCAAGTACTTCATATACTTTTCATCTCACACCTGAAAATGCTCCTAAATATTTACTAATACTATTGACTGTACTTTCTATCTTTCTTACCTCTCTCCTGTTTAAATCAAGATCTCTAAGTAGTCCCAGGCTATCTCCCTATGATGCCACTTCAATGTTCTTATTGAATTATTTTCTCTTTACCTCAATTTTCTTTGTCTGATTCTTCTACATATTTTAAAACATTTATATACACACTGTATTGTGAATTTAAAAAATAATTCACTTTGCCCATAAGTGAAAATCTATTTCACTCCTCTCCTCCAGAATTAAGTCAATTCAATAATGTGTTATCCTCAGTGTCTGAGAAGATTTATCCAAACCACCAAAGTTGGACGAGGAATACCAGTTATGCCTCATTCACCCCATATACTAGTATTCATCAAATTAGCTTGTGTTGGCCAGTACATTTGTAATATTACCAGATATCACTGCATTGTCTGAGAAGAAAACAGTATCCTTCAATGTTATCTCAAATTTAGCTGATAGCTTCATTTTTATCTGCACAAAAATAAAGAAAACTTTTTTATACTTACCACAAATGATTGAGATTTACTAATTTCTTCATTTAGATTATCTTGCATCTCCTGAGTCATTTGCCATAAATGATCCATTTCCTTTACATTTTTTTCCTGAAAAATAACCATAGGCGTTAGTGATAGGAAAGACAATCTTGTAGGTTTCATCTTTTGTGTACTGGAATCAAGCAGTGTTTGGGAGAGCAGTAATTTTGAGTTTAAAAAGTCAGGTTTTTACAAATTAGTCTAAATTGATTTTAATACTTGAGATATTAAAAGCAAAAAAAAAAGTTTTTGAAAAGAGTCTATAGATAATACATTCAATTTTTTGATAAAGCAGTTTTTACATGGCCTCACCATTAAAGGGTCCAGCCTTCAGTGAAAGAATCCCATATTTCTTGCACAATATATTTACTTCTCTATTTATTTTTCTGTACTGGAGATTGAACCCAAAGTTTCATATATGGTAGGCAAGAATTTACCTCTGAGCTATACTCCAGCCCCTTAAAAAAAACACAAAAGAAGAACTTGGGGTTATAGTTCACTGGTAGAGTGCCCACCATGCATGTGGAAGGCACTGGGTTCGATCCTCAGCACCACATAAAAATAAAATAAAAGTATTGTGTACATCTACAACTAAAAAACTATTAAAAAAGAAAAGGATAGTGTCTTGCTAAGTTGCCCAGGTTGGCCTCAAACATGGAATCCTCCTGCCTCAGTTTGCTGAATAGCTAGAATTAGTGGCATAGCCACCATACCCTGTTATTTGGACAATATTTCTAGAGGAAATTTCCTTCATGAGCATTTAACTTATTTATAATGATAGTGTCAAATTGATCAACATTTAAACAACACTTTTACATCTTGTGATGTACACTGAAACATCACCACCTCTACCATCTGCATTTTCATCTGCCTCGTTATCATGAGTCTTCATGTTTCTCTCTGATCTGGACCCCACTCTGTGGAGGATACTTCATGGCCATCACTCACCCTGTTCTCCTCCTCCGTGCATGACACTGGGCTGTAGCTATGAACTGTGTGTTTGGGTGATTCAGAGCAGGGTGCAGAGAGCAGACTCTTGTCCACCTTGCAGAAGAGCCCCTTTGTCTCCCCGTTTCTCCTGCAGAGCTGCTCCCCAGAGCTGCTTACAGAGCGAGGTCTGGCCTGTCTGGTGAGAGAGGCCAGCTTCTTGAGGGCAGTGTTGGTCCTGTAGTCTGTCTTCTCTGCTATTTTTCTGCACTCAGGGCAGCACCTGGGTGTTTGGGCTTCCTCCCAGCAGAGGTAGAGGCAGGGTCGGCAAAAGGTGTGTCCACAGTCTATGGTGACAGGTTCTAAGAAGTAATTCATGCAAATGGAGCATGTGAGTGCACTTTGGAAGTCTTGCAAGGCATGAGAATCCATGTTTCTGTAACCAAAAATATAGATGGTGGAGCGAGAGGAAAGTGGGAGACAAGAGAGTGTTATCCTTCTGTCTTGATGAGAAAATTACAACTATAAAAGGGCTTTGGTCACTGCTTTTTTTTTTTAGTTGAGTCATGCAATATCTTTCTATTAACTTCCTGCAATAAAAAACCTAGATATAAAAAATATAGACAGGCTGAGTTTGTTCTATGACACAAATGACATAATAAGATGAGCATGATCTTGATTTTAAAAAAAGCTACTTTCTCATTAATTTGGGCAAGTTTAATATTGTGACAAAGAAAGTTTAGGATAATTTCAGACTTACTTACATTAGGTGTTTGCTCTGGGTACCCATCTAAAATCTCTCTCTCTCTCTCTCTCTCTCTCTCTCTGATTCAATGACTATAATAAATCTAAAGACAGTTAGTCTTCATGACATATGTCTATGCTCTCCACCTCTCAACCCATAGATGTACTTTTCTAAAGACAATTAAAATTAAGTTTAATTCATTTGAAGATTGCTTGACTTAATCACTGTTGACTTCAACTTACAATTCCTAAAACTACAAATGGGCGAATTTATGGTTCTAGCCACAATAAAACAATATCTTTCAAAAAATAAAATGAAAATGGGGTGAATCGATGAGGACCTCTTATTCCAGCTACTTTGGAGGCTGAGGCAGGAGGATTAAAATTGTGAGGCCAACCTCACCAATTTATTAACATACTGTCTCACAATAAAAAAAAAGAATAAAAAATAAAGGGTTGCAGATGTAAATCAGTTGTACAGCAACTCTGTGATCAATCCTTATTACCAATAAGAAATAAATTAAGTTTTAAATTTAAAAATAAGAATATAATATTGGGGATGTAATCAGTGGTAGAGAAATTTCCCAGAATTTGTGATGTCCTAAGTTTTAGCCCAAGGACTAATTAGGAAATAGAAATAATAATAATAAAATAATTTTTTTCTATTACTTCTCATTAAAGAAAATAATATTTCCCGGAATCAGTTATGACCATCAGAGTGCCTCCATATTTTCAGATGATGGGTGTGCGTGCTACAGTAATAATAAGTGATAATTAATCCATTGTTATTTACAATAAAATCAACAAGAAAGCCCAGTGCAGTGGCACATGCCAACTATTCCAGCTATTGGGGAGACTAGGGCAAAAGGAAACTAAGTCCAAGGCCAGCCTGCGAACCTTAGTGAGACTATTTCAAAATGGGTTGTAATACAGTGGTAGATTAGCCCTGAGTTCAATCCCCAGCACAAAAAAAAAAAAAAAAAAAAAAAAATTGGTGATAGCACAAATTAACAATGATAATCATGTTTTTTTTTTTTTCCTCTCCAGAGACTACCCTTCAGTTTAGAGATGCAATTGATGAGGTATAATCAATTTATCTTAATTTTTAGTATTTTTCTCTAGTGATCAAACTTCCTGCTTGAAAAACCTCTACAAGTTTGTTGCATTTACTGGGATACTTTTCAAATCTAGTTTGCAAACTGAAGGTTTTAAAGGGACAGAAAATAGGACTTTCACATCAAATGTTTTACAGTCAAATCTATACATTAAATTTCTAAGCATAGTGGCACACACCTTTAATCCTATTGGCTCTGGAGCCTGAGGCCAGAGGATCAGGAGTCAAAGCCTGCCTCAACAAAAGTAAGGCACTAAGCAACTCAATAGTACACTGTCTCTAAATAAAATACAAAATAGTTCTAGGGATGTGGCTCAATGGTTGAGTGTTCTAAATTCAATCCCTGGTACCCACTTTAAAAAAAATTCTGAATTGATGTGCATAAACACTATTACACACATAAAATATACTGAATATTTGAAGCATTATGAGTTCCAAAATGGTTTAAACTGCAGAAATATTTCATTTAAATCCTGCAAAATCTAATAAAACACAAGGTAATAGAATGAAAATTACTCAGATCACTTAGCAGAAACGAATATTTTACATATAGTGTAGTTACATATATTTTAAACAGGAAAAAAAAGTAGGTTTTTTACTTGGACCAAACCCAAGTAGGTTTTCAAGTAAATTCAAACAATTTTTAAGAATGAAAGATAGCTTGAAAGCCTTTATTGTAAATTTCCAACTCACCAGAGTCAGTTCTAGGAGACCTCAGGTCTGGAAGTGTGGAAAATTTGTTAGTATTACGGTGTACAGTAACTCTCATGTCTCCTCAGCTCAACAGCTGAAAATTCGGTCTGCACCTTAAAGGTACCTTAGTGGTAAAGGCAATTTCAAGAAAATTGCTCTCCTTAAATACCTGGGACTCACCTAAAACCACACCCACTGTCAGTTACTTCTTCTGCAAGTGGTGTAAAAGGATTATAAGATCACACTGACTATGTTTACAAAAGAGAGAAAATAACTTTGATGAGATTTTTGGATCAGACATAAGAAAGTTCACATGACTTAGGTTTTGCAAAGAGATAATTTAACTGAAATAATTATTTCATTGTTAATTTTTTTTTTTCTAGAACAACAACCTCTCAATTAAAACAACAACATTGGTTTCTTCCTCTACTGAGGTTTAAATTTTATAATCTCTAATTTATTTTTATTTTTTGCTTTTATATTTTTCCTTTCTTTATTTTTTTTGTGCTTGAACCCAGGTGTTATTTAACACTGAGCTACACCCGAACCCACTTTTATTTATTTTTTAATATTTTCATTTGATTTTTGAGGCAGGGCTTGCTAAGTTGCTTTGGGCCTTGCTAAATTGATGATATTGGCCTTGAATATGTAACCTCCTGCCTCAGCCTCCCTGATCCCTAGGAATACAATTGTGTACCACCACACCTGGTTATTTTTCCAGTTTAGATTTTTTTCATTCCTCTCTCAAAAATTTTTGCTGAGGAGTTTTTTGTTTGGGGTTTTAACTTTGGACAATATTCTAAGAATTGGGAGGAAAATTATAGTGAATAAAAATAGACACTCCTAGTTCTGCCAGAAAATAAAAACTGGTGAATAAACTGCATTGATGGTTCATGGTACTTGGGAGGTTGATAGAGGAGGAGTGCAAGTTTGGGGTTAGCCTGGGCAATTTAGTGAAACCCTGACTCAAAATGAAAGTCAGGAGATGTATCTCAGTGGTAAAGAATGCTTTCATAGCATGAACTAAAGCCTTGCATTCAGTTGCAGGGCCTAAAAGAGAAAAAAACTGACATGAACTGTCCCCTCCCAAAAAAACATTTTAAAATATATCTTGCAACTAGAAGTCTCAGGTGACCACTACCATGCCTTTCTTTTGTGACTCTACCTACTGAGCTAAAAAAGGAGCTACCTATAAAACATTATAGAAAAACTATCAGGAGGAATTTGAATACTTACAAGTTGAATTGGTTTTTAAAAAGATAAACAATGAGTTGGGCGTCGTCTCACACACACTCCATTCCCAGCTACTAGGGAGGCTGAGACATGAGGATCCACAATTTGAAGCCATCCTGGGCAACCTAGTGAGAAGCTGTCTCAAAATAATAATAAAAAGAGGCATCTGGAGGATAACTTAGAGGTAGAACACTTGCCTTGCATGTGAGAGGCTCTGAGTTTCATACCCAGGGACAGAAAAAAAAAAAAAAAAAGTTTGGCATTGTGGTACTTGCATTTGCCCTCAGCTATGGAAATGTAGCTCAGTGGTAGAGCACCTGGCTAGCATGCTGAAGGTCCTGGGTTTGATAGCAAAACCACTAAAAGTATTAAGGTATAAAATGTCCTCAAACCTATACTAAATTTTGGGAAATAATTTTCTACTCAACTTTTAACAAAGTTTAATTAACAAAAGGCAGACATGTGGCAGAATTTAGCTTAGGACACTCTTTTGTTATAAACTGGATGGAGCTTGGCAGTGGGATAGATGTAAACTTTCAAGCTCATCCATCTGTGTTTCTTTGGAATCTTCCAAAAATCTGTTTTTTATAAAACCAAACTGACATAGGTAATTTAATAAAGAAAAAAAGCTGCTCTAAATCTGATGGATTATTATTTTTTTTTAAATTGCAGATAGGGCAAGAATCAGAAATACACACACACACACATGTGCACACACACAAATGAAAAAGTAATAGAAATCAGGGTGTTAGAAGCATAATGAATGATTCTATTTCCAACAAAGCATCAGAACTATTCTTTAGTGTTTTTCTTCTTTTCAAGATTTTTTTCTTGTTCTCAATTGTTTGATAATTTTTTGTTTGTTTAGGGTATTGGGAACTGGTCCCAATGGTGCTGTGCCACTGGGCTACATCCCAGCCTGTTAAAGTTATTTATTTTGAGACCAGGTCTAACTAGGGTGTTTCGAATCCCAAAAAATTCATGAGTCTTGCTTCAGACATGCAATCCTCTGTCTCAGCCTATTGAATCAATGGAATTAAATTTGTGTAGCACTAAGCCCATCTCTAGTCCTCAGTCTTAAGTAATATCTTATTGCAGGTTTTCAGAGATGGCAAGTATTAATGAGAAGCTTAATGAAGTGCTTCTATACTTGATTTTCTGAGTCAATCCCAAGATGTAGTTGCATTAACAGGTAATCTTAAACTCTTTATTCTCTCCAAGCTTAATTTTTTAAAATTTTTCTTTTTCTTTGTTTCAAGGTTAATTTTTTATTTTGAGTTTTTTGAATTCCTTTTTATATTTAACTTTATTTTATTTATTTATATGTGGTGCTGAGGATCGAACCCAGTGCTTTGCACGTGCGAGGCAAGTGCCTTACAGCTAAGCCATAACCCCAGCCTCAAGGTTAATTTTTTTAAAACTTAATTTCTTCATAATTTTAGCAATTCAGAAAGGTGTTATGTATATTAAATGAGCCAGGATTAATGCATTACCTGACATGTAGTAAGCATCCTATAAAGTTTTAGCTGTCATTAAGACAGCAAAAAATCCTAAAGATTTCAAAACCATTTATTTATAGATAAAAAAAAATGTTTCAAAATGTATAATCAGTTTATGTCAATGAGCTAGAGCAACAGTTCTTATTTGATGCTGGCAAGAAAGACCCCTAGAGATGGTCCTGTGAGTTATTTATGAAATGGAATCATCCTTTTATAATTCTGAATCTGAATTTCCCCACATGGAGAATTTGTGGTGAAGTGAACTACTGTTGGCAGTGTGGCTGGGTTGCTCACTTACACCCTCTACAGAGGGGAAAATGGCAATCAAATAACCAAAGGGTAAAGAAATATGACCTGCTCTGACAAAGAAGGTATGGTGCTCTGGCTCTGAGTGGGTTGCTGTTCTCAGGATTGGCAGAGTTGGTATTTGTAGAGACTCAATAGCTTTGACTGACAGTTGCTTAGGAAACTTTTTTCAGAGTATTCTACTTAACCAAGACCCACTAGTCCTTATTTTGTCAACATCCATGGATTACAGAGCATTAAGCACAACATTCTTTGAATTAAGCTATACTAAAAACATTGGTGTGTGTCAGGGCAGCTGTGCAGTAAAACTTTTTGTTTTTCCTCCCTGATTTTTGGCTTATTATGGTGTTAATTACCCCTGGATTCAATTGTCAGGACTAAAAATAAATAAACAAATATGTACATAAATGCTATATTAGTTCAAAGAAGTGTATCATGCCTCAAATTACATGATTAAATTGATATCTACTGGAAATTGATAGTTTAATGTGCACTGCTTTCACTGTAATTGAAAATTTTTGTTGGTTAGTATGTATGGAAAATTTAGCCATTGTCCACCATGGTGAGTTTATTTAATAATAATACATTGTATGTCTACAAATACGGCAGTGGATGCCAAGTATTTTATTTATTTATTGGTACCAGGGAATGAACCCAGTAGTCTTAACTGCTGTTCCAATCCCCAGCCTTTTTATTTATTTATTTTTTAAAAAAATTTGAAACAGCTTCTTTCTGAATTATTTAGGGCCTCACTATGTTACTGAGGCTGTCTTCGAACTTGTGAACCTCTGGCCTCAGCCTCTTGTGCAGCTGGAATTACAGGCATGTGCCACCATGCCTGAAGGATGTTAAATAGTCTTATCATAAAATAATTAAGTGAAGTTATGCATTAGTTAATTAGATAAACTTGGTGATTCCACAATGTGTATGTACTTCAAAGTATTATGTTGTACATAAGCATATGTGATTATATCTGTCAAATAAAAAATATAAGATTAAATTTAAAATATTTCTGAAATAGATTCTGTAACACTGTGCTGCATTTAGTTAAAAAAAAATCGAATGTCTCACGATGTTGCTCAGGCTATCCTCTAATTTCTAGGCTCAGTTGCACCTGAACTAGAGGCACCCATCATGATGCCCACCTTATATGGCTCTTAAAAATGTTAATGTTTAAGAATGACAGCCTCTGGTTTAATTCAGCTTCTAAACAATCTTGATTTCAGGGTCTCTGGTTCTAAGATTTATTGGGGGATATATATATATATATATATATATATATATATATATATATATATATATGTAATCAGGGTTTGAGGAGAACATTGTCATGTAGCAATCCAATATTTTTCTCATTTATGTGGTGCAGTTGATACCAGTGAAGAATTCAAAGGAAAGTGAAACAATCCTGAATTTTTCATCTCTTGGGTATCAGCTTTCAAATCCATCTTGGAAGGAACTTTTGTACATTTTCTCAGGGAAAGGTGGTCCTTATATCTATAGGCAGAATTAAAAGTTAGCTTTACAAGTTTGAAAACTCTAAGTGAGCCATACATTTTTTTTTAAGCCAAACAATGCAAACACATATTTAGATTTTACTTTGCAATTACAGAAGAACCAGAAACTAATTACCAGAAATTTTATTTTAAATACTGAAAAACAGAATAATAAAATTAAATCACTTTAATCTTAAAATCCCTACAGAAACTTTATAAATACTTTGGGAAAATATACAGTAGCCTCTTATTTTTTTATTTTCTTCTCCCCCCCCCCCCAACCCTGGGGTGTTTTACCAATGAGCTACCTCCCCAACTTTTTATTATTTTAAAGATCAATTTAATCTTTTTATTTTATTATTATTGTTATTATTGTTATTTGGTAATGGGAATTAAATACAGGGGTGATTTACAACAGAGCTACATCACCAGCCTTTTGTGTCTCTGTGTGTTCAATTCTAAGACAGGATCTATCTAAATTTCTTTGGTGCTCACTAAATTACAAAGGCTAGCCTCAAACTTGTAGTTCTCCAGCCTCAGGCTCCTCAGTGGCTGTGATTACTGGCATGTGCCACATCTCCTGCTCAGATTTTCTTAATAAATACAAATTTTCATACTTTACAGAGGAGTGCATGCACCTAGAAAATTTGATTTATAATTGGAAATAAAACCTTTGTGCTTAAGAATTATAGGCCCCCAGAGTGCACCTGTGTTTTTAATTCCAAGATCATTTTTAGAAAGCACAGTTGTGAAAAAATACCAGGCAATAAATTGTATATATACATATGTTTATGTTAGAAGACTAAAAGATCAGGTACACATTCCCATTCCTTATAAAATGCTTGCACTCCCACAGCCAAATCTTGGTGTGAAGTATGCCTGGAAATGGAGGCACCCAGATTTAAAGTTCATGTTTGGTAAAGTGGGAATGTGATTTATTTCATTTTAAACACTATTTCTCAAAATCACTAAGTAGAGAAATGATTTCACATTTTTCCATTGTTCTTTACTTTTTGTAATAATAAGCAAATTACAGTTCTCACAGTGGTGCACATCTCTAATTCTACCACTTGGGAGACTAAGGTAGGAGAGTGTGAAGTTCAAGGGCAGCCTGAGCAACTTAGACTATATCTGAAAACAAAAATAAATAATTATGATGTAAATTATAAATTAAATTGCTCCACAATGTTCCCTGAGTTAGAAATAATCCTGGTCCTTCTCCCAAGTACTCTTAAGATGGGTCAGACACTGCCAAACTGAGTTCCTGCCCTTTCTGGAGGCCTTGGGAAGCATGACCTGTAATGTAAGGGCTAGAGAAATGTCCAGTGTAGAGAGGGATCAAAGATATTCTTGGGTTAAATTTTTAAAGAATCAATAACTGCATCACTTTTCTACAGGACAGGACAGAATTAAAGTAAAATATGTCCAAATTTTCTTAAATGCTTGCTGAAAGCATAAGTTGGTGACATTTCTGTTCTATCATTTCATAAACAAAAAATAAAATTATTTCAAAAAATTACATTTAAAGTTTACATTTGAAGGTGCAATTGTTGTAAAATCAGTGGCTGTTGGTTAGAGGAAGTTTAAACAAGATTGTTTATGGAGCTTAACCAAGATGTTAAATCAAACTCTATTTTGGACAATCCTAATGGACAAGCTATCAAGCACCTAGTATAAGATCAAAAAAAAAATGCAATTTCTTGGAGGAATTGGGAGTTGTTTTAGGAAAATAGAAAAAAAAATTCAAGGGCACAACTCATTCTTCTCTACAACTCAGAGTGCCTTTGTGACTGGCTGGAATATTTCTGAAGTCTGCCAATATTAGAGGGGTCCTGGTCACTTCATAGTCTTCATATTATACTTCTGCAGGAAGTATTGGTGAGCCCATAGACATATTTATTCAGTGAGTATACAGAAGAGCAGTTTCAGCTACTTTCCTATATCAAAGCAAGCCAATATGTGAATTTTAATTATCAGCAAAATGAACTTGTTTTCTGTGAAGTGATGTAATTTCCTTTCTTAGAAATGATTAGACTGCTATTTTCTTAACTTTGTACATCCCTTGGAATGTAATTTGATGATTAATTTGATAATTAATTTATTTCAGTGATTTATGTATTTCATTGTTTTCCTTTATATTAAAGAAACCAATTGAAATACTCACCAAAATGTAGAATATTTCCTTTTTCTCACATCCCTAACAGAATTTCTTCTTTTTTTTTTTTTTTGTATTCTTGATGATTGCCATTCTTTTTGGAATGAGGCTCACAGTGTAATTATTATTTTTTTGTGTGTGTGTGTATGTGTGTATGTGCGAAGGGTGGAAGAGTACTAGAGATTAAGCCAAGAAGTGTTTTACCACTTAGCCACATCCCCAGATCTTTTTAATTTTTATTTTGAGACAGGGACTCAACAAGTTGCTAAGTTGCTGAAGCTGGTTTTGAATTTGTAATCCTCTTGCATCAGATTCTCCAGTCTGGGATTACAGGTATAATATACACTGTATACACTGGGAATATTTTTATATAATTGTCAGCCACTTGTACTTCTTTTGAGAACTGTCTTTTATTTCATATGCCTATTTTTCAATTGGGTTATTTGTTTTTATAGTGCTTAGTTTTTTGTGTTCTTTCTGTTCTGGGAGATATTAATCTCTCAGAAGTGATGTTGACAAAATTTTCTCCTGCTCAGTAGTTTCTTTTCAGTCTGTTGTTTCCTTGTTGTGCAGAAAGGTTTTAATTTGATGTTATTTCATGTATTAATACTTACTTTCTGAGCTATGGGGGTCCTGTTCAGGAAGTCTGGCAAAACACATTCTGGCAGAAAGCACTGTTTTTTGTTTGTTTGTTTGTTTGTTTTTTCTAGCATCAACTAAGATAAACACGTTTTTCTCATGTG